>NC_041751.1:6138301-6444549 GCF_004115215.2 Ornithorhynchus anatinus | reverse complement strand
GCAGCTTGGCTTAGAGTAAAGAGCATAGACCTGGGAGTAAGAGGACCTGGGTTCTAAACTCGACTCTACCACTTACCTGCTGTGTGCCCTTGGACAAATTACTTACCTTCCCTGTGCTTCAGTGTCCTCATCTATAAATAGGGATTAAATGCCCTTTTTTGTCTCCTACTAAGTCGGTGACCCCCAGGAAGGATGAGGACTGATTGCAGTATATCTACTCTGTATGATAAGTGCCTTACAAACATTACTATTATTATATTATTCATACTATATTATATAGTAAATAATAACATGCCACTGTTAATAATAATGGAAACTGCCACAAAAAGTATAGAATTCAAATTTTCTCTACAGTTAGTCTTTATGCAAAAATAGACACAAATGTAGCATTCCTAGGAAACAGAGCAGATTGAAGTTTTCTAAACATTTTCTACGAGCTTTGATGGTAAAGGATGTGTAACCTGAAACATCTTCCTGACAGTTTGCTCATCAATGTAAATAAGATGGAAAATCCCCCAAATAGCTTTTCAGAAGTCTGGGATTGCAAGAGGATACTCAGATTTTTTTTCTTGGTCCTTGATGTGGAACTAATATTGAGAGGCATTTCCTTCTATTTCAAAATTTTGAATCAGCTCACTTTGCTTTTAAAAGAAAACTTATTCTAAATAAAGAAAGAAACGTCGACTAAAGTGCATGATATTTTAAGCCAGAAATCAGAAAGATGAATTGGATATTTGACATGAGATTAGTTTCGGAAGCCTTTTGATGTGTTACTTTTAAAAATTGGGATTTGGAATCATTAGCAAGCTAAACTCACGAACTCTCTAAATTAGTAAAATTAGGAATAATTTTCACCTGATATTCTGAACATCAAAACAATTATTAAGGATCTGGTGTCACCAAGGTTACAAGGAGAAATGATGATTAGGGACCCAGAAATGTCCGCCAACAGTGTAGAAGATTGACACATGAGAAGAATTAATTTCTTAATGAGTGATTTATCTTGTGTAATAATTAAGGTATTTGTTAAGCACTTACTAGATAGAAGGTGATCAAGCTGTCTCACGTGGGGCACCCAGTCTTAATCCCCATTTTACAGATGAGGGAACTGAGGCACAGAGAAGTGAGCTGTCTTACCCAGATCACACAGCAGACAAGTGGCAGAGTCAGAATTAGAACCCAAGGCCTTCTGAGTCCCAGAACGCAGCTCTATCCACTAGCCCATGTTGCTTTTCTGTAGAGCATTCAAACTATCCATTGCAAAACTTATTGTGTAGTGTCAGTTGTCCCGGATTTCCATATCTGTATGAGATCAGTCTCTAGGTGGAAGGAGATTCCCACTGTAGTCCAACAGCTATGCCACTGAGAAACTTCAGTGAGTCAGAGGGGATATCTGTGATCCCCAAAATTGGTCTCTTTCAGACGTCCATGTACCGGGGCAACTCTTAGGGGATGTAACACCCAGCTAGGTTCATGATGGATGTCGTTTACATTCTATTCTACAGAGCTGGGTTGGAAGTTTTCAAATACGGCTCTATAATGTGTAGCTTGCATACCTGACTTCAATTTATCTTTGCTTTATATTCACAAAGCACTCTCTAATCTATGTTTCGATTTCTTTTTAATGGCATTAAGCACTTGCCAGGCGCCAGATGCTGTACTAAGCGCTGGGCTGGGTACAAGTATCAGGTTGGACACAGTCCCTGTTTCGCATAGGACTCACAGTCTTAATCCCCAGTTTACAGATGAGATAACCCAGAGAAGTTAAATGACTTGTCCAAGGTTACACAGCAGACAAGTAGCAGAGCCAGGATTAGAACCCAGTTCTTTCTGAATCCCAGGCCCGGGCTCTCTCCACTAGGCAATTCTACTTTTCAGTGTTCTTCAGTAGTGTTCTTGGATAGCCTTAGGTTTTTCCCTAGAGTTCTGTCTATGTACTTGGGTGGCAAGCAGGTTGGGTAGGTCAGATTAATTAATCTTATTATTAGGCACTTACTGCAGGCAGAGCACTCTATTAAATGCTAGGGAGAGTACAGTATAGCCATATCACAGAGGTAGTAGACACATTCCCTGCCCATAATGAGGCTAGAGACTAGCGGGATAAATGACATTTGGCTATGAGTTCAGTATTCTGAGTTTCAGGCGTATCAATATAAGCTTTTTAAACTCTGTTTAAAAAAAGCCTCTTTCATCCTCATGATTATTGATGGGGAAAATGTGATCCTGTCAAGCAGGGTACCACCATAAAAGAAATCGGTGGCATTTACAAATTCCTCATTTTAGGTTTAGACTATGTGTATTTTATGTCAGTGACTCAACCGGATCGTGTTTCAGTCCTCCCCTAAATTTAGTAGCGCACCTCTAAATCTGACCTCTAGTGATGGGACGGCACTTTTTAAAAAATTTTTCACGTTATTTTTTCCCCAACGTGTAAATAGTTCAGCATATATGTTCTTTCCTACTTTTGAACCTCCACTCTGTTTTTCCCTCCTCCCAGGATACGACCACTAGATCACAGTTATGAGTGACCTACGGGGCATGTGGTTCTTTTGACATCGAGTTTATTTTTCTAAACCCACAGCTTGATATTCTAGCACTTAATTTCAGAATGCAGCTTAAATCACAGAAGCTATAATATGTCAAATGATCCCACACTTGCAGGGGGAAAACAGTAAGTAATGAAAAAGCTATGATTGCTTTTCTGTCCCTCCAAATGACAGTTATCACCTCAATGACCTGCTCCGGGCGGACCCATCTAAACATGACACACTAAGGGATAACGTCATCTAACAGGGTAGTTACAAAAATCAATACAAAACCCATTTCAAAGATACTCTGTGTAAGAATTCTGGTGTAACGTTCATTTATCGAATAGGCCTGGGGAAAAAAACACAACAACTTTTCTGATATATATGCCTTACCTCCCAAGCAAAGGAATTCTGTAGGTAAGCAATAATTGTATTTTTCAATCTATTACTTAGACTTGCCAAGGCTCAGCCTGAAATCTAATATGGGGATGGCTGCTATAACTCAATTATGAAGCTTAAGCAGCCTTCTGGTGCATCACTCGAGCAGAAGGAATAGAATGCTGAGCTGCAGCTAGACGGAGGGTGCGTACGGGGATAGGTGTGGAGTGGGTACCGTTAGCCGTTCACCGTCCGTGGATTCCCTTTGTAAACGCTGCACGTTTCACTTGGCGGTACCCTAGCCGAAAGATTCGAACAGTTAAATAACGGCTATCCGATATAAAACTCTCAATCTTACTGGGCTCTGTTCTCTCATCTGCTACTCCTCTGTAAATTTGTACATAGCAAGCAGGAGGTGTATAAAATCAACATGGAAATGCCGGGAATGGCCCAACCAAGTTATTTGCAAGGAAAAATCCAGGCAGCTGGTAAAAAGATTGCGGCACAAATCACCGGTGCCCCTGGATAATGCTAATGTAACCTTTTAAATTAACCTACATATCAGAAGTGCAATAGCCTTAACCTTCACACTTTATGACCATAACACTGTTTCATTACCTAGTCATCCTTATGGTAAATAAAGATCCGCACCAGCGTTCCACAAATAACCGAGTATTAACTAGGGCTCGGGATGGCCATGACAGTGCATTTCCTGATTATCCATACTAATTTTCCAGAGTTGTTTATCGACAATGCTATTTGGTAAGCCTGATATTAAATTAAACTTCAGCTACATCATGCTCCTGAAAATTTCCTAGTAAATATCTGTACTCTCAGACAAATATATGTCGAGCCCGTGCTGATGAATAAATATCTCTGAAAGTAGTCTCTCTTTGAGAAATGCAAATAAGCCTCAATCCTGAGACTTCAGAGTATCCCTCCATTTCCCAAAGCATGGACGGCCAGTATCTCTAAATTTTTCCAGAGATAGTAACTCCCAAACCTTTTTAGTAGCTCCTTCAAGTGTTTTGCCACCCTGATAGCAAGAAGTTCTTCCTAATCTTCAACTACATCCGATGTTTTCGCTCAAACCCCTTTTTTCTTGCTCCGTCTTCAGGAGATGAAGAGAATGACTCTTCAGTCTTCTCCCAGGAAACCCTTCACAGACTTGAAAACTGTTATTAAGACGCCTTCTTAGCCTTCTGATCTCTAGGTTAAACGACCTTCAAGTCTTGACCTTCTTCTAATCTGGAGGTGTTGTGTTCCTCTTCTCTGAATCCTCTGTCGCTTCACATCCTTTTAAATGTGTGATGAGCAAAACTGGGCGCGGTGTAGGGTGCAACCAGCTTTCAGAAATGGGAGACTATTCATCTAAACCAGGATGCATGGCCAAGACTATTTGGAGTGGATTACTTCCCTTTTCCTGCTTCTTATATGGTAGATTCTAGTTCTCTGTTAGCCGTTTCAATAACAACTCCTCATTGCAGAGTCTTATTCAGCAAATGATCCAAGATAACTCTTTGCCAGCTTCCCTCCCCCCAGCAACCCGATCTCTTCCATTTGAAATAAAAAATATGGCACTAGGTTAAAGACATGAACTACTGGTAATATCAGGAAAAATATTGAAAACCTTGAAGACCAAAGCTGAATATGAGTTTAGTATACTACATTTAGTAGGTTTGTACTGTGAATTTTCTTCTGTGTATGTTAATTTCTCGGCAGTTTTAGAACCAGAAAAAGTAGTTTGTCATCATTCAAAATTTTTGAAAGGAAGTTTCTACAAGAGAATGAAGTATTAGATTCATAACCTTCATGAATGATACTTTGTACTCCCAAAGTATTTGAAATTTAGGATTTTAAGAAAGCATCATCATTATCCCCATGTTCCTAAGGGTAAATTTAAGACACTTGATCGGGATTAATTGGGATTATGCTACCAGGATTACACTGTCACCCCTTAGAATAGGACCCAACGGTGCTACTGCCCAGAAGGCAATTTGAACTCCACACAGTACTTCTATTAAGTGAATTTAAGATTTAGAAAAAATGAATTAGAAGAGCTTGACATAAAGCTTTTCTTTTTCCGTTCAGCAGAGAGGGAGGAAAAGATTAAAGTCAGAAAGTATCTTTCCAGAAACCATGGTTGTTTCAACAGAATCAGTAAAGGAAAGTCCTTCATTTGAAACTATTTCTGGCAAGGTGCCATTTCGCTTTCCGCCAAGGTGAGAGAAGTATCAATTTCTGCCCTGGTGGACTGCGTTAAAGAGTTGTAGCTCACTAATGAAGTGCAAGGTAATTAATCTGGGGAGTCTTTCCAGCAGTCTATCAAATGGAAGATACCGTCAATCCATGAATTTAAATAATTTCAACCATTTGTGAGTATTTAACTGTAGACCCTAAGAGTCCTAGGCACCCACAAAGTTGTGCTAACATATTCTTTGTTAGAAGATTTCAGGTTCGTTTTTGGTGATGCCCCGTCCTTCATTCTTTCATTCATTCGATCGTATTTATTGAGCACTTACTGTGTGCAGAGCACTGTACTAAGTGCTTGGAAAGTACAATTCAGCAGTAAAGAGACGCAATCCCTGCCCACACCAGGCTGGCCTGTTAGTCACAGTTATCCCGGCTCCAACGCTTGTCAGCTGTGTGACCTTGGGCAAGTCACTTAACTTCTCTGTGCCTCAGTTACCTCATCTGTAAAATGGGGATTAAGATTGTGAGCCTCATGTGGGACAACCTGATGACCCTGTATCTCCCCCAGCGCTTAGAATAGTGCTCTGCACATAGTAAGCGCTTAACAAATACCAACATTATTATTATTATTAATTCTCACCATTCAGCTGTTACGCTATGCTGTCTGAGGCTAAGCTTTGCTGAATCCTTAAACGTTTCCTCTGTTCTCCAAGCTTTCAGGTGCCCTATTTCAGTTCATCATCAAGCAGTTGTCTGGGCTACCTGCTGTCATTCAATCGACGCACACTTCCTGCCTAGCATTTCTTGTCTGGATGAACATAGCTTCAGGACTGGTACAGTGATTTCTTTCCTGGACCCCACTGTGGTGATCCTATCTTGCCATTTGATATGGAGGATAGGAGGTGGATGATGTTGATAGACCTTTTGAAGCAGTCAGATATATATCTGTGATGGATGCAGGTCTCAGAACCAATGAGAAAGCTGCAGCACTACAATCCTATACACATTCAGCTTGATCCAAAACATAATCTCTCATTCTGCCAATCTCTCTCTCTGTCTCCTAAAGGACATGGTGGCTTTCTTATTTCATTACCAGAGAATACCCTTTGCTTCTCTCTACTTTTATTACCTTTCTAATTGTCATCCTCTTCAATTTTGAGACTTCCCAAACATCTGAAATTCACACTCTCATGATTGCCCAGTAATTCAGCGCTTAGAACAGTGCTTTGCACACAAGTAAGTGATCAATAAATACCCCTGGATGAATGAATGATTAATTAATGTTGGTATTTGTTAAGCGCTTACTATGTGCCGAGCACTGTTCTAAGTGCTGGGGTAGATACAGGGTCATTCATTCAATAGTATTTATTGAGCGCTTACTATGTGTGCAGAGCACTGTACTAAGCGCTTGGAATGAACAAGTCGGCAACAGATAGAGACAGTCCCTGCCGTTTGACGGGCTTACAGTCTAATCGTCATCAGGTTGTCCCACGTGAGGCTCACAGTTAATCCCCATTTTACAGATGAGGTAACTGAGGCACAGAGAAGTGAAGTGACTTGTCCACAGTCACACAGCTGACAAGTGGCAGAGCCGGGATTCAAACTCATGACCTCTGACTCCCAAGCCCGGGCTCTTTCCACTGAGCCACGCTGCTTCATCCAGCTAGTTCCCAAGCACTCCTGTTCAGCTCTTCATATTCAGGTTTGTATCCTTTTCCAAGAAAAAAATATATTCTTTTTAGTAAGGATCACTTAATAAGGATAATTGTGATATTCCTTAAATCCCTACTCTGTCCGAGCACAGTACTAAACATTAAGGTAAACGTGACACAGCTCCTTATATGGGGCTCATAACCTAAACTCAAGGGAGAACAATTCTGATCAATTGCCTGTTGTCTGTAGAAATGCAAAGGTCATTATCTCATTTCTGCTGACGATAAGGAAAATGATGCACCCCACAACTCTTTTCAAAGTACTTTATGTCTATTTTTGAATTTCCTGGTGTGAGATCAGAGTCTTTAAATTATACTTCATCTCTTTTCATCAGTGAAAATAAATAGTCTCTCAGTAGTTTGGCAAAGTTTTAGCAAAGTTTTGAGTTGGGTTGATGAAATATAGATCTGCTGTTAAAATCTGGATTGGCTATAGTTTTTCACATAAGACTTTACTTTTATATGTCGAAGCATCTACCAAAAGTCACTTAGGAATACTAAGCTTCATCAGCTCATCATCCACCTGACTTGAAACACATTTTATCTTTCACTGTCTCTGATTTTCATTATCTAAGACCCTGTTTCCTTCTCTTCCCTCACCCCATTTTCTAAAAATGTGACACCCTCTATGCCCTAAACCTAACCTCCCTGGATTAGATTGTAAAATCATTAAAAGCAGGTTTTGTGCTTACCAACTCTCTTTGGATTGTGCTTTCCCTCTGAACACAGTAAGCACTCAGTAAATACCCCTCATTAATTGACCTACTTTGCTATTCCGCATGTGGTAAGTGCTCAATAAATACGTTTGAATGGATAAATATTCCAGATGTTTACATCGTATTAGCTACCTCCTGGGCAGCTGAATCAATCAGTGACAGTAACTGAGTGCTTACTGTGGTCAGAATGTCATACCAAATTCAAGGGGAACTTTGGGCAGAGGAGACAACTCTTCTTTCTTAAATAAAAATTCTATTCGAAACTTAAACGAAATTTTAAACCTAAACTAAAAGATTTAAAAGATGAGGAGCATGCCAAAGTGGCCATTGGTCCTTTTCCTTTTGGTTTTCATGGCATTTGATGGAGGCAGATATAATTAGATAATCCCAAATTAATTAACCATTAACCATCCTTCCCTAAATAAACCATCCTTCCCCAAAAGTGTTTTGTATGCTATGAGCAACTGATCAGTAAGAGGCCTGCCGATTTAGCTTTCAAAGCTTTTCATTATTATACAACTGGCTTTATAGGTACTTTTTTTTATTAAATTCTCAACTCCTCAGCATCCCACTTTCCCAGCTTCTGAAACGTAATTCAGTATCATAGTAATGGATGCCACAAGGCCAAGGGATTGGCATAGTGCTGACTTAGGGTACTCGGTTTTGTGACATCAGTCACCATTCGTTTTCATAACCATGCATTCATACGTGCACTAAGGATTGGGTAAAATATTGAATTTCTCCAATGATTACATCAAAAATATTGCTAATCATAACAAGCCACATATCTTTAAATTCAGTATTGAGAATTGCAGTCATTAGAAAATGGCCCTCAAAGAAAATGATGAGATGTAGAGAGCTGCCAAACAAGAAAACTCCAAATGAAAGTCACCAAGAAACTTTTCCAAGAAAATGATTAGAACATACACATATTTGAACAGGATTGAAAAGGAGAATTGGAATTTTAATGATGAACTTGCAAGCTGTCATTTTGACAGACATTTAAGCTGGTATTACTAAATCAGCCATGAAAATACATTGGACAACTTGCTCAAGGCCTAAAGGAAATCAGAGCAGGAATAATGAAAACAGGACAATGGCTTCAAGGAGAATCAGACCATGAGCCTGAAAGGAATTGAACATATTCTGTCACTTCTTTTGATCCTCTTCATATTAGGTTTTCATGGGAATTTATGTCTGCCGGGACATTCTGAATATATTTGCTGCAGGTGGATGGTTGGTTCTTTATTAGGACATGGTATGCATAGGGAGATTGCCTTGGTGGGAGTTGGAAACCCCAGTTGAATGACATTTGGACATTTTTTTCCCTCTGTTACATCTCAGATTCCCAAATCAAGAGCTATTTTGTCTTTGGCTTCCCTTTGGGGCACTATTCCCATTATCAGTAGACTAAGGGGTTCGACTAGCCAAAAGAGATGTTCCTGACCCAAGATGTTCTTGGAGATTGGGTCTGAAATAATCATCTTCCACCCACAACAAAAGGTTTTTGTCATTGTCTGGGTTGGGGCCATGGGAACATTGTCTGACTTGGGGAACAAAGAACTAATTTTGTAAAGGGATGGAGTGGAAAGAAGCAACTTTGTGTCACAAGCATTATCAGATTCAGGGATGACTTCAAAGTGGTCAAGGTTTCATCTTCACTGAGTCCTCTTGTTAGCAGGCAGAGATGCCAAAAGAGAGGCCCAGCCTGAACCAGGAGTACGTAGACTTTCATGGAATTTGCTGTTGGTTAAGACAGCTAGAAGGTGGGGAATAGGAATGGTAGATTTGAGAGGATCTCTGCTAACTTCACAGCTGGAACATTTGGCCTTAGATGAGTTTAGATAGAATCGTAAAAGGGAACTATGTGTTATTAGGAGGGAAAAGATAAAGATGTTAGCAAATATCCCAACCATGCAGATGGATGGCAAGGAGAGCATCCATCACGCTGGTCTTCCAACTATCTTGTGGTGAATCCAGAATAGTAGGCTGAGTAGATCATTTATCTGACCTAATTTTCCATTTCTTATATTCTTATAGTGTCCTAGTGGCAGGAAGTGAAGGTAGAAGAAATGTGTTTGTACACAATCTGAGTTTTTGTGCTACCCCCCAGCCCTTCGCCACAAATGGAATAAAGTATGTTTGAAATAGTGTCAAATTCCAACAATAATAATCAATTAAAATGGTTGGGATTAGGAAATCATCCATGCAGACTACTGTACGACTCTCCCTGAAAGAGTAAAGCAAAATCTCAGGGAACTTTCTCCTTGGTACTTGAGGATCTCAGCTATATGTGGCAAAAGAAAGAGCAGGACCATGGAGTGTCAAGGAAAGACTGTAAGAATCTGACATTTTTTCTATGGTCCTAGGGCTGCTTTTTCGGTCTGATCCACATTTTATTTTCCTTGCCTCTACCCCTCTTTGAGGTGCTCTCTCTCTCTTTCTCCCCCATGCAAAAAGACTGAGTTTTGTTACTCTATGAAAAACAAGATGGTGCCTTTCAAATGTCCCACTCCTAAAAGGGGAGATAAATAGCATCTTTGGGTGCATAGTATTTGGATTCATAAATTTATGAGAAACAAGATGGTGCTTTCCAATTGTCCTGCCCCCAAAAGGAAAGATGAATAGTGTTTTGGGGTGCATAGTATTTGGATGCATGAAACACGTCATGAGGAATGAAGATGGAATTTCTACAGCCAGAACGAAACAAGGGAAGTTGACGAAACAACTAAATAGATCCTGGAGAGGTTTCCTCTCATTGAATTGCTGAGGATCAGACCAAGCACTCCAATACTTTTCTGCCTCAGGGGCACGACTCTCCACTGTTAGAATACATTGTGGTCACCAAACATTTTTCAAAACCAGAACAATAATATTGGTAATCGTTAAGCACTTACTACGTGCCAAGCACTGTTCTAAGCACTGGAATAGATACAAGGTATTCAGGTTACCCTCATGGGGCTCACAGTCTCAATCCCCATTATACAGATGAGATAAATGAGGCCCAGAGAAGTTAGGTTGCTTGGCCAAGGTCACAGAGCAGACAAATGGCAGAGCAGGGATTCAAACTCACCTCCTCTGAGAAAAAGTGGGTACAGCTCAGCCATAATTCTTGGTGGGAGAAATTGGAATGTGAATCCTTCACGGATGAGTGACTGTCTAAATCAATGTATTTCTAATCAATCAATTAAGCTTGTTAATTGAGTGCTTACTGTGAACAGAGCATTGTCCTAAGCACTGGGGAGAGTACAATAAAACAGACATGTTATATTGGTAGACATGTTCCTCACCCAAAATGAGCTTACAATCTAGAGAACCTTGCTCTAGTACTGACTGCAGGGGCCTGCAGAGTATAAGTGCTCACTGCAAGTTGATAATTATTATTCTTGTAATGATTGTAATGAAGAATTGTGAGAACAACGCCCTCCTCTATCAGTGCAGTCAAATTGCCACTGGTTGTCACAAATGCATGGTAATTCAGGGAGAGTAGAAAATTAAAAATGCTATAGCAAAGTCACACCTTGGAAAAAATTCACTCGTCGGGGAATGATTGTTTAATTTAACACTAAGAACAAGAAGCCAGATCTAGAGATATGGACCTAGTTAAAAATTGGAACCTAAATAACATTTGATGTAATATTAGAAAGAACTGCTGCATAGGCTATCAAAGGAAGTGAATTAAGCCTCAAGGAAAGGCTAAGAACTTCTTGGCCATAAAACAAGCCAGAAATTGGCATAACATAGATATTAAACAGGGGCTTGAGCAAGAAAGTCTCCCCTAGCAGTCAGGAATGTTCCTAATGTCTAAAATTACAAAGTGCATTGGGTAAAATCAGAATGTTCCCAAAGGTTGTGTAATATTTGACCTATTCAGCTCTAGGGCCTTAGAGTGATATTTCATTGTGACATAATTGTTTTTGAACGTGGTTTACAGTTTTTAAAGCTTTCTGATTTTCCATAGGTCTCCCCACCAAGATTAGTGGCACCAGTTTAATACTTTCCCTCTAACCAAGTTTTGTTTCTTGACTTATTTTTGCCAAGAAACTGACAAAAATCATGAATACCCTGGGTCGATTTTTCTCAAAATCTATAAATTACCCCGTGAGCCTCACATGCCAATGGTTTTAATATCTGTGTTTTACTGACCTGGTCAACTTCTAACCCTGCCATTATGCATATAGATGGACTATCGGATCAGCACTTCCTCTATGGGCCTTCTCCAAAAATTAGCGAGAAAGTTCATCCAGTGCCCATACAGTAGAGACACCACAAAATTAAATATTTTTAGCACTCACAAATGTGCTAGGGTAGATGTAAGATTATAACACTGGGAAAAGTTCCTGTCCCAAACACTGTTCCCCTTTCTATCTTATCCCCTTTTCACAGATGAGAAAATTGAGGCCCAGAGAGGCCTGGTCACACAGCAGGGCAGTAGTGGAGCCAGAAGTAGAACCCGAGTTACCTGAGTCCCAGCCCTGTATTCTTTCCATGCTGCCTCCCCATTTGAAAACTGTTAGAATAAAGATTGCAAAAATAAGCCCTACAACAGTTTCCAGCTACGATATTAGCCACTTTATGTGCTAGTAGTAAAATTGGGCTGGGATCCATAGAGACCCATTTGTTGGATCAGAAATATTTTCATTATTAAATATTTTGATACCGTGAGTTTAGAGAAGAGGAACCATTTCATTCCTTGCTACGGAACCGTCATCAGTCATGCCTTTTCCCGATAAATCCCGTGCAAGTGGGGAAAGAAATGTTCTTTCCCATTTATCGATGGAGCAGTTTTGCATAAGGCTCTGCTCGGGGGGGCGGTGAACATCGTATGACAATCACGCTGCTCACTAGCTCTCCTACACCGCCATCGGGGAAGGAGTTACTCAGCACCCATGAAGTGAGTGCAGCAGGCTTGGCTCAGCCCAGGGAGAAACCGAGGCTTTGCCCACCTGAAATGATCACTGGCGCCGATGGAGCGAGCGGGGAGAGGGCTGCCAAGCTTTCCCGGTGCTACCAAAGGCAAAAGAAAACAGCATAACACTGGAATTCCCATCAACTCTTGCTTCAGTCTAGAGAAGGACATGGCTGGAGGTAGCAGGAGACATCCTCCATCTTTAGAACGTTGATCTGAGCTGTGAGGAGAGCGAAATCCTGCTGCTCCTTTCACGTACGTCATCATCTTTGTCTTTTGTGTTGTTGTTCTCCTTTCCTTACGTGCCTTTGAGTCACCATCATCCACCCTCACCTCCTCAGACTAAGATCGTGAGCCCCTCCTTAGCCAAGGGCCAAGTTTATCCCTCATCCATGTATTTATTTCCCAGTGCTTATAAATATTGCTTTTTCACATAGTAAATACTTGATAAATCCCGCTACTACCACACTACCCAGGTTAGCCAGTTTTAACAAGATTAATATATTAAGATACTTTCAAATCCAAAATTCAGATTTCCCTGAAGGAAATGACCCAGCAAAACTGGCCACTGCGCCCACAAAACCCAAAGCTTCAGGAGCCGCTAACCCCAAGTATTCTTTCTCCCTGAAACAGTGTTAATTGTTTTGAAGAGAAAGCATTTTAAGATTATTTTCCTTGTAAAAAATCCAAGGTGTCCTGAGAGCCATTTATTCTTGCACCCTGATCAAGATATAAAGTGAAAAATAGACTGTATAAATGTCTGTTGCAGTGAAATATGCCTAAATGAATTCATAGAGGAATTACTCATGATAATATAGATTGGAAATATAGTTTTATTTCACAAAACTGTGTTCATATTAACAACTTTAAGAAAAAACACGAGAGGAAGCCCAAGGCAGGGCCAAAAAGGTAATCCGTAAGCCATATAGTTGGTTAAGACAGTGAAATCTGAATATTGCCTCTCCTGATTCCCACTGGGACTCTTCAGTCCACAGAATGATCCTAATTGAATTTTCTCTGCCTAAATGGAGTCTGCCCCGATGTGAACTTGCTTTGAACACGATGACAGGATGGGATGTCTCAGGGCATCAGTTCTCTGAGACCTTGGGTCCTCCTTCTATTACCTCCATTATCTAAACAAATAACCTCAGACAAATCAATTTACATTAATCCAACTTTGCGGTATATAACTCCCTCCTCTCCTTCAAAATGTCTCGATCAGGATTCAAATGAAATTGCCTCAGTGTTTCACTTTCAAAGAAGTTAATCCCTGATGCCTTAAACTTGAGTAAAGTGCTTTCCCCTTTATTCAAGGAATACATATGAAGAATCTAAGTGGGGAAGGTCCTAATACAAAAAGTCTAAACTATTTTTATCTCTGTGAAAAATTGAGTCTGGAGTTCCCTTTAGATAACAATAAAAAATCCGAAAGGCCTTTAAACCATTCCTCTTCTGTCCTTTACCCTCGAAGATGTCTTGTGAACCAAGCCAGTGTCTTATCTGCTTCAGCCATCAGCAGAAGCAAGAAATTTAGTCAGTGGAGCTCTGTATTCGCAGGAGCAATGCAGAGGTATTTTGAAACCTGACCCTGGGAATTTGATCTCCCTAAGTGTTTCAGTTTTGTCTGCTCTTCTAGTCTCTTAAGATAAATCTCCTAGGCCTCTCCTGGTGCCAGCCATTTTCTATGAGTACTAGGTCAAAGTCTTCTCCACAATCTTTGCAAATTCTTTTCACCACCACCTCCCACTGTGCAGAGAGCTCTTGGGAGAGTATATAATAGAGTAAGTAAACACAATCGCTACCCCTAAAGGTTTTACGATCTCCCACAATCTTTACCCATATCCTGTTGACTCTTCTCTCCTACCTGCAAAGTTCTGTCTTTCTTCACTTGGCCTAACTTCTGTTTAGATCCTCCCTCCTGTGAAGACTTCTCCTCTCTTTGCCAGCATCTTTTCACCTCATGCTATTTCCCACTCTCTATTCAATCCATCTGCTCCAACTGATTTTTCCCTATCACACTAACTTTCCCAAGTCTTCCCCCACAATGATCAGAACCACCCACTTCCACCTTTCTTGGTTTCTCCTTGTGCCCTCTACAGCTTCTATCTTCCTTTTTTATGGTATTTGTGAAGCTCTTACTATGTGCCAGGCCAGATACTAAGTGCTACAGTAGATAGAAGTTAAACAGTGTGTCCCAGTTGGGACTGACAGCCTTAATTCCCACTTTACAGATGAGATAACCGAGGCACAGAAAGTTAGGTTTTTTGCCCTAGGTCACACAGCAGTCAAGTGGCAGAGCCAGGATTAGAACAGAGGTCCTCTAATTCCCCGACCCATGCTCTATTCACTGGGCCATTCTGCTTCTCTACTTCTGCCGTGGATCCTCTTCATTATTTTGTCTTTTCTGTCTATAGCTGCTGTAATTCTTATCCCTTTTGTCCTCTCTAATCTTCCATTTTATGGAGCTTTAGTAGTCCTACTGCTCCTCCCAAATTCCCACTGTTTCTGAGCCAGCCTTGAATCTGTTCCCTAGTTCCAGAGAGGAATCCAAGAGGTGGAGTCTCCCCTTTGGTATGAATTTCCCCAGCTAATCAGTTTTCACCTAATCAGTTGTGTCATTTCTTTAAAACTCTATACTCAGAGTTATTTGGAGGATTTTCCACACTGCTAATTTCTTTGTAAATTTGATCATTTGTAAAATGTCATCGCCGGTATTTATTGAGTTCTTATCCTAAGTGTTTGGAAGAGTAAAATAAAGTAGACACAAACTTGCCCTGGAGGAGCTTTGAATGTACTTGAGGAGTCAATTTACTAAATCCTACTTATCACCTCCATAAACTGCAGAGCAATTTAATGTAGCTGAGTCATTCTGAAATCCTCCAAATTTACTACTGCAAGATTTAGTGAATTAAGGCTTCAGTGCATTGAAGGCCATTGTTTGGCTCAGAGAGTTATCTAGTTTACAAAATGGTTTTATTTCTCCCAAGAAGTAGTTTACAAACAGGAGGAAGTAAATTTAATAATTCCCTGAGCTGAAGTAGATTTCTTAACTTATTTGTAAGTTTTTTATTCTTCAAAATGCTGAAGTGGAAATTTTATTTCTCTATCCCATTCTACAGACCAAATGCTGGTTCGTTTTGGGAAGGCGTTGGGTGTGTATTGTAGAAAATGTATTATACGAGATTTGTGTTTCTCTGCCAGTTCCTCTGCATAGGCAATGGAATTTTAATGATTTTATTTAAAAAAAACACCTATGCATTCTGTGAGGGAATATATTGTGCTTGCTCGACTATTTCTATAGAAAGTCATTAGTTGACAAATTTGGGTTTTGCTGCTCTATGTATTTTAGGTTTTCTTTCCTCATACCGGATACTAAAAATCATTCAAATGCAATGCAGTGCTACAGACTTCAGTAGAAGATTCCCAAAAGGACTCTTTGGAAGGATTTCTGCCACTGTTATGTATCTATCACCAGAATAATAACTTGCAGCTAATTCCTTTTTTTGCATAGTTCTTAAAGCTTGTCGCACATGTTACTTGATTAACACTCCCGATGCTCTCTGGTAGAGGAAGGATTTACTGTGATCATTTTACATTTAGAAAAAATGATATTAAACCCTCCAACAGAACCAAGTTCAAACAGTGATTGTGTTTCCATGTCTGGATTAGAACTCTGTGTCATATTTTACTTCCATTATCCACTAGAGAAAAACTTGCCAGATTCTAAACCATGGAAAACCCAAGAATAGATAGGGAATATGAATGTCCCTATGACTCAAGGAGTTATATTTTTTATTTTTGGTCCAAGAGCATTAAATATGACAATCAGATTTCAGAAAACCAGAATTGTACTAATTTTGTCCAGATTCAAAGTAGAGTAAGAGCTCATTAAGTGCCTAATCTTCGTCTCTGCTTCCTCGATGAGTTTGAAAGGCCTTAGTCAGTGCCTGTAAAGTTATAGGTGGGAATAATACGGTCTGGTACAATGGCTTGTTCGAAGACAGCTTCTTTACTGTTCCCCCTCCTATTAGGCTCCCATCCATCTTGGTTGGTCACAGGACATTGAAGTGTCACCCAGTTTGGCCATATTCTAAAATCCATCCTTTGCTTTGGCTCTGAATCACTACTCTTTTGTCATTCCATCAAAACTCTCAAAATTCCGGGATTACTGAAATGAAACTGGTTGTAGGATTTCAGCTGGATACCTGAAACTCAAAAATGGAAGCAGGTTAACTTGAAGGTCTTTCCAATAGTCTGAAATTTGGATAATGGAATAATTTATATTCTTAAAAATAACATTAAAGTACAGACTCTGAGGGAAAGGAATTCTGGCACTCCTATACTTGTAAAAAGAAATTCTGGCACTCCTATACTTATAGCACTGTATTTATGCTCTAGACTATCCCTGTAACATCTTACGTGAAGGGTTTTTGTTTTTTTTTAATGATTTATGTTAAGTGTCTACTATGTGTCAAACACTGTTCCATATGCTTGGTAGAATACAAGATAAAATGGTTCTACACATTCCCTGTCCTGCTTGGGGCTCACAATTTGAGTAGGAGGGAGTTATATTTAACACATATTTTTTCATATTTAGTAGTAATAGAAGTAGTATTCCCACTGGGAAAATTGGAATATATGTATTAGTTTACTTCTGAAATATTTGTATTTATCGTATTTATCTCCAGATTCCTGTGAAGTATGGTGCAGAAAGGATGGCTTTAGATTTTTTTTTTTGTGTGTGTGTGTGTGTGTTGGGGGGGAGGTGTGTGGTATTTAAGCATTTTCTACATGCCAGACACTGTGCTAAGCACTGGGGTACATGCAAGAAAATCAGGTTGGACCCAGTTCCTAGCCCATATAGTGTTCACAGTCTTAATCTCCATTTTACAGATGAGGTAACGGAGGCACAGAGATATTAAGTGACACAGTTGTCTAAGGTCACATAACACACAAGTGGAGTAGCGGGATTAAAACCCAGGTCCTTAGACTCCCAGACCTGAGTGCTGTCAATTTAGGCCCCGCTGCTTCTCCCTCCAGCACCCCTCACCACCCATTCACTTGGGTTGTTTCTCTTTTTCACTCAACATTTGTTTGGAGTAAGAAATGTGGTCTAGCAAAGGGGCAGGTATTATACTGTTTTAGACAGCTAGGTGAAATTAGGGTCCGCAGAGCTGAGTGGCATAATAATGAAAATAATAATGTTGGTATTTGTTAAGCGCTTACTATGTAGCAAGCACTGTTCTGAGCGCTGGGGTAGAAAGAAGATAATTTGGTTGTCCCACATGGGGCTCACAGTCTTAATCCCATTTTACAGGTGAGGTAACTGAGGCATAGAGAAGTTAAATGACTTGTCCATGGTCACACAGTTGTCAAGCGGCAGAGTCAGGATTAGAACCCATGACCTCTGACTCCCAAGCCCGGATGCGTTTCATTGATCCACACTGCTTCTCTAAGGTCATAAGGTCATTCAACAATCGGTGGGCATTATCCAAGGGGTAGAAACCACATCTTCTGAGTTCCAGTTTGGTGAGCTTTTCCAAGAGACTATGCTATCTAAATAATTTCAGTTTGCAAGGATTATTAAAAGAACTAAAGACTAATATCCTTTGCTAATTATAATAAGCTTTTTAATGATATCAGCTGCTCTATAAAGTTAAAAAATATGCTTACCCCAAATTGGCATGACCGAAGAGGGGGATTAGCAAAACACCAGCTTTACTGCACTTTAATCCATAATGAAAAGAAAAAAAAAAATAGGACATTCACCAGGTGCAATTTCTAGGGAAAGGCTATTTTTTCCATCTGTGAAGGGAACCTTATTAAAAATCTAAGCATATTTTTTCTAGTCTCTAAACCCAAGGAAAAGACTTAGGAACCCGAATTCTCCAGAAGTAGGTTCTTGAACCTGGAAATGAATTAGGTCATCATTTTCCAAATGTTTTCTATCCAGAAGCCCCTCGAGCATTGGATTAAATATCATTTTAAACCATCATATTCTCTCTCCCACTATCTCACAACTAATGCTTCTTTTCTTTTCCTTTCCCTGCCTGCTAAATACCTAGTCTTTTCCAGTGAAAACCCCTCCCTCTTACCTGTTATTTCAGTCAGGTTTCTTTTCCCAGGTTTCTCTTTTCCTCCTTAAATCCCTTATATCTGGCGGTATCGTTTTGGCACTGATTTCCTCATATGAGTCAAGAAGGCTCCTCAGGCTACTCCAGACTCTTATATTGGAAACACTTTATTAGAGTGAAGTGCCAGCAAGTAAACCAGTGAAAAATCTCCACATTCCCAAAAAGGCAAATCAGTAGACGTTCCCTACTAAATGAAGAGGTGCTCTATAATAGAGAGGGAAAAAAACGAGCCACCGCAAATGGACTACTTTTCATTAGCAGGGTTCTGAGAGAGATTGCCTCTATAGGCCTCAATAGCCTGCTATCTGTTAGGATGGATCATAAAAAAACTAAGAAAATAAATTGGTATAGGTCAGGTGCTTATATTGAGAAACTTACCCATATTTACCTGACGGGAACCAAAATATAATTAGGAATTTCCCAGGGCCTTAAGCCATTCAGGGTAAATATGGAATTTATTTAAGCTTTTACTTTATACTAAGCATTGGGGTTATTGGATTGGACACAAACTCTTGTCCCTCATGGGGCTCACCATCTCACTTATCCTCATTTTACGGCTGATGAAACTGAAGCCCGGTGAGGTCTAGTGACTATCCCGAGGTCACCTAGCAGGCCTGGGGCAGAGCTGGCATTAGCAACCGTGTCTTCTGACTCACTATCTTGCACCTTTTCCAATAGATAGACCATGTGGCCTCCCTAATAAGTCTCCAACTAGACGTCTGTTTATTCTTTCAATTGAATCGATTTCCTCTTCCAAAATGAGATGCTAAGTGAAACATACAAGTAAATAAGTAACCACCGCTAGGGTCATCCTCCAGCAGAGAGAGCCCTGAGCCGAGACCCCAAACGTGGCAGTTGGTCCTTCCCTGAACCGAAAGGCCCAATCTAGAGTAGTTTGGATTCCCTCACTAACCTACGTCCTCCACAGTAACCCGACATCAATTCCCCAGGGGACCAGATGTCATGGAAACTAGCTGGACTATACCTAATGGATGGGCTTCAGGTTTGTCCCATCACCTCAAGGTCAGTGATGGATCCTAAAGCCTTATGACCTCTTCAGACTACCCCTGGACTGCCAGAGTGCCATAGTGACCACAGTGAGGTTTTTTTTCTGT
Source organism: Ornithorhynchus anatinus (assembly GCF_004115215.2). Lineage (NCBI taxonomy): Eukaryota > Metazoa > Chordata > Mammalia > Monotremata > Ornithorhynchidae > Ornithorhynchus > Ornithorhynchus anatinus. The sequence goes on along the minus strand of NC_041751.1, from coordinate 6,424,864 downwards.
CAGGGTTGTAGTTATTGGATTAGCTGAAAGATTAAAGACACAATTTGGAAATTTAGCCAATCCTCAGCGCCTTCCTGCAAACCAGAGTCACATGGCATGCAAGCCTCTTTAATGCATTGCCTATTTCTGCTGAAAATCTATTCCAGTAAAGGATATGCCCATTCATCTCGGGTTTTTCTACTGACAGAAATGGTTTCAGATTCTATTTATCCTCTTTACAGACATATCCATTTGAAATGTCTGATGAGCATATTTTATTTTGTTATCATTTTCCCCATGCTCATCCTTAGAACTCTCTATTAGGGTATTTTTCAGACAGATCTGGCCTGTGTTCTTAACTTTAGCAACAACCTCTTCAGAAAGAGGACATAACTTGGCAATCAGCAAATTAGAACAGTATGTAACTTTTAATGAAAAAAGATTATTAAATGGGCTCATAACTCGACTACCTTGGTTTCTGCTGAATGCATAACCTTTATGTGAACTTATCTCATTAATCATAGGGGAAAATGTAGCTACCTCACATATGGGCCTGAGGAAAAAAAAATATTAGAGTCATTTACCACTACGGTGCTCCGGCTCCTCAAAGAAGAATGAGAGTTCCACTGGAAGAGCTGACAAGGTGTAGGTGTAGGTTAAATACCTGAGTTGTTTTTTCTGGAATACGGCACCTTTACAGAAGTTCATGCTAATGATAGATCTTCTTTCTTCCTTTGAGAAAAGAAAGGCTAGCGTATTCAGACATTGTAAATCATGCCTATATGCCATCTCCAATTCCCCTTCCCCTAGTAGTTATTCTTGTGAATGACTGAATTGCCACAGAGTTGACAAAAGTGGCCCATTTTGCAAATAAATAAATCAGTGTCTTTCATTATTTCTGTTTTAATTTCGTTTTCAAACTTTCACTAGCAAAATAGGGAAAAGTTTGTTGTGTAATTTATGTCGACGCATTGAATTTTGATTCTTTGCCATCATTTTTGCCTTTCATCCCATTTCTTCTTCAACCCTCTTCTTTTTCTTGTCCTGGTAAGCTTTTCTTGTGTTCTCAATCCTTTAGACAATGACTCACTTGGTTTGTATAAGAGTTTAGATTAGTACTGTTCTCCCGAAGAAAGCAATGCTCAGTCAGTTTCAACAATGACCCCACACTTCTGAAATGCTCTCTGTATAAACACTTCCCTGTGGAACAAGCACAGTACAAAGTTACACTGGATTGGTGCCATTTTCCTTTACCAAAACACACATATAAGCATCAGCATTCCACTAACATTGGCTCTCTGAATCCACCGTGACCTATACTGTGATTATTCCAGTCACAAAAAATGATGAGGAGGATCTAGAAATTAAAATTCAAAGCTTTATAGTAGAAAATTTTACACATTTTTATTTTGTTCTAAGTTTTCTTTACCCTGACCTGGAAGACCTGGGTAATTTGGAAAGTTCTACTGGGTACTACTAAGTCCCTCGGGCTCTATTTTCATATATGAATATATGAAAAAAAATGTGTGAATGGGCTAATATTAAAGTCAGAGCCAAGAAATATTCAAGCCACAAGGACAGAGGAAAGTAGAAGAAAGTTTGGAGGCAGAAGTTCATATGTACCCAATAAATAGCATCGATAGATTGATTGAGAAGTGAGAAAAGAGAATATAGGAGGGTGAGGTCAGATGGACTGGGGAAAGAATGAGAGGGGAAGATGAGAGGGGAAATAGATGGACTTGGATTAAAATATGAATGAAATGAAACTGGCATGGAGGGTTGTAAGGAATTGATTTAAACTTTCATGTTCTTTAGCTGGGAGTAAAGGCCTGCGAATATGGCAGTTGAGGGTTCCCTGAACCACGAGGACCAACCTAGAATAAACCGGCTCCTCTTACTAACTTGATGACCTCCACAGTGACCTCATACCAAACTCTTCAGGAGAACAGAAGCCATAATAATAGTAATAATGATCGTGGTATTTGTTAAGTGCTTACTACGTGCCAGACACTGTACTAAGTGCTGGAGTGGATGCGATAAATTGGGTGGGACAAAGTCCCTTTCCACGTGGGGTTCGCAGTCTTAAGTCCCCATTTTACAGATGAGGTACATGAGGCACAGAGAAGTTGAGTGACTTGCCCAGGGCCACAGAGCAGACACTTGGCAGAGCGGGATTAGAACCCAGGTCCTTCTGACTCCCAGGCCCATGATGTATCCACAAAGATAGGCTACTTCTCTACAGACTGGAAGCTGTGGAAGCAGCTTGGCTCAGTGGAAAGAGCCTGGGCTTCGGAGTCAGAGGTCATGGGTTCGACTCCCTGCTCTGTCACTTGTCAGCTGTGTGACTGTGGGCAAGTCACTTCACTTCTCTGTGCCTCAGTTACCTCATCTGTAAAATGGGGATTAACTGTGAGCCTCAAGTGGGATGACCTGATTACCCTGTATCTACCCCAGCACTTAGAACAGTGTTCTGCACATAGTAAGCACTTAACAAATACCAACATTATTATTATTATTACAGATATTACGATCCCCCCTAAAAGACCTGCCACTGATTTTGAGGCTGCCTTTAGAGGACTCCAATCATGGGGTCCCTCTCCTGACCCCGCCCACCGACCTCATCTATCTACTGCAAAAGTTTCCAAGTATCCCACTGCCAACTCACGATGTTTCAGACCATCCTTCAGGAAATTGGGTGCTTCCCAGTTTGGTCCCCATACAAGGGAAGCAAGGATAATTGGCTTTTCTCAACACACTTGTTACTTGGAGCCTAAACCAATTTTAAAAAAATGAAAACAGACCATCCACTGGAAAGAGAACTCTATAATAGGACTGTTAAAATACCCCAATTTCTGACATCACAATGTTACGCTGACTGATACCAGGGGAAAAGTAACATCTATTAATTGATCAGTAGGTCCTGAGGGAGACTGTTAGAGCCCTTTGAAGATCTTACCAGGTATTACCCCCTGTTCAAATATAAATGGTCCACAAAAACAGATCATAATGTAGGACAATGAGTCTCTAGCCTCAAAGAGGGAAGTGATATTCTGTTCCTATCCTGTAGTTGTCCTGGACATTTTGAGATATCAATTTGACCAATTTAATCAAGTCTGCCAGTATAATTTTGAATAGTTACTGCTTTAAAAAATGCTTTCCAACTTGTTGGCATTGATGAGCTATGTGTTTTTCTTTTTTTCAAAGTACACTTGGTCGCCTAACAGTTACAATTTTCAAATAAATTCACATATATAAAAGGTTAACTCAAGACCTAAGACCTGAATACAAGAAAGCAATACAGAAATTTCTGTGAGACTCCATCCCGGCAGTCCCTGTAATAAAACTTCACAAATTACACTCTACGTCCTCACATTCCCCTATCTTTAGAGATACTTGCAGCAAATGCACAAGTCTAAGAAGTGGGTAAATCTGCAGAGGATTTAGTAGATTTTAGAGATCATTTCCAAAGGAAATATCGGTTTAGTTCTGAATCTACGCTAAAATTAACTCCAATCATTCGATCGATGGTTTTTGGTTTTTTTTGAATCCTTACTTTATGCAGAGCACTACACTAAGCATTTGGATGAGGTCGATACAATAGAGCATCCTTGCACTCAAGGAGTTTACAGTCTAGTGAGGCGTTCGATTGAGATGGGCAGGAAAATAAAAAATGGAGGTCTTTTAACACTAGTCCTGCCTCTGAGGCCACGCCAGGGAAACCGATGCCCTCACATGCATCCATTTGACAAATTACATTGCTGTTTTCTCCAGCCCACAGTCCTCTTTTCCCACCTTTCCGCCAGTCCAGGTGAATTTTTGGTAGCTCTCGGAGTCCTTACAACTAAAGGAGTGGGGCCTTTTTCAGACCGTCAGAGAGAGAGGCACTTATCCAAGTACAACTCTTCAGAGGACTGAATATCTTCACTGAGATAACTGAAAATTTGAAAGAATCTAGCCTGCCTCCAACAGAATCAGAAACCATGTCTATGTTAAAAGGGCCCCAGGAGGGAAACCCAATCATTCTGAAGAAAGGAGGGAGTTCAGGAAAAATTCTGGAGTAACTTTTTAGGTTTGAGGTTCTGGGTGGACTCAAGCAATCTTCTGAAAAATGTCCTATGTTACCCTGTTTGTGCCCACAGCATCACCTAGAAGGTGCAACAACTTCTGCCATGTCTCAGGACAGCCAAATATCTGGGAACAAGTGGAGGGAGAGCCCATCGTCTCACACGCCCTAGCAAACCTAGCTAGGGATGTCAATAATACAGCTCCTTGGGCATCAGGTGGGACACCAGAGTCTCATCTCAATCGTCCCTTCCCCTCATGGATCCGGTCTAGTATTTCCTAACCTCCAGAACTCAATGGCGACAAAACCTCTCGTTTGCCTCTTGAATGAGCTTGCTTAATTAATGCATTAGGTCCCGTAAATGCCATTCTGAAACAGGTGGGATCTGTTAACTTTCTTTCAATTTTCTTTCATCAGCTGTCAGGTTTGCCACATGTGGAGTGTGCGGTGTGTGAGTTCAACGGTTTTAATAGGAGGACAATAATTCCTAATGTGTGAGGCAGGCAAACACCTCAGGGCCGGGTGTTTTAGGAACTCAGTAATCTGACTACATTTCTTCAAGTCCGCTTCATTACTACCAGAAAGATCAGCCTGGCCCGGTGGACGAGCACAGGTCTAGAAGTCAGAGGACCCGGATTCTAATCCTGTCTCTGCCGCTTGCCTGCTGTGTGACCTTAGGCAAATGGCTTTATTTCTCTGTACCTCAGTTTCTTCATCTGTAAAGTGGGGATTCAATATCTGTTCTCCGTCTCACCTAGTCTGTAAGTCAAAATGAGATAGAGGAACTGGGTCTAACCTGATTATCTGCCCCAGTACTTAGTACTCAGTGAGTCCATCAGCACAGTGTTTGGCCCATAGTAACACCTAAGAAACACCACAGTTTTTAAAGGAGAACTATTTGGAAGGAATAAAGCTGTTAGGAAAAGGAAAACCTTAATAATTTCAACAGTGAGGCTCAGGTGAAGCAGCGCCTAGTGAGGGTGCTTATGGTCAGTGAGCCAGATATTTCTTTCTCTTCCTGACTTTATCAATCCCTTTAATTCAAACCAATAAGGCATTTAACCCAGAAGCCATAGTATAGGGGATATGATATTCCTATTGGGAGACCTGTAGTGTTAAAATTGGTCAACAGGTTCATTTAATTATCCAGATAGGGTGGCATGAAAAACAGAATCAAAATCAGTTGCCTAGCAATCCTACAGATTGATTTTCCATAGTGATCTAATTGACCAGATCACTTTTCAACTCTACTGTGTCTTAATGGACGGAGCCTCGCTAATGCCCCGCTACCGCAGACCTTTACCTATGTAACCTCAAAATGATCCATTTCTGGTTTGAAGATCCAACACATCTAGTGTGTGAGCCAGTAGAAACTCTATGTGGAAAAAAAAATACTTTTTTTCCACAGCAGAGATCAGGAGATGTATGGTCGTTTTGGGGGGGAACTGAGGAACATAAATTTCCGAAAGTTACACTGACTCTGTGGGAAGACGAGCAGAAGTGAAACCTTCAAGTGATCAGTTCCATTGCCCCACCTCACCAGCAAATGTTATTCCCAGTGGTGATGGTGAGAACATTTTTCTAAGCTGTCTTGCAAGGCTTGGATGCTTAAGCAACCCAAGATCCTTTTCATCCATTGGCCAACCATAAAAGTTCAAGTGTGAGATGACCACTGTTGTTGCTTTTTTATTTTTCCCTCGTAGTCTTGAGAATGAAAGAACTAATTAGTCAATGTGGGGATTTATCTACCCAGTTACCTCCTGCCCAGTCGACTTTGAAAACAACTACTAGGGGAGACTACTAATTAGGCAGAAGACAGGGAAAGTGCCGAATGAATATGTAGGAACATGCTTCTTGTCAGAAGTATTTCAATTTTGAGATGAAATACAGCTTTTAAAGAGTTATTTCAACACTTAAAGCCTCTTTTCTAGTGAAGTGGAACAAATAGTCTTGGTGCCAACTCCAAGGAGGTGCTATAATGTAGTAATTAACACAATCAAAAGCCTGGAAAATTTCAGAATATTTCATAAGCTGCCCACATCACTGGGCAGATGGAAAGTTTTCAAATTCTCAGTGATGTGTTTTCTTTCCCGTTTACATTTTGCTGGAAGGAAGATGGAATCTTCAGAGGAATACTCTTTTGGATGGTCCATCTAGTCCTTGTTCTTTAGAAATAGGACTTGGAAAATGTCCAGAAGGTTAAACCGAAAAAACTAGAATCTCAAGCTCAGGATCAGGGAAATTAGGTTCTACATTTCATTCTGCCCTGGAGAAAAAAAATTCCAGGCATTTATTATACCCCAAAAATGAGAAGAGCAAAAGCCTATCAGAGAAGGCGTTCCTTCTGCCCAATACTTGGAAAGATTACGCGTGCTCGTCTTAAAGAAGAGAAAAGGCTATGGGCCTTCTTCCCCAACCATATGACTGCTAGTACAGTGCCCTGCACACAGTACGCACTCAATAAATACTATTGAATGAATGTTTATCCAGGCATCTGTAATACCCCAATTTAACTACTGTATTAGCTTTCTTCCCGTTCTCCCTGTCTCCAGTCTCTGTCTTTTCCAGTCATATTTGACTTTGTTGCTTGGATCACTTTTCTGCTCATGTCTACTCACTCCTCAAAATGTGCTCAATAAATAATAATGGTGATGATCCTTATTAAAGGCTTACTACGTGCCCAGGTAGTACACTATGCCATGAGGTTGATATAAGAAATGAGAACGGATGCAGTCTCTCTACATGCATAGCTTAAAGTCTTTGAAGAAGAGAAAGCAAAAATTTTATCTGCATTTTGCTAATGAGGAAAGTGAGGCACAGAAAAGTTAGGATGCCCAGCTGGCAGATGGCAGAAACTTGGGATCAATTGATTGTTTCCCTGCTGTGGGCAGGGATTGTCTCTATTTCTGTATTGTACTTTCCAAGTGCTTAGTATAGTACAAAGCACACAGTAAGCGCTCAATAAGTAGGATTGAATGAATGAATTGATTGAGTCTTCTGACCCTCAGTCCTGTGCTCTTTCTATTTGACCATGCTTCACCCTCTGACCCTTGGCCCTAAGACCCTCAATCAGTTCTCTCTCTGTCCACTCTTTGCTCCCACCACACCCCAGCTTGCACTCTGTTCCTCTCAAGCTTGCCTTTTCAATGTGCCTCATTCAATCCTCTCCTCTCACTGACCTCTTGCTTAAAGTCTGCCCCTCCCGCCCCTTCCTCATCCCAGGACTCCCTTCCCTTTCAAATCCAACAGACCATGGCTCTTCTCTTCCAAGCCCTTTTCATTCTTCCTTCAGGGAGCCTTCCGTGATCAATTTCCTATCTCAACTATTTACATCTCACTAACAGCTTCTGTGCCACCTAAGTACTTTTTTTCTCTTCTAGGATTCATTTACATATTTTATATGCTCTGTTATTTAACACTAACTCAGGTACAAACCCTCTTCTCCTTCTGCCTATCACAATTTATTTTAGTGTCTGTTTCTCCTGCTTATTATAAACTCTTTGAGGGCAGGGATCATGTCTACTAATCTTTTATGTATTTCCCACACCCTTAACACCACACACAAGTAAATGCTCAAATAAATATTACTCTTACACAGTCCATCCTTGTGGCTCACCACACCTTACTCCATCACCCACAGGACTAACCACCCAGAAGTCAGGAGATGAGGTCACGGCCAGGATTCTTTGAGCTCTCACCTCACACTTCTGACAGTCAGCCCGCTATCTCAAGTCTTGGAAAATTCACTGACTCTCCAGAGAAGCATCTCCTTTTTGATTTTCATCTTCTGTATCTTCTACGATTCAGTCATCCTTGTTAGAGGGTCATTTTTGCTTATGTGGAAAAACAGAAAGGAGATTAGTTGTGCATTCGGAGCAAAGAAAAATAATGGCAGGGGGGAGTTTGCTCCACGGGCAAATTCCTTCTGTTTTCGTGTAGTTTTAGCCCTTTTATGAACCTCTAACCACCTCTCCTCATTGGTCCCAAGGGAACTCCATGCATATGGGTAACTTTGTGGGTGGAATTCGGCAAGTTTGGAATGTGAATGAATAAGCCAACTTAAATTCCTGAGAAATCTCCAGGTACATGACAACATATACTCTGCGTCTGGGAGTAGAATTAGGCTTCCCATTTTATAATGGGTTCACAGATGGATTGTTTTAAGACCTTTCAGTTTTTACTAAATTACTTAACAGAGCTGTTCTCAGCAAGGAGAAACTAGCTCCACTGAATTTACACCCCGGGAACCCTTTGATTTACAGTAGATTTTTTTATATCTTGTTGAAATCTTAGCATATATCATAACCTATCATCCCCAGAATTCACTAAAATATAATTAATCACTTCTGTTTTACAAGTAAAGTGAAAAATAGAAGGGTGACTGTTTTACTTGACAAAATCTACATAAATTAACTGTCAAGCAGAAATGGGACCCTTAATTGCCTTTTACATTTTAATATATCGCTCTTAAATATCACAATTATGGGTAGTAACATTCCACATATATGTTTCATTCTAATGAAAAAAGAGAACTAGATTTACCCAAAGAAGTATTTAACTATCTATATTGGGGGGGAAAAAAACCTTAGAAGGTAAAGTTCAAATACTAAATTAAATTTCAATGGCTGAGAAAAGGTAATGCCTAAGAACAGTGAAATAAATGTAGATTTATTGTGCGCAATAATGGGTAATCGCAAACCATTTCAGTATATTCCATGATGATATACCATTACATAAGCCGCACCATATTTATTATTTATTTCTGGCATACTGTACTTCTATTCAGAGCACCTTAATTAAATCAGTCTCAATGCTCTCATATAAAACAATGGACGTTCTGAAGAGCAAGAAAACGGCAGCAACAATCTCATGAATGGCCCAGTCTTCGATGGCTCTCAATTTAGAGATTAGTACAGCAATTTCCTGTGGTTCACACCACACGTATTCAGCATGGTGTTGGGTGAACTCACTTAACTTTGTTTGGAGCCAGAGCTGAAAAGTGAATTACAGCAAGTGGCCTTAAGCAAGATTTACCTTCGGGAAAAAAAATAAATAAATAAAGCTGGGTGAGAAAGAGAACTCGGTAAAAGGATCCATTAAAAGAAGAGCTACGATCTTCACAGTGCCTCTCACATTTCAGAGTAAAATCACTGTAACCCTTTCCTTCCAGCCCCCAAGACGTAAAATGAGCATTGACAGAAAAACGCATTGATAAATCAGTCAATCAATCAATTGTACTTATTGAGCGCTTACCGTGGGTGGCTCACTGACTTAGAAAAGACACTTGGCTGAAGGCAAAGGGAGAATTAGGAACAGATAACTTCCCTGAAGTGGGAAGTTAAGAGCAGAAGAAGTTATGGTCACCTTAGCTTAAGCCTGATCCGTAATTTAATAATAGTGTAGAACCTGTTGATCACCAGAAGGAGTTTCCTTCAGAAGAATGGACACCTTTTTAATAATAATGATGGTATTTGTTAAGCGCTTAACTATGTGCCAGGCATTGAATTGAGCACTGGGTTAATACAAGCAAATCGGGTTGGACCCAGTCCCCGTCCCATGCGGGGTTCACCTTCTCAATCCCCATTTTGCAGATGAGGCAGCTGAGGCCCAGAGAAGTGAAGTGACTTGCCCAAGGTCACAAAGCAGACAAGTGGCAAAGCCAGGATTAGAATCCATGACCTTCTGCCTCCCAGGCCCGTGCTCTATCCACTGTGCCATGCTGCTTTTTCACTGATTCCTTCATTTTGCGCCAGAAGAGATGGAGTTTGAAGGAATGTGTGCCTGCAGGAGAAATCAGACCTTCCTCAGTAACATATCCATTTCTTTTCAGAAGGGTAGTGGGTGTTGGCTTCAATTTCTTAATGAGAGTAAGGTTAAAAGGCAGAGTTGGGACATACAATGGTTCAATGATGACAGTAACCGAAGATTTGGAAAGAAGGAAGTTGAAGTTGATGACCAAAATGAACTTTTAGGATTATCTGTGGAGTTCAATTCTCCTCACTCTCTCCGGCCTCACTGGCTTAGTAACTGAAGACTTCCCTCTCTTTCCAAACCCTCTTCCTACTTGTGCAGTCCAACTATCTGTTTCCTTCTCTGGCATTCTCTCCCTTGACATTTTATTTCCATCAAGGCATTTCCTCTTGGGCCACCTTCTTATTCTTTATTCAATCTGCCTTTTCTTTGTTAAAGGAAGTTAGAAATAGAGTGAGATCTGTTTCCTCCTTCGACTATTCTGAGCACCTTCCACCTTCTCTTCGGCATAATGTCGCACGACACGACTCCTCTGCTCTTCTCAATATTACTTTGCTCAGGTTTGCAGTTAATAAAAACAATTATTACTGTAGCACTTTTTATTAAGCTTTTAATAAGTGGTCAACTAAAAACATTTTCCCAGGGTTGCTACTCTTTTTAGAATCCAATCCACCACACTGGATAACTTGGGAGAACTCCCCAAAAATGAAAACCACAAGAAAGGACTTCCCTCCTCATGCAGCAGTTGTGGTGGTTTGGTAACTGAGCTCGAAAAGAATAATGTTGGTATTTGTTAAGCGCTTACTATGTGCTGAGCACTGTTCTAAGCACTGGGGTAAATACAGGGTAATCAGATTGTCCCACATGGGGCTCACAGTCTTCATCCCCATTTTCGGATGAGGGAACTGAGGCACAGAGAACTTAAGTGACTTGCTCACAGTCACACAGCTGACAAGTGGCAGACCCGGGGTTCGAACCCACGACCTCTGACTCCCAAGCCCGGTCTCTTTCCATTGAACCACGCTAACTCTAGCAATTTACCCATGCAGACAAGATTTTGTAGTGTGGTCATGCTGGCCTCAGTGGTCTGGCGGAAAGAATGTGGGCCTGGGAGTCAGAGGACTCGAATTCTAATTCCAGCTATTTCACTTCCCTTTGTGACCTTGGGCTAGTCACTTCACTTCTTTGGGCCTTAGTTCCCTTACCTGCAGAACAGGGATTCAATACCTGTTCTCCTATCCACTTAGGCTCACAGCGCTTAGATTCAATACCTGTTCTCCTATCCACTTGGGCGGTGAGCCCACTGTGGGACCTAATTATTGGGTATCTAACCCAGCGCTTAGTGTAGTGCTTGGCATATCATAAGTGCTTAACAAATATCATCACCAGTATTTTATTTTTATTTAATCTTAAAGCTCCCAAATCCATCCAATTTCACATTTCCTCTTACATTCACTTAATGTTCATGCATATATACATAGATGTTGAGGATGAATGTAAATAAATAACTGTTATGATGGAGTGTATGTGTATATATATATATATGCACACCCAAACACATACATATATATTTGATTACATTATATTCACATGTAATGTAATAAAATATGCATCCAGCTATTCTATACTGATATTCATACTACTACCAGCTATATTTTTGTTCTTCCTCTTCCTTCCTCTATTTGTAAATCATTTCTGCCCACTTATTTCATTAGACCGTAAATTCCCCGAACCCAAGGCTTGGCTGTTTTTCTTCTAATGTCCTTTCCCAAGCACCTCTACAGTGGCCCAAGTCTTTTTGAATGCAATTTCTGCACCTTCTCCACACACACTTACTTTTCAGTCAGTTATCAGACTCTTTTTGAGCCCGCGGGGGGGCAGAATGAGCTACTAGACATTAAAGTAAATTATAAAGAACAAATTGTCTTCCCAGCCCTTTAAGAGTTCATAGTCTTATAAGGAGGCAAATACCCCAGGAACCCCCAAAATGTATCACAAGTGATTGAAGCTTTTATATCAAACGTTGAACCTAATAAGTGGAGGAAAGTAATGACCTGAGATGTATTTTTGTAATAACTTGTCAACTAGAGCCATAGGGCATTAAGCGGGGAAGACTTAATAACAATAATTGTGCCGTTCATTAAGCACCCTGGTTAGAGCTGGGAAAGACTCAATACATTTACTTTAAGCACAGTCTCTTTCCCACTTGGACCTTAAAATCTAAGAGAGCGATACCATTTCTTCATTTCAACGGACGAAGAACCTGAGGCTTAGGGAAGTTGTCAGGCGGCAGATAAGTGGCAGAGCTGGGATTGGAATTCGAGTCTCCTGATGCCGAGTCCTATGAACTATCCACTAGGCCACACTCCTTCCTAAAGTTTGTGAAGGAAGAGGATTTTTAAGAGGAATTTAAAGTAAGGATATGGTTGGGGATGAGAAACGAGAAGTCAGGAATGGAAGCATTAATTCCCAAATGACAAGCGGGAGATGCCTGTGAACTCAGATGCCTGAGGACCTCAGGCATCACGGTAGCGGGAATGGATAACGAAGTCTCCATTACTCTGAAGATGGTACCCTATGATCCATCTACTAGCTCCTCCTGAGGCTCTTGTCCATGGGTGGGCCTTCTCACTATTACTCTTCTCCCTTCCATTTTCCCTCTCCCTTCCTTCATCTATCTCCACCTCCATTACCCCTATTCTCCTCGAGCAAAATACAGAGAACAATAACAATAACAGAGCAGAAGGTGCCTTTTGTAAAATATCGACTCCAGGCTTCGCAGTCACCAGGTTAACTGGATGTGTCCGTACAATAACGATAGGGAATAATCGCTTAGGCCTTTCATATTTGATTAGTAGTAAATAAACAATGGAACTTGCACTTATGAGGAAAACATAAACAGTTAAATTTTTCATTTAAGTATTAAATTGTAAAATTAAGTTCAATTAAAGCCAATGTTGTTTGTATTGATGGTCGGGAAATGAAATGGAAAGATTGGAAAAACTGTCCAGGGAAAGAGTAAAAAGGAATTATTACATGCATCAGAAAAACTGCTTCTATAATGTAATATTGAATTGTTCAATGTAAATTATGAGAATATAATTATTCATATCTACCCATTCTTTCATTTGAGACCTCTGTAGGCTAATGCACGTTCTACATTAGATGCTTTTAGCCCCACACTCAGACAGAAGAAAGTGTTTTGTTTTTTTTCCAGAGAATGCATCAAAACAAGATGAGCCTATTTCTTTCTTTCTTCTCTTACTATCATCCATCCGTCTGACTATCACAGACTTCAGCCAGTGAACTCTATCTTTTTCTCATGTGGACCATTTGATCCTGTGCTGATAAACCCAAGAGATAACGTCTCCATTGCCCCAGTGAATTACTATAACACACCCTGAAAGGCAGAGGAGCTGTATCAGCTCCCAGTAGTGGCCGGATGGGAACCAAAGAACAATGTTAGGCAATTACGTGCCATTATGCTTTGTTCTCATAAGTTGTTCTATGATTGTATATTTATTTAGTACCACTGAAGAACCGATATAGCAAACATTTGTTGCAACCAGAAATTAGAAACTTGTTATTTGTCCTGGGTTCACTGACAAGCCAAATCGTTCTCTTTATAAAATTGACATGGTTTAATACTTGCAGTGAAATGCCAGTTATTTCAGCGCAGGCTTCTTCTGCTATACCATAGGTTAAGCTTTTACAGCATTAATTATATTGCATTACATTAACCTTTTGTTGTGAAGAACGCAATATCTTTGGAAAATTATCAAGCCTTCACGTACGGAAACTTCACCAAATTTGTTTCCTCACAAATTGTCAAAATCGGTGGAAACTCAGCAAATTTCTAATAGCGATATCTTGACTTTATATTGCATTTTTAATTATCTGAAGAACATTCAGATGGGTTTTATAATTTTATCAGCCCTGTGAACTAAGAAGAGACTTTATTAATATTCCCACTTAACAGAATGGGAAACTGAGATTCTGTGAGTGAGGTTAATTTGGCACCCTGAGTCCCAAAGCACTTAGAATGATTATGGTACTTTTCAAGTGCTTATTATGTGCCAAACACTATTCTAAGCACCAGCGTAGGTACATGTTAGTAGCTTATCAGTTATCAGTATCAGGTTAGTCCCTGTCCCATATGGGGCTCACACTTTTCATGCCCATTACAGATGAGGCAACTGAGGCCCAGAGAAGTTAAATGACTTTCCCAAGATCACACAACAGACATCAACCATAATGTATTTTAATGTCTGTCTCCCCCTCTAGATTTTAAGAGCCACATAGGCTCCTTGTGGGCAGGGGATGTGTCTACCAACTCTGCTATACCGTACTCTCCCAATATCTGAGGGCAATACTCTGCACAAAATAAGCACTCAATAAATACCATTGATGGATTTAACTGATCGACCTGAGGTCACAAAGCAGTCACGTGACAGAGCTGAAAGTAGGGAACAAGTCTCTGGACTCCAAGACAATGATTTTTTTCTACTTGGCAATACTTTTTTCTCCTTCCCAGTTAATGGTGTTCCAAATATCATGAAGGCGCTTTTGCACTCAGTTAATTGATGGTATTTATTGAGCAATTACCATATGAAAAGCACCATACTAAACACTCATTAGAGTAAAATTAGACAGAATCTGTAGATCCGTTCCCTCCCACAGGGCCCCAATTTACTTATCCAACTGTTTGTGTCTTTCCTTTCCCAAATATTTTTCTTTCAAGTTACTTTTTCCTTATCTTTGTAAATTATTTTGTGCCTGTCCTCCAGTGGGTTGTAAACTCTTGAGAGCAAGAATCATTTCTTCCACCTCTTTTGCCTTCTCCCACATGCTTAGTTCAATGCGCTATAAATAACGATTGCCTCCAGGATTAAAACCTGAATTACAGATGCTGTACTGAATGCATTCATGTAAACATACGAAAACTCTTTTCTAATCTGAGCAAGTAGTTTGGCCTAGTGGGACGAACATGGGCCATGGCAGGAGAAGATCCACAGTCTAGTCTAGTTGTTATATCTATGCCCGAAGGCCCACAATTTGCCTTTTTTTCAAGATTCTCCGATTTAGAGGTTTTTATTCCCTACTTTTGATCCTGCCCTAATATCCTCTCGTCATGGCCAGTCACAGCCTGCAAGTCTTTTCTGAGCCAACCAGATGATCGGTCGTAGCTTGGATGAAGAAAGATGTACATAAAACCATAAAGGAGAACCAGTGCATTGGCGTTGTCCTTTTGCTGAAATAGGTGAATGCAATTCTGAAGACGGCGACAATATACTAAGTTCAAGAGCTTTTCTAGTTCTAAATCTACGTCTCTCCGTGCCTGTCCTACATGTTTCCAGGAAATAATTTCCAAGATGAATATATTGCAGGATCATCGTACTGTAGTCAAATAAAACAGAGAATGTTTAGATTGATTTACAGATCGTATGATGTTTCTGTTAGGCTTCCACTGTACCGAAATACCTGTATCTGCTATATCTTTTTCTCGGAATTGATGTTTTCCATTAAAAGTTATCTAGGTTTATCCTGACGTTATACGATGTAGGAAAAGAGTGGAAACCACTTTTTTTCCTCAGTAAGATGTGCCATTGGCTGTTTTTTCCCATTTAATTTTGTGTCGTAGTGCAGACATCCAAGAATGATTATTACAGAACTGTTTCTAAAGTGGCGCATGCATTGACAAGTAATTTGAAAGTTTCCAACATGAAAAGATGCATTTCTTTTCAAACATAGTTCCTCACCACTGGAGAAAATTGATTGAAAGAGTAAGTGGAGAGTTGTTAGAGTTGCTTTAAGGTAAAATTAGAGAATCTTGCTTAAGTGCCTTGTCAAAAATGAAGTGTAGAATGCATTTAGGCATTTATTTTCATGCTTCTAGACGCTGCACATTTAAAAGGTTTTTTGTTTTTTTTAACGGAAATTCCCAGTGCAGTTTAACACCACAGACTGGCACAATTATTGATGGCTTTGGCGATACAGAACCAAAAGTTCAAACGGAAACCTTCACCTAAGCCAAAGTATTCAAGTCTCCTCATTCTATTAAATTGGGAAGTAAGGCACAAGGGACTTATTATCCGCTCTTCGAAATGGCCAGAAGGGCTTAGATTTCATTTTCTTGTGCCGCCTCGTGATTATCATCAGAATATTGCAAAATTAAGCATGTTCCAAAAATGTGAAGAATCCAATCTGAGGTTTACCACAAATGACGAAAAGGAGACAATAAGTGCATTGAGCACTTAGTATTTGTCCACATTTTTTCTTTTGTCTTTCTTTAAACGGCGTTTTAAGTTATTAATGTTTCACGGTGAAAAGGTTTAATGCCTGTGGTTAACAATCATCCCCTGCTCATCATTTACAAGTAATTGTGGAAGCCTCACCTTTTCCTGACCAACATAAGTCTTGGCGAATCAGCCCACACATTGAACAACTGAAATCAACCAAAGAATCGAGTTCATTGTGTTCGGCAGGGATCAGCTCCAAGCACATTACAGAAGATGAAATGTCTGTGCAAAAGTAACTACAGCGTGGTTGAAGTTGTAATACAACAGTCATGTTACCCATCAAGTTCTTTGAAAAATAATTTGCTTCCTTGTACTTTGTGTTCTTCATAAAAAAGCGATTCTCATCGTACCTGGTATTAATGTGATGTATTTCTCCTAGTCCAGCGCATTCTTTCAGATCATTGGAAAGGACAGGAATTATTACTTCCTCTTCACAGCTGTAAAAGCAGAGACATACAAAGGTTATTTTACCCCCGTATCTCATGCCCCAGTAACGCATCTTAGAGAAATGGCAGGGCCTAGTAGAAAGATCACAGGCCTGGGAGGTAGGAGGCCTGGGTTCTAATCTTGGCTTTTCCACTCGCCCGATAATAACAACAATCATTCATTTGGTATTTGTTAAGCTCTGTTTTAAGCATTGGAGTATATACAAGTTAACCTCACTGGACACAGTACCTGTTCCACATGGATCTCACAATCTGAGTAGGAGAGAGGGCAGGTATGAAATCCCAATTTTACAGATGAGGAAATTGAGGCACACAGAAGCTAAGTGACATTCTCAAGGTCGCACGGCAGGCAATTGGTAGAGCTGCGATTAGAACTCAGGTCCTCTGACTCCCATGTTCTTTCCACTAGGCTGTGCTGCTTCCGAATGTGTGACCTTGAGCAGGTCACTTAACTCGTCTGGACTTAGCAGTAAAATGGGGACTGAGCCCCTCTTCTCCATCCTATTTCAACTGTGAGCCCCATTTGGAGTGGGGATTCTGTCTGATCTGATTAACTCGCTTAATCCCCAGTGCTCTGTACATTTCTTGGCAAATAATAAGTGCTTAACAAATACCACAGTTATTTAGACTGTAAGACCCATGTGGAAGGATGCTTACTACAATGCTCGTTGCAAATTAAGCACTCACTAATGCCATTTCCAGAATAAATCTGCAACACCTACACTCTGAATAGCTACAGTTCCCCATTTGCATTTCCTAATACGAGACAAAATACATTCCAAGAATTCTTTATTGTGAATAGAGACACTTTATTATGTAGAAACTTCCTACAAAAACAAGTAGGCTTTCCTTTTCTTTGAAGTAAGAGCACTAAGTGCTCAGTGAACAGTTTCATAAATTGATCTTCACACTTCAAAGTCGACCAGATAGAAAATGACCCTAACAGAAGAAACACAGTGAGTCAGAGTCTACTAATATGTAATAGCTTGGAGAAGTTGAATAGTTTGAGCAATAGCATGACTTATTGGCTAGAGCACGGACCTGGGAGCCAGGAAAACCAGGGTTCTAATCCCAGCTCTCCACGTGTCTTCTAGGTGGTATTGGACGGGTCACTTAACCTCTCTGTACCTCAGTTACGTCATCTGTTAAATGGGGATTAAGATTGTGAGCCCCATGGGGGGGAAGAGGACTCTGTCCAACCTGATTAACTTGCATCTACCCCAGCGTTTAGAAAGGCTCCTGGCACATAGTAAGCACTTAAATGCCACAAGGAAAAGAGTTTCTGGAGCCTCGGTAGAGGTTTTAATTCTGTCACGGCTCCATTCATCGTATTTGGCAATAGTAGAGTCTCCCGTTGAAAGCAGTGGCTGAGTCCTGGTCCCATTAGAGATGTCGAGATGGAAAAATTGGTTCTAGTCCAGAAGACCACTTATCTTCCCTTGTTCCTGCTGGTCATTCTACCACTAGGGCAGAGAGCTCAACGGGTGAGTAGGAGGATAGAAGTGCAACATATTTGCAAGTACATGCAAGAGATGTATGTGCAAACCTTGTTTTCGGGTGATCTTGCTGTGCCATACAACCATGGACGAGGAGTAGCTGTGAATTTGGGCACCCATAACAATAAGAATCATTGTAATATTTGTTAAGCGCTTACTATGTGCCAAGCAACTTACTAAGCGCCAAGCCAATCGGGATGGACACCGTCCCTGTCCCACATGGGCTCACAGTCTTAATGCCCATTTTATAGATGAGATAACCGAGGCCGAGAGAAGTAAAGTGACTTGCCAAAGTTCACACAGCAGAGAAGTGGCAGGCCATGTCTACCAGCTATTTTTTTTAGGATTCCCGCTGAGTCAGTCCGCTGCACGAAACAACTTTAAGTGCTTTTTTAGTCAAAAAACTATCACCCTTGATGGCGTGACCCTAGCAGATATTCCCCTTCTACTAGTTTTAAATTCATTCAAGAGTGTCTACTGAGCACTTACTACGTGCAGAGCACTGTACTAAGCGCTTGGAATGTACAATACCACCACTACAGTGAGGTGGATATAGATTCTGGAGTTTACTCATACTCATCATCTTCATTGTCACAGACATCATTTACCTTGCATTTTCTCAGGACTGGGTTGATGAAAATGATTGAGATGAATGATTATTACAGTGTCTCATGATCATCACGGATTAGAGCCTTATTAAAATCCTGCAACCGAACCTACAGATCGAGATGAGAGAGATGTGTGATCCGTGCTCGGGTATCAAGGATGAAATGATTAAGACTTTCTCATCGGTAAAGTTCACAGCCTCCATATATGCTAACCTGACACCGTCGAAGAGCACAGAAGCAGAGCAGAGAGGCAGCATCGTTCAGTGTGGAAAGAGCCCGGGCTTGGGAGTCAGAGGACATGGGTTCTAATCTCGGCTCCGCCACTCATCCGCTGTGTCATCTTGGGCAAGCCACTTAACTTCTCTGGGCCTCAGTGACCTCATCTGTAAAATGGGGATTAAAGCTGTGAGTCCTATGTGGGATAGCCTGATTACCTTGTATCTACCTTAGTGCTTAAAACAGTGCTTAGCACATAGTAAGTGCTTAACAAATACTGTCATTATTATTATATCATTATTATTATTATTATTATTATTATCATTATTATTATTAAATAAAATCATCCTCCCCTACATTTTCAGCTCATTTTGGGCAGGGAATCTGTCTACCAACTCTGCTATATTTTACGCTCCCACGTGCTTAGTACAGTCTCTGCACACAGTAAGTGCTCAATCAATTGATTGATCGATTGGTTCCAGGCAAGGCAGACGACAATACAGTGCAATATCCTAAATAAGCACTTTTAGTAATAATAGTAACAGTGGTATTTGTTAAATAATAATAATAATGATGATGGTATTTGTTAAGCTCTTACTACATGCCAAGCACTGTTCTAAGCGCCACTCATCATGTGTCAAGCATTGTCCTGAGCACTGGGGTAGGTACAAGATCATAGGGCCCCACAAGAGGCTCACAATCTAATCAGGAGGGAGAGCATCCTCATCTATAAAATGGGTTCTGCTGTCTTGTCTGCTCTGTGAACTTAGGCAAGTCATTTAACTTTTTGGTGCTTCAAGATCCTCATCTATAAAATAGGATTTAAATTCCTTTTGAAGCACCAAACATTTAAATGACTTGCCTAAATTCGCACAGCAGGCAAATGGCAGAGGTGGGATTAGAATCCGCGCTCTTTCGTCCAGGTCATGTTGATATCATGGGGCGCTTGGACCTGGACTACACTTTTGTGTATCTGGGTTTACAATGTTCTGATGTTCTAGATTCATGAACATCTTTACATCCCCAGGTTGCCTGATGAATATTAATGGACTGGTGTCTTTCTATTCATTAAACTGCCTCCTGGGGTTTGAAAGAGCTGCTTCCTCCCAAAGTGGAAAAGCACAGCTATTTATTTATGGATGGATACGTACGCTTGTTTGTTTACTTATTTTATTCACGAACAGAGGTGATGGACACACTATTATAGTGAATCCTCCCAGTCTGAGTGACTAATAAAGTTTAGCTTGATTGTAATCACCCTATATTTTAACAGGTGATATATGTGACATTTTAATTAGAATGTTAATGAACTCTAACAGGCTGGAGGTTTTACGTTAGGTCTTCCACCGTGAGGCCATCGTTTCCTTCTTAAATCCCTGGAATTAGGGGATTAGATTTTACCACACAAATCCATGCTTTGGGGGGAAGGTGGTAACAGAGCTAAAATGTGAAGGAAACCATTGTTTGGGTGTATTTATGTACATGTGCGGCAAACAAAATAATTTCCAAACATTTTATTTTTCCTTTTCAATATTTGAAACACAGCCTAATTTAGTAAACTATAATTTTGCAGGAAGTAGACTTGTTACACCAACAGATGTTTCCTTGAAATCGCTTTCATATAGGAACAAGTTATTTCATTCAGAAGTGTACCTCTGGGACATAAATGATAATTAGTGTTAATAATTTCATAGTGAATAGTAGGATTTGGAAACATCGTATGGAACATCAGTCATTGGAGAAGTAACGTACTCGCCTTACAGATGAAAGTTTTATTCTTGATCTTAAAAGGCTTTTGAGCCCTTAGGCATAGAGGGTTCGAGATATCCAAGAAATAAAAGAATCCATACGTATCTATTTATGTTTAGATGGAATGAACAGCCTTTCAGATCAGTTTTTTTCATACCCTATTATAGAGAAATCAAAGTAGTTAACAGTGAGAGGACACTTTAGAGGAGACATGGTGAGATCTCAGCTGAATAATGTTGCAACCCAGGGTTTCTTATTGTCTTTGGCTAAAATAGAATCTTCTTTCAATATGATGCTACAGGTTGAGCATTTATTGATATCATTGTTCAGTTGCTCTGTCTTGTCTTTGAAATAACCCGTCGCTTTTCAATGTAAATCATTGGTCATGTAGAGGTTTGGCTATTTGCTGAACAGTCAGTCATTTGTGAAATTTTAGGCTCCAGTTTTTGCTTCTGTTCCTCAATAACCCTATTTCCTCATTCAAACCCTGTATAGAAGCAACGTGGCTTAGTGGATAGAACACGGGCCTCAGAGTCAGAAGGACTAATTACGTTCCAGGAACCGTTCTAAGTTCTGGGGTAGACATAAAATAATCAGATTGGACATAGTCATGTCCAGTAAGGACTCGCAGTTTGAATCCTAATTTTACAGGTGGAGTAGCAGAGGCACTGAGAAGAGCAGTGACTTGTCCGAGGTCACACAGCACTTCAGTGGCAGAGCCAGGATTAGAACCCAAATACTTCTCACTTCTAGGCCCAAGCCCAGTCCATTAAACCATGCTGCTTAGATCAAGTTTCTCAGTGTAGATTCCCAGGGCACTCTTCGGAGAGTGTCTCTTTAACCTCCCTATCATGAATTGGGATTAGATGCTAAGACTCACTGGGCTTTGTTCCTAACTAAAAACGGGGAGGGAAGAGAGAATCTGGTAGAACGGACGTGACCATTTTATGAAAAACAGGAAGAAAAAGTCTCTTACATATTTCGAATAGTGGATCCAGGTAGGTAAACTTTGGCTTTAGTGGTCTGTTGTGTCTTGGGTGGCCCTTTGTGATCTGGACCGCTCTCCTTAAATTTCTTTGTCCCAAAATAAAGTTGAAGCCATCTGTTGTGGTGGACTGAGCCTTGTACGTGAAGTTAGAAAGGTGATCTAGTTTCATGTGTGAATAGCGATATCACTCAACCAATCAGTGGTATGTACTGAGCACCTACTCTGTATAGAACATGGTACTCAACACTGGGAAGAGTAAACGATGTAACCTGGGATTGATCCCTTCAGCTCTGCGAAGCCACATTTTTCCAGCTGTAAGCAGAGGCAGGCAATCCCTACCCCGACAAAGACACTGTGAGTACGAGCATGATAATGCACACAGAGGGCTTTGATGAAAGATACTTGAGAAACCAGAACTATCACGGCATTGGCTTTGTGAAGCTCTGGAAAGTGCTCTGTGGTCTGAGGAGGAAGTTAAGATGGCTTAATACAGAGAGCCATTTTTGTATGTAGGAAAAGTCCAAGGAAGACGTGGAAGAGGCAGAGCAGCAGCTAGACGGTTAGAGACCGTAACGACGGTGACGGACGAACCGTTAGAAAGGTTGCGGGTTATGGCGGAGGACAGGGCGTTCTGGAGAAAGTATATCCAGGGAGTCGCTAGGAATCGGAAACGACTCGACGGCGCTTAATAATAATGATACTAGATGGACTGAGCATTAGATGAGGCTTGTTTTTGCTTTCTGTTTTTCCTCTCCGGGTTGCAGCAAGCTTAATATCCCTTATACAAATGGGGTGCTTTTTGGAGGCAGATCAATCTAGCCTGAGCAGATCTACTTGAATTGGTGACTCTATGTTGTTGCTAATCAGACAGGTGCAAGAGCGGAATATTTATTGTTAACCACTGTTTGCCATGGTTCGTGTTGCATCTTTTGTTGCTATCCTGGTAGTATTTTTGCTGAAGCTAAACCGATAATAATGATCTACTTACATGGCCTGTTCTCTGTATATCTGTCATATTAAAGTCCATGCTGTTTGTTTATCATGCGGTGATCTATAGCTTTCTATTAGTTTAATTACACTAAAGGATCTTAAAAGCCTTGGGCTAAGTAACATGTCAATTACAAATGGGTTTAACTTGGAATAAATATAAATTTAATACTTGTAATTTATTGCTTGAAATACAAACAAAGCCCTCACTATGACACGATCTATTATTAATTGCTCCAGTGCCCCAGGTCCAATTAAGCAAATCCATATACATTTTCTTCAGAGGAAGTCGATGCCCATTTCTCATAGGAAGTTGCAAAATGCCATCTTCCCCCTCCTTATAAACCTTCCAAATGGAACATGCACATCTGTGTGTAATGGAGGGTGTCGTGTGGGAAGCGAGGGGTGTACGAACTGAGCGGGATGAAAAACCAGAAGGACGCACCCATGTTTCTGGAAGCCGAGTGGCTCTCGGTTCAACCGTAGGATCCTTTACACGCTTTTCCGATAAAAATGATTAGACCACGTTATCGAGTAATTGATTGGCCTATATTTTTTTTAAAACGAATGAGCTTCTAGGTTGTTATAGAGTCAATACAGAAAAGTGGCTTAAGCTAGCAAACTTTTCTATTTTCAGCTTTCTCATGTGTCCGAGAAACAGCTATACTGATTTGTTTCTTGTGTGTGAAAACTTATATATAAAAATGTCAACCTCTGTGCTGAGAACAGATACCCTGTGCCTGGGGTAATGTTTTACGGTCAGGTTATAAATCCCTGAAAAATAGTGTTTATAGTGGAAACCGTGACACAGTATTTAATGTACCCGTGCTCTAAGAGCAACACAGCATTTAGGCGTTTAGACGTTTTCACGTGCTGAAATGTAAAACTGATGTTGAAATTAGAATTTGGGTCTGAAAAACTTCCATGTGATTTGAAAACGAACACTTGGTGGAGTTTTCCTGCTATCTTCATATGCTGCCATCTCAACTACCTTCAAAAATGGGAACGTTTGCTCTGAGAAAGATGGTTTCTTGACTTGAGATCAGAGTAATGTAGCTTAGTGTGCCATTATCATTGTTTTGCGGCATGTATCGTCATTGCGTTAAAACCTCTCTGGCTCCTGAGAACAAATGAAAATCCCTAAAATGCCAAAATGAGTTATCCTTGAGGTAGTGGTGGGAGGCAAATTTTAAAAATACATTAAACGAGAGCATTATCACCTTGTGTTACAGCTGGTCACGTGTTCCTTCGCAACAGGAAACATGATCAATCCTGGAAGGTTTTCAGGTTTCTCTCTTTCCCAGTTTTCTCTGCATCCAGAAAAAGATGATCACAATAGGATTCTAGCAACATCAGCCAAACTTCTATTTATTAAGTTCTTAATACGTGTCAAGAATTGTACTACTTTAGAGTAAATGCCAGATAAGCAGATTGGATATAGTCCTGTTCCACATGGGGTTCACTGTCTAAGTCAGGGAAAGACAAAGTAATGAATCCCCATTTTACAGATGATTTCACACAATAGACACGTGACAGAGCTGGGACTAGAAACCCGGTCCGCGGCTCAGTGGAACAAACACGGGCTTGGGAGTCAGAAGATGTGAGTTCTAATCCTGGCTCTGCCACTTGTCTGCTGGGTGAGCTTGGGCAAGCCACTTAACTTCTCTGTGCTCGGTTACATCACCTGTAAAATGGGGATGAAGACTGTGAGCCCCACGTGGGACAACATGATTACCTTGTATCAATCCCAGCACTTCGAACAGTTCTTAGCATATAGTAAGCACTTAACAAACACCATTATTATTATTATTGTTATTATTATTTCCCAGGTCTATGTCCTTTCCACTGTGTCATGCTGCTCATGCCCAGCCTCCTGCCTGGAACTTTCTCCCACTGCCTCAGTCTCCCCATATTCAATGCCCTTCTAATATCACATCTCTTCCAGGAGATCTTCCCTGACTATTCTCTCATCTCCCCATCTTCTTTATTACTACTCCTGCTGTACTGCATCACCTAAGCACTGCGTTATTCACTCCCCTCGTCTCCCATGGCATTTGAAACGCTGTTTGTTCCCCGCCCCCTGTAGTAGATTTTATTGTCTGTCTCCTCCTCTAGATTGTAAGCTCCTTTAGGGGATCATATCCACTTCAGCCCTCTTCCCTTCATGGAACTGCCTTCTCTAAAGTCACCAAATAACCTCCTTCTTGCCAAATCCAATGGCTGCCATTCTGTCCTACGTCTCTGGCCCTTCTATCCAATTTTTGGTTACGCACTAAGTTGTTTGAACACCCCCTATCTTGAGCTGTAGTTTCTACATCCTGCAAAAATGCTGGAGAGTGTTGGAAACCTCAAAGAGGCATGCTGAGCTCCCGTAGCACGACATCAGGTTAAACTGTGCTTCCTCGTCTCCAAAAGTAAGGCAGCAACAAGAAAGCACAGTATTATTAAATGTGTACGTACTCCATGCCGCATTTTTAGATTTGGTTGACCGTGCACTATGCAATTTACGATCCCGGATCACACATCCCAGTGTCCGAGCTATAGTCAAACTGGAAAAATGGTGTATCTCCTTCCACAGTGGGCAAAACCTAGAGTCTTTGTAACATTTAAAATAGATCTAAAAGAGGAGAAAATACAAATCTTAGAAACATGTTCATCAGTTAAAGCTTTCTGTCTTTCTTCACAGAAGATATTACGCAAAAAACCTGTTGGAGTAGGCTCAATTCCCATGTCTGGTAAATCATCTACTGCGTGGAAAAGTCCAAGAAATAAGTAGCAAATGAAAATTCTTAACTCCGTGTTCCATACCATTTCCTTTTTCAACTTCATCTCCTATCCCGCTGAAACTAGGAAACTACATCAGGATAAAAAAACATTCATAAGGATGTTTCCTTCACTTCAAGGGGGTAAAAAACTAACTGTCCCTTGAAATGCAATGGACCGTGAATGACTAAAACTATACCGGGATTAAAATCATAGCGATACTGTTCATTTGAAACTTTCAATAGAGATAGGACTTCCACATTTATTAATTATTTTATTCATTTGTTATCTGCTACATTGAAGAGTTCCTGCTACATTCTTCCACAGAAAAATAAATTGAATTTGTGAAAAGTGACTATGAAATATATTAAATAAAAATATGAATGCTATGAATAGTCTTCCCTGGACCATAGTCTTCTCTATGATAGTACTATTGTATTTGCATTTCATGAAAAACTGGTCCTAGAGTAATATTAATTCTTTTCTGGGAATGAAATGAAGTATGTATCCTTGTTCCAGAATCTTTGTGTTTGGCTACTTGCGTGCCTAATAAAGATAAAATCTCTCAAAAGAAGGATGCCACTGTTTTTAAAATTGTCCATTATTTTACAAAATTACAGATCAATTTCAAAATTACGGTCTGGCATTTGCACATTTTTTTCTTCATGCCCAAACATTTTCTGCCCTTAAATATTTCATATTTTAATCTATGAGAAAACATTGTAAAGATTTAAGCATTTTTGATTAATGAACTCATAAACCACTAAAATGTAGAGGAAATTGATTCTTCTGTCTCATCGGATCATAATTCCATCTCCATTTTTGTGCATTATGAAAATCGACACAGTACAGCACCGGTCTGTGGAATTAGTGAATATGAACTTTCATTTCTATTCCTTCTATTCAAAAATATGTATAACTATTTCACATTTATAAAACATGACATTGCCTCTCTTTTCAGAAGTTAATTTTTTATTTTTATTTTGGTGCATGTAAGGTGAACTTGAGGCTATGCTGGTCTATATCAGAGAGATAGATTTTAAGAGGAAGAGAGGAGAGGCAGGATTTAGATTGAGCAATAAAATATTCACAAAGTAAACCCCACAACCACAAATAATTGAATTAAGCAATAACAATGCAGACAGGGGGCATTTCCTGGGAATTAATGACCAGCTAGCAGATTTGATGGGCCACAGCGGTCATCAATTCCTTAGAAAATGTCCTGTGCCAAGGTCATTTTTGCTATTATAACCCATTTTTTTTCAATAGAGGAAAAAATTCCACCATTTTACCTATTTTCCTGCAGTATCATCATTTCTTCAGATGACTGAGAAACAGATGAGTTTGAATGGCATTGCTGCTGAACTGAATATTTCTGTGTAATTGATGTCTTAGGCAGCAGCCAATCAAACTTTCTATTCAAGTCTGGGATGTTTTATCACAGCTGTATAATATTTCACTTTTTTTGAATTATTCAAGTTCAGAAAAACATCTAAAAAGAATTCTTTCTTTGTTCTGGACTTTGTCCATGGCAAACCTGGAGAAGTTCTAAAAAAAAAATTACAGTATCAGCTATCATAGTTGGAATGAGGACCCCCCCAAAGCATAAATGTAAAGCATTTCATTGACAGAATTGGCCCCAAATTTATATCTTTAGCCTCCTGTTGGGCAATAATGCCTAGATTTATAACACATACTACTTGCTTAGAAGAGGTCGATAATGGAGATAATTAAATCTGTCTTTGCTACCCAATAACAATTATGAATAAAAATTTGTTATGGCAGGTTTTTCAATACAGAACCTATCATAGTTGAATTCCTCTAAGTCATAATTTTATCAAGACATGTTTAAGTTATTATTTGGAAGCAGGTACATAAATCTTTAAAATCTGTTCCAAACAACGAAATAAAAGTGGACTCGAAGCCAAAGGTTGAGAAAACCAAGTAACTAATGACAATGGGTAGGTTCCTGAGTAAAATTGATTCAGTGGAAACTTCTTCAACTATCCGACCTTTAGCATTTAGGAAAAAGAACCTCATTTATATTAACATCGACATTTACATTCCCCAGGTTCATTTGTCACTGTGCGAGATATGAGCTCATCGTGGGCAGGGAACGTATCTCCTAACCCCGTTCAATCTACCAATCAGTCCTATTTACTGAGTGCTTACTATGTGCAGGACACTGTACTAAATGCTTGGGAGAATGAAAGACAAAAGTCATATTCCCTGCCCATGGTGAGCTTTCAATCTATAGGAGGAGACAGACATTGATATAAGTGACTAAATTATGGATATGTGCATAAGTGCTGTGGGGCTGGGGTTGGAGGCAGGGTTCGAGGTGAATAAAGGGATCAAATCAGGGTGACAAGGGAGTGGGAAATGAGGGCATAGTCAGGGAAGGCCTCTTAAAGATGTGCCTTCAAGAAGGCTCTGAATTTGGGGTGAATAATTGTCTGTCAAATATGAAAAGGGAGGCCCTTCCAAGTCAGAGGCAGGATGCGAGCGAGGGGTCGGTGGAGAGATAGACGAGTTTGAGATGCAGTGAATAGATTGGCATTGGAGGAACGAAATATGTGAGCCTGTTCATAGAAGGACAGGAGCAAATTGAGGTAGGAGGCAAGGGGATTTTCTTTAAAGCAGACGGCAAGGCTGGTGAACCAGAGGAGGTTCTTGAGGAGTGGGGAAACATGGACTTATTTTTTTCTTGTAGAAAAATGACCCAGAGAGCAGACTGGAGTGGGGAGAGAGAAGAGGTGGGGAGGTCAGCACGGATCTTGATTACCCTATTTATTTTGTTAATGAGGTGTACATCCCCTTGATTCTATTTATTGCTATTGTTTTTGTCTGTCTCCCCCGATTAGACTGTAAGCCCGTCACTGGGCAGGGACTGTCTCTATCTATTGCCCAATTGTACATTCCAAGCACTTAGTACAGTGCTCTGCACATAGTAAGTGCTCAATAAATACTATTGAATGAATGAATTAATTAATTAATGCGGATACAGTAATCAAGGGGGGATAGGCTAAATCCTTGGATTAACCTGGTAGCAGTTAAGATGGAGAGGAAAGAATAGATTTTAGTGGTTGTGAAGGTTGACCTGATAGGATTTAGCGATGGATCGAATATGTTGGTTGAATGAGAGAGAGGAATCGAGGACATTGCCAAAGTTAGGGGCTGGTGAGACAGGAAGGATTGTGGTGCTGTCTATAGTGATGGGAAAATCAGTGGGAGGGCAGGGTTTGGATGGGAAGATAAGGCGCTCCGTTGTATCATACTCTTCTAAGTGCTTAGTACAGTGATCCGTGCACACTCGGCTCTCAATAAACGCCATTGATTGATGGAAAAGTTTTCTTCCGCAGATGTTTCTGGTGGAGGATTCTATTGAGAGTTTTTCCATTCTTTTCTCTGTGCCCTTATGCATTAATGCCACGCACAGTTTGTGCTCAAGCCGTGGCAAAAGTCTGCAGAGCCTTTGTTTCTGTCTCATGCCGTCGAGTCGTGGCCGACCCATAGCGACGCCACAGAGACATCTCTCTCAGAGCAGACCACCTCCATCTGCAGTCGTTCCAGTAGTGGATCCATTGAGTTTTCTTGGTAAAAATCCGGAAGTGGTTTACCATCTCCTCCTTCCGTGCAGTAAACTTGAGTCTCCGCCCTCGACTCTCTCCCGTGCGGCTGCTGCCCGGCACAGGTGAGTTTTGATCTGAGGCAGATTGCCGGCCACTAGCTAGCTACTGCCCAAGCTAGGAGTGGAATGGATATGCCTATCTTGAGTGGCCTCAGGAGGGTCCCCAGAATTCATTGTTTTGCCACCAGCATCATATGCTAGTGGTTGTCTGTAACTTTTTTATTAGTTTATGCTTTTTGGTAGGTGCTTATTGTGTGCCAGGCACTTTACTAATTAGTAAATACAAACCAATCAGACTGAACACGGTCCTTGTTCCATATTGAGCAGCCAGTATTAATCCCCCTGTTACAGATGAAGTGACTGAGGCACAGAAAAGTTTAGGGCCTTTCCTGAGATTTCATAGCAGATGAGTGGAGGAGACAGGATTAGAACCCAGGTCCTTCTGACTCCTAGGCCTACGCTCTATCCTCGACGCCGAGCTGCTTCTCAAATCTCTTTGAGCCAACGTGGATCCCTGAAGAGTGATAATGTCCCATGAACTGCTTATGGTCAGAGACTGTATCTGTTTGCTGTCGTATTGTACTCTCCCAAGCACTAAGTACAGTGCTTTGCACATAGCAAGCACTCAATAAATACGATTGAATGACAGAATAAATGAATACCTAAATGGACCCAACTGCATGGCACCAGACAATCATTTTCCAGTCTTACTGTCCTGAAAGGCAACTGACGAAAATACAAACGATAAATTCAATCGATCATTCAATCGTATTTATTGAGCGGTTACCGGGTGCAGAGCACTGTGCTAAGCACTTGGGAGAGCACAGCACAGCAGTGTCACAGACCTGCCCTCAATGAGCTTATATTCCTCACTAGTTTTCTGTCTGAGACATGGTACTATTCTCACCATTAAAATCTGAATTAGGCCAACTCTACCGTGAGTGTGTTAATTTTTGCTCGGGGTAAATTTGGCAGGTCAACACTTAATTACTGGAGGTGACCAACTCCCTGGATCTTCTTTGGAGCTGTCAAGACACTAAGGGGTGTAGGTTTAACCTTAAAGTGTTTTGTTTATTAGTCCATGATCGGTGTCATGGTAAGGTATATTAGTACTATTTGTTATTGGCATAATATACCTAGCTTTATTAACAGCATGTTTTCTCTGAGTGTACATTCATAAAATGAATCTTTAAAAGTTATGAGTTGTTTTCCTATGACAGTGCTGTATAAAATATGCTTGAACAGAACAATACAATGGAGAGCATTGTATTTCATTACCTCAGTTTCAGGCAGTGCCAGTCGCCAACTATTACAGAAAATATTAGGGCAGATTTTATTTACTTTTATATTTTGCAAGAAAGAATTTCAACAGCAAGTATGATCACTCAGGACTTGAAATGGCTTTCTATGTTTTATTTCCCTCTATAATAGGACCATTGTAATTCTCTTTTGGCCTCTTTTCCTTATAAGACTTTGAATAAACTTTCTTTGCCCAAGTTCCTTTAAAGGATACAACAGCCACACATTAAATAGTGTTGGAATCCTACTTACCTTCATGTTTTCTTTGGAACTGATTTTTTTTTGTAAGTTCCTTAGCTCCTTGTTGAATGTTGTCAAATAAACACACAACACAATCCAAGATGAAGTAGTTTAAGAAATGGAGGGAAACCTCTCTCCATTTATGGTCCCCTCAGACCGTATGGGAAAAATGGAGCTATTAAAAGTGTGAATATTATAGATTTTTTTCCAAGAATCCTCAGTCAGGTTGTGTGAGGTTTTAACCGAACGGTGAAGCTCAAGTCAAAATTATATGAATAAATGGATGAGAGCAGACTATACAAGCAGCTGCTCCAGAAAGAAGTCAAAAGGGACTCATGCTCTTGAGAAAACAGAATAGACATTATAAAGACACTGTAAATTCTCAAAAAATATGATAGAAAAGCAAAGGATGGACAAGCATAACACAGTTTGGATAGATACGCATGTTAGACGATAATAATAATAATTATTACGGTATCTGTTAAGCGCTTACTATGTGCCGGATCCTGTATTAAGTGCTGGGGTAGAGACAAGGAAATCAGGTAGGACACAGTCCCTGCCCCATGTTGGGCTCACAGTCTCAATCTCCATTTTACAGATGAGGCAACTGAGGCCCAGAGAAGTGAAGTGTCTTGCCCAAGATCACACAGCAGACAAGTGGCTGATCTGGGATTCGAACCCATGTCCCCTGACTCCCAGGCCTGGGCTTTTTCCTCTAGGCCATGCTGCTTCTCTTCTCTTCTAGCCAGAGCACTCGACTGATTATGTTTTTATTTTGCATTTTTGTCACTGTGTTTATCGGGTTTTAATAATGTTGGTATTTGTTAAGCGCTTACTATGTGCAGAGCACTGTTCTAAGCGCTGGGGTAGATACAGGGTAATCAGGTTATCCCTCGTGAGGCTCACAGTTAATCCCCATTTTACAGATGAGGGAACTGAGGCCCAGAGAAGTTAAGTGACTCGCCCACAGTCACACAGCCGACAAATGGCAGATCCGGGATTCGAATCCATGAACTTTCATTTATTCATTCATTCATTCATTCAATAGTATTTATTGAGCGCTTACTATGTGCAGAGCACTGTACTAAGCGCTTGGGATGAACAAGTCGGCAACAGATAGAGACAGTCCCTGCCGTTTGACGGGCTTACAGTCTAATCGGGGGAGACGGACAGACAAGAACAATGGCAATAAATAGAGTCGAGGGGAAGAACATCTCGTAAAAACAATGGCAACTAAATAGAATCAAGGCGATATACAATTCATTGACAAAATAAATAGGGTAACGAAAATATATACAGTTGAGCGGACGAGTACAGTGCTGTGGGGACGGGAAGGGAGAGGTGGAGGAGCAGAGGGAAAAGGGGAAAAAGAGGGTTAAGCTGCTCTGACTCCCAAGCCCGGGCTCTTTCCACTGAGCCATGCTGCTTTTATCCTGTTCAGGGACCTTGTCTAATTCCCACCTCTGGATTCTTTCCCAGCACTTAGTACAGTGTTTCACCCATAGTCAGAATTTAGTAAATACTATTACTACACTCTCTAATCAAATATGATGGGAACAGAGTTGCCAGTAGGGCAGATAATTTTCCAGCCACACCTCCGACAAGGACAGTTAGTTCATCCTAAAATTTGAAGCATATATATTCAGGGAAAAAGTCTGAACTTGCCATGAGATTTATTCTACCAGGAAAGTAGTCACGATTAGTGATATTAAAATCTTTGTGGACTCTTGGCCACAGGCTTCTATCACTAGTAGTCAGGGAGAAACTACTTGATCTCAGAAATTACATCATTTAGAAGAGTTCTTCCCCCCTCCCCTTGATCCCCCAATTTTTGGCTATGTTCCTCGTTGGTTAGAAAGTCTGAAGACCCTTCTTCTATTTTAATTTACATCGGATCATAAAGGGAAATGACACAGAGGCAAATCATCATTTGATTTTTTATAAAAAATTAGTATTTCATGGGGTTCCTTTCCTTCAGAGTAAGCATTTGCACTTATTTGAAAACTGTCCAAATATCCTCACGTCCTTGTCGTCATAATAAGACCATACTTTCAACTGACTTCTTCACACCTGGACAGCATTATGAGGTGTGTTGCTGTAAATTTAATTTACAGTTACAATTGTTTTTCTTTAATTATGTTTGGTATAATCCACAATGAGACAGATCATTCTTGGCACGTATTGTTGTCCCATTCTTCCCCTTTGTGTTTGTCTAATTATGGCTTTTCTTTAGGTAGTTTGGCATATATCTAAAGAGCTCCTCTAATAAAGAACCGGAAAAATGTCCTTTCTCTACTCTTCTGTAAAAGTGTCTATGTTCATCCTTTAGATTTATTATAACGATTCAATCCAGCTCTTCTCCTTCAGGCCAATTTTACTTAAGGCAAATTTAAAATGTGTGGTACCTAATCCAAATAAATATTATTCTTTAAAACCCTCATACTTCCTATTGCACAAGATTGTCAAACAATTGTTTCATACAATTCTACTAATAATGGAAAGGCACAACAGGTGGCCCTCTTCCTGACAGCGCTTTGCCATGTAGCTTGCCACACAAAAGGCATCCAGCTTTTGAAACGTTATGGGCTCTCCACTGTAGCTGGGTCTTACCTGGGCAAAACCCCGGCTTAGGTTCAGGTTTTGTTTGACAAAGGATGAATAATAAGGTTTCGAGTTAACCGGCTGGAAAAAAAAAATTGAAAGGCAATAGAGGAATTAAATCCATGTCATTGAGTGATCCCTGAAAAGCTATGGAGCACACCTTTGGAAAAACTGTTGTTTGGCTTAGGTTGTACCCATCCTTTCCTACTGTCCCTTGACGGAAATGAAATCTGAAGCCCATATATCGGTCTCATGCTAGTGGCTTTATGGATGTCAAATCGAACTACCGGGACAGTGAAAGGAAATCTTCTGAATGTTTTGGTTTCTAAAAGGCTAAATACCACCAAAATCATTCTCGGGGCCACTCACTATCATTCAATCGATCGTATATATTTAGCACTTGCTGTGTGCAGAGCACTAGATTATTAATGGAAGTTTCAATAATAATAATGTTGGTACTCGTTAAGCACTTACTATGTGCAGAGCACTATTCTAAGCACTGGGGTAGATACAGGGTAATCAGGTTGTCCCACGTGAGGCTCACAGTCTTTATCTCCATTTTACAGATGAGGGAACTGAGGCACTGAGAAGTTAAGTAACTTTCCCACAGTCAGCTGACAAGAGGCAGAGCGGGAATTCGAACCCATGACCTCTGACTCCGAAGCCTGGGCTCTTGCCGCTGAGCCACGCTGCTTACGCTGCTTCAGTGTCCTAATGGTTCCTTTAGGGAAACCAGTGAGGGGAAGGATTTTTTTATTAAAGTTAGCAAAATTCTAGATAAAATTAAAATGTAGATGAAATACCCGAAAATGGCACAAAAGACCCAGGTGGACCCTGAACGGCACTGATGCTTTATTTTTCTATGCCATGAAAGGTTCTGGACACATATCAACTTCCTTTGTTCAATTTTTTAATCCGGTCTTGTATGTTGGAATACGACCCACAGGTGTTAACAATAGGTGGATCAAAGGTTCATAGAATCATTGAATCATAGTGCTGGAAGAGTTCTGAAGCATGTAATGTTTTCATAACTTCCTACAAAATGTAATACTCTTCAGGGAATCATAACATTTCCACATTATGACTGTTGAAAGTTCCAGAGATGTCCATTTTCATTTATTAGGTTTCGGGGCTGTCTGTCTTCAAGCACATTTTTCTTTTCCTATACAGCGATGTAACCGTCAGCATTCTTCCCCCTGCCTTGCATTTGAACTTTGGAGGAATGGAGATAGTCTGGGAATCCCCTGGGCCGGATCTTGAACTTGGAAGATCACTTCTTTGTTGACCAATCAAGATCTGGGTCTTTTAATCTTCCTACAATGGGATGCAAGGACTGAATGGCTGCTTCTGGAGGAAGAAAGAAACTGTAGTAAAGAGGGGGACGATTTAGTTATAGGTATTTAAAATGTGATTGTTGGGCATTAGTGGTGGTTCCGATAAATTTGTAAAATGATGGGACAGATTCTTTAAACAGCTACCAAATTATGACCCGAAAGATCCGGGAACTAGCTGCTTCATAGAAGTCTCCATTTCCTGATTCTATTCCTTGCTTTGCTTTTGATCTACTAAGTGGTCTAACTTCACCAGGCTGCTGTGTCTTCATCCATGAACCGGAGATAAGACTCCGCGAGGTTATAAATTATGGAGTTGTAACAATAAATTTGTTATAGGGATAAATATCATCCCATTTTAGTTCATGCATCATACTCAGCTCTGAAGAACTCAAAACGGGCTCTATCAATTGGATTTTAAAATTGAATTGAGCTGTCAAGGGTTTGTCATTTTCATTATAATCTCCCTTTGAAAACTCAGGAAAAGCAATCAATCGGTGGTATTTGTCGAATGTTCACTGGGTGCGGAACACAGTGCAGAGTGCTCTGGAGAGTACAGTACAATTCAGTAGGTAGACGCTCTCCCCGCCCATGGAGAGTCTGCAGTCTAAAACACATAACGAATGAAGAACAGGACAGGACGTAGCCCCTCTCGGGACTCTGAGAGCTCAGGGTGGTTACAGATCTATTTAGTTGCCATTGTTTTTACGAGATGTTCTTCCCCTTGACTCTATTTATTGCCATTGTTCTCGTCTGTCCGTCTCCCCGGATTAGACCGTAAGCCCGTCAAACGGCAGGGACCGTCTCTATCTGTTGCCGACTTGTTCATTCCAAGCGCTTAGTACAGTGCTCTGCACATAGTAAGCGCTCAGTAAATACTATTGAATGAATGAATGAATGAACAGATCAATGGTTCGTCGATTCCGCTCACCACACCACCAGGCCTGGCGCAAATGCCCTACCGCAGAAGAAAATCCTCCCATTCTTAGGACTGTGCTGTTTCCTTTTTCCCCCGCCCCAAACAATATTGCCCTTTAATGAGAAGCAACATGGCCTCGTGGAAAGAACACATGGGTCTGGGAGCCAGGGGACCTGGTTCTAATCCCCGCTGTACCATTTGCGAGCGGCGTGACCCTGGACGAGTCGCTTCACTTCTCTGGGCCTCGGGTTGCTCATCTGTAAAATGGAGATTCAATACTTGTTCTCCCTTTTATTTAGACCCCAGTGGGACAGGGACATTGTCCAACCTGGACATCTTGTATCCACCCCAGCTGTTGGCACAAAGACAGTACTTAAAAAGCACCACAGTTTTCATTCTCTTCAAGTGCCACTACGTGGCCGAAGTTAGATTTGATTAGAAATAGGATACTTCTCGTAATTTCTGAAACTCGGGAGATTTCCCTCATCACTAGCTAAGAACCAGTGTTAGAAAGGTTGCTGAGTTTCCGAACATTTTTGGCTGTACATCTTGCTCTCGGAACGTGGCCCGTTGTCAAGCATTTGCAGGGTATAACAATGGACTACTGTTCCTAATACTTTCCTGCACTGAGTCTAGCATTGATGGTTTTAGGGGCCTGAGGTGATACTCTCTTTCCCAAAAATAACATCCTTAAAGTAATTTTGTTTCTATGAATGTGTTCTCTTCAATGAATTTTAAATGGTATTGTTCTAAGGAATAGAATGGACTCCTATATTATGTGGGAAAATGAACAATCACTCATTCTTTTTCGGGAGAATCCTGAAATCTTTTTTGGCTCCAGCCTTAGTCCTTATCATTTGACACCAAAGTTTAATTTCTTAGTAACTGGCTTTCCTCTCAGGCTTATTGTTTCTTTGCCTAAAGATGCTAATGTCACTGACACTGCCGGTCTGTCAGTGACATTAATGCTTCTTTTCTCTTTCTTGTGGACTCATTTATTTTGCAGCTTGGCCGTTCCTCTCCCTTTCCTTTTGGAAAAGGAATCCCATTACAGAATTTGCTTCCCCCACGCATTTCCAAAACCACATGAATGCAGCCCTCTCCGAAATCTCATTCTTAAAAGACCAGACCAAGGGATATGGCACTGGTCTAGGACCTGTGCTATCTCGATTTGCATGCCAGGATGGGGGCCGTACAGAGGTCTGCCTCTGAGCTCACTCTGAGCCTGACCGTTAATGTGACTGGAAAAGAAAGACTCAGTCAAGGTTGATCAAGTTCTCCAAGCGCTGTACAAGAAACTGATTCCACCTAACAGTGGAGGAGAGTTTGGAATGTAGGGAGCATACCATGAAACCTCAGAGAGTGTTTTCATTCAATAGTATTTATTGAGCGCTTACTATGTGCAGAGCACTGTACTAAGCGCTTGGAATGGACAATTCGGCAACAGATAGAGACGATCCCTGCCCAGTGACGGAATCGGGTGATAGGGGAATAATGGCTTTCTGTATAATGCTAGTGTTTGCAGTTTCCAGAGAGCCAGATTCAAAGTGCGGTCTCTGCCCTGTGCTATGGGAGGACGCGTTCAAACTGTGGTCTCTTGCTTCAGTGGATATGACTAAATATACATATATACATATATATATGTATATATATGGTGGTATTTAAGTGTTTACTATGTATAAAACACTGTTCTAAGCACTGGGAGGGATACAAGGTGATCAGATTGTCCCATGTGGGGCTCACAGTCTTCATCCCCATTTTACAAATGAGGTCACTGAGGCCCAGAGAAGTGAAGTGACTTGCCCAAAGTCACCCAGATGACGAGCGGCGGAGCCGGGATTAGAACCCATGACCTCTGACTCCCAAGTCCGTGCTCTTTCCTCTGAGCCACGCTGCTTAAGCTGGCCCTACCTGGATGGATGGGTGAATGAGGATCTCCCCTCTATAGCACCGGAGCCAGTGACCATTAACAGCTTCTTCTCACCGTGTCTTTCCTGTCACTTAAATAAGGCTCAAATCTTTCCTTGGCAAACAAGAGCAAGAAGGTCTATCCTCTGGAAGGCCTTATATCCAATATCAAGTGTAGGGACCGAACTCTAGTGAGTAGATTTTAAAGTTAGATTTGACAGGTAGATGCGGGGTATTTTTTTTTTTAGCTTTAGGGGTTTTTCTCATCCACGTCCATGTTTGGAGCTATCGTTTCAGTTGATACCTATTCTCACTCCTACTTAGACTGTGGGTTCCATGTGTGTTTCGTTCAACCTGATTAACTCGTATCTACCCCAGCGCTAAGAACGGCGCTTGACACATAATAAGCCGCTAACAGACACCATCAAGACGATGACGATGATTACATGGGGTCTTATTCATGTGTGTGAGCGTGGTTGACAAGGCGGATGCAGAACTGACCATTTATGTCACACTGTGAACAAGCAAGAGAATTTTATCAAGTCGATGTCATTGTTCTGCTACTTATTTTCCTTGGGTGCCTCCCTGGAATCCTGCTAGTTTGTTTCCTTCTTGCCTTTGACCGTAATTCAGGCTGTTCATTTCGGTCCTGGGGCTCTGATGGCTCAGGGTCTTGTCTCCATGATCCTCAGGTCCCTGACCTATGATAGACCTGGAGAACTGGAGGGTGGTCCTACCACTATCCTACCACCGTCCCAAATTCTAGGACCAGGGGGAGCTACAGGTGCTTCGATTGGGCAAAAACAACCCTCACCATTAGCTAAAAACTCCAGCTTCCTCTCTTAGACAGCAGAAGCTGGATGGGCTTTGTGGATGCATAGGGAAAGAGCAAGGACTCCTCTTGGGAGGGGGATTTAGTTGAACAGCATCACACACCCGCTGTGGACATACTTTCTTCCC
Organism: Ornithorhynchus anatinus; assembly: GCF_004115215.2. Lineage (NCBI taxonomy): Eukaryota > Metazoa > Chordata > Mammalia > Monotremata > Ornithorhynchidae > Ornithorhynchus > Ornithorhynchus anatinus. The sequence goes on along the minus strand of NC_041751.1, from coordinate 6,386,630 downwards.
AAGTGGCCCTAAAGAGCTCTAAGTTCTAGAAGTCATCTTGAGACCCTGGATCTAAAGCAGATTTTCCCTCTTCCCCATCCTTCCCCCCACACCTCTCCTGGAGATACAGAATTTTTTGGAGAGAATCGCCTACCTTTTGAAAGGGGCCTAAAGGAATCCTAGCTCCATCCCTGCTTTACTGGGGACCACAGTAGAGTAAGGGATATTTTGAGTCAGCTATGCCTGACCCCAACTTCTATCTATAAGATTTTTGACTCTTTTAAGAGTGTCTTAATTGGCTTTGACTGGGAGGGATGTAGCTTTAGAGAGAGCAACGTTCTCCTAGAATTACCACCATGACAATTAGGACACTATTATTATATCTATTTAATGTTACTTTGTGCAAAGCTTTGTGTGATTCGAACATGGTCCTGGATCACAGATGGGATCAGATTCTAAAACGGAATCTAAAACCAAGTATCAGCCCACTCTGGAGCGATGATCTGAATGATTCTGGTGATAATTTTAGCACAGTGAATAATTCTAAAACGGGGGACCTGACAAATGACTCACAAGAACCTAATTTCTCCTATATTTTAAGCCAATAATTGAATCTAGGATAGGCAAATCCTACAGTGGGTTCTCATTTCTGACCTCTTTTCCTAGCCCAGCTTGAAAGAGTGCTCCTTTAGCTATTCTTTGGGGCCGCCAGTTCCTCATAGACATTTCTGTGCAGGGAATCTTAGTTACTGGATTCAATTTAAATGATGAATTTGTATTTTGGACACGTGCCCAAAGGCCTTAGGGCAATGGGCATGTTTTGAAGAAATCAAATAAAGAAAGAAAAATAAATGAAACAAAGAGAAGTCTTAATGGCTCAATAATCAATAATCTGTTTGTGAAAAGGGCCAGAGTGAAATCCCAGGAGACTGAAGGCTCTTTCTTGTAGGCATTCAAGTGGCAGAGGGTAGGGGAAAGTTCCCAGTATTTACCCAGTAAGCCGATTTGGAGGGTAAAACAAACCTTTACGCTGAAACCCCAAATCATCTAGCCCACGGAGAAAGGCTTGGTCATTGCCAATCTGGGCATATTTAGAGAAATGAGATGAGATGAGAAACAGTGTGGCGTAATGGATAGAGCACCAGTCTGGCGGTCAGAAGGTCATAGGTTCTAATTCTGACTCTGCCACTCAGCTGTGTGACCTGTGCCTCAGTTTCCTCATCTGTAAAATGTTGATTGAAGCTGTGAGCCCTAGAGACTCCGAGCCTTATGTGGAACAGGCACTGTGTCCAACCCAATTTGCTGGTATCCACCCCAGTACAATGCCTGGCACAAAGTAAATACTTAACAAATACCATAATAATTATTATTATTATGAGAAGAATCCTATTGCTCAGGACACTGGTGCTACTGGAAAACACCTTTTTTCTCTTCCTGCTGGGTTGCATTTTAGTGATTTTGAAGTGGCAGCAACCAAGTTTCAGCTCACTCTGGAGCGATGATCTCAATGACTCTGGTGATGATTTTAGCACAGTGAATAATGCTAATTAGACTGTAACGATTAGACTGTAAGCCCGTGATTAGACTGTAAACCCATCAAAGGGCAGGGACCGTCTCTATCTGTTACCGATTTGTAGATTCCAAGCGCTTAGTACAGTGCTCTGCACATAGTAAGCGCTCAATGAATACTATTGAATGAATGTTTGGTTCACAAGAATAATGCCTGGGCTTGGGAGTCAGAGGTTATGGGTTCGGATCCCAGCTCTGCCACTTGTCAGCTGTGTGACTGTGGGCAAGTCACTTCACCTCTCTGTGCCTCAGTTACCTCATCTGTAAAATGGGGACTAAGACTGTGAGCGTCACGTGAGACAACCTGATGAGCCTGTATCTACCCCAGCACTTAGAATAGTGCTCTGCACATAATAAGCGCTTAGCAAATACCAATATTATTAATGACCTAATTGTTTTAGAGGAACTATAATCTAATAATCACATTTAAAACTTCCAGGATGTAAGATACTCACGTTTACCATTTAATGTTTCATTCTTTCAAAGTCCCATATTTCCTTAGATACCAAAACAGAGAGAAAGCCATCAGAAAGCCGACCATGTCAAAACAAGATCTGGTGATCTCGGTCAATTCCCCGAAATTTAGTTTTTAGGGACGAGGCACTTAAAACTCACCAAGAGAAAGAAAGATTATAAAGAAAAGAAGCACGAGACTTTTCTCGTATAGATAGCAATGTGTTCTGTTATTACAATTACATAGATGAGAACACTGAGGTAAGGGATGATCCAATCCTTTGCTCAAGTCACTTTGAATTCAAGGCAGAACTCAACTTGGGTTTAGACTGTAAGCTTTTCCTCTGGACAATAAGTTCCTTGATGATGATGATGGTATTTATTAAGCGCTTACTATGTGCCGAGCACTGTTCTAAGCGTTGGGATCAGTACAACGCGGCTCAGTGGAAAGAGCCCGGGCTTGGGAGTCAGAGGTTATGGGTTTGAATCTCGGCTCTGCCACTTGTCAGTGTGACTGTGGGCAAGTCACTTCACTTCTCTGGGCCTCAGTGACCTCATCTGTAAAATGGGGATGAAGACTGGGAGCCTCAAGGTGGGACAACCTGATTACCCTGTATCTACTCCAGCGCTTAGAACAGTGCTCGGCACATAGTAAGCACTTAACAAATACCAACAGTATTATTATTATTATTGTTATTATTACCAGGTAATCAGGTTGGCCCACGTGGGGCTCACAGTCTTAATTTCCATTTTATAGATGAGGGACCTGAGGCCCAGAGAAGTGAAGCGACTTGCCCAAGATCACACAGCAGACAAGCGGAGGAGCCGGGATTAGAACCTCTGACTCCCAAGCTCGGGCTCTTTCCACTAAGCCACGCTGCTTCCCTGTGGGCAGGGGCCGTGACTACCAACTCTGTTGTACAGTACTCTCCCAAGCGCCTCGTAGAGTGCTCCGCCCACAGTAAGCACTCAGTACTATCGATCGATCGATTGAAATAACTTTCTGTTACCAAGTTATTTGCTCTATTCACTTGTCTTTCTAAACTGCAACTAAATATATAGGAAGAAAAATTAAATTAGAAACAATGGCAAAGACCCCTATACTAAAGACTAATGACCACTATACCGATCGTGGGTTTGAATTCCGCCTCTGCCACTTGTCAGCTGTGTCACTGTGGGCAAGTCACTTAACGTCCCTGGGCCTCAGTGACCTCATCTGTAAAATGGGAATTAAGACTGTGAGCCCCACGTGGGACAACCTGATGACCCTGTATCTACCCCAGCGCTTAGAACAGTGCTCTGCATAGTAAGCGCTTAACAAATACCAACATTATTATTATTATTAAAGAGAAAATTTGTAAAAAGTGACAGAGAAATCTCGATTGTAGTTTAGGTTTCTCTTTGTGGACTTTGAGAAGATTCCCACTCCCCCAGTTTCCTTTCCACACATGTATTCTTCAACCTCCACCCCAGTGGGTAAGGCAACAATGAGAAAAAATCAAACCAGAAAGATAAACTATCTTGTTGTTCTTCGAGGCGCCAGTTTAAATTATATCTGTACCTGGTGGTACTCGCCTTGACTAATGAGAGCAAAGAGAGAGAAAGACAGGAAGATTAAGAATACCTAAAAACACCTATGACTAAATAAAACTGCCCTTATTTCCCAGAATCACAGACTGTTATGAGCAGAGCCAACAGCTAGAGGGAATCACGGATCCGATGATGTATTTGTCTTCTCACGGCGGAGGAGAGCGTACATACATCTGGCAGCTGAAAGAAAATGTGGCCTCTTAAAAACAATTAATTAACAGTGGAAATACAACAGATAAATGAAAGGCTTCTCGTTCTTAAAGGTTGTTCTTCTGAGAAATAAATCACACGGGAGTATATAGAGTTAGCCGTTTGCCTCCTCATCCATGATTAAGTGCCGCTGATGTTGTCAATTTGTATTCTTCCTTTTGCTAGAGCGTTCGAATCAAAAGTGGTTTGAACATTTACTGCAAATGAGGGAAAAATTTTAAAAGCTATAAATGAGGCAATCCAGCATTCTCCTATGCTCTGCATCAAGTTGTGTATATGGGGGTGTGGGTTTGCGTCTATATAACTTTTCCAAATAAAGCCTTTATGTTTCTGCCACTTTCTGGGCCCAAGTCCTGGAAATGTTTGTTAAACATAATAAAGCAAAAATATCATGTTTCTCCATGGGAGAAAATGTTACAAGGTAGAAGTAATTAAGATAAATGAATTAGTAAACCCTCATTTTTGAAACGGTTGTCGATTTCGAAATTGTCCGGAATAGAGTGTAGCGTGTCCCTGACGCCAGTAGCATTTGTAGAAAAGTAAATGATGTTTCTTTCTTTGCCACAAGGTGAGCTGAGAATTAGCGTGGCCTAGTGGATAGAACATGGGCCTAGGAGATAGGAGGACCTGGATTCTAACGTGGCTCAGTGGAAAGAGCCTGGGCTTCGGAGTCAGAGGTCATGGGTTCGACTCCCGGCTCTGCCACTTGTCAGCTGTGTGACTGTTACAATTAAGGTACAATTAAGGAGGAGCAGCGTGGCTCAGTGGAAAGGGCATGGGCTTTGGAGTCAGGGCTCATGAGTTCGAATCCCAGCTCTGCCACTTGTCGGCTGTGTGACTGTGGGCAAGTCACTTAACTTCTCTGTGCCTCAGTTCCCTCATCTGTAAAATGGGGATTAAGACTGTGAGCCCCACGTGGGACAACCTGATTCCCCTATGTCTACCCCAGCGCTTAGAACAGTGCTCGGCACATAGTAAGCGCTTAACAAATACCAACATCATTGCCTCTCTGCATCTTATACCTCATGCACCTATTTGGCCTTTTAGGAATTAGTCCGGAACATTGTGACAATCGAGGAAAGCCTAAGATATGTCTTTAGTGTGAGGATACGTTTGAATTGGATGTGACATAGGCTAATGAATAGGATGAGTAGGTAATCTTTACTCGCCCCGAGGTATTAAGGATATACTTTCAAATGAATACATCATATAATCAATGGCCCCAAATGCCATAGAGATATGTGCATGCATTAAAAATTAATACTGGAGCCATTTTTCCATAAATGGAATGAAATCCCCACTTCAGAAAAGATGTGCTCTCATGACCTTTTTTTCCTTTAGAACATTTTTGGAAGTTTATGTATAAAACGTACAAAATAAATCGATAATATTTAAATAATATACGTCACAAATTCAAATACCGGAAATACTTTCACTCGTGTATTTTTGACGAGGGTTTTTCACCGTTTCTGTAAGATAATTAACCAGTAGCAGAATCTTTATGGTTCATGAGCACACTTTATTCCTGAATGGGTATTCCCGTGTCCCCTTCCCACCGATCCTCACTTTACTTGATTAAACACTTACATAAGTGTTGGGTTGCTGTGGCACAATCCGTTGCTAAATCCAAGTAGTGGAAAGCCTAGCAAACTGCTGATGGTTCTGTATAATCTAGTATTCAACAGAAAAAAGAATTATGAAGAACCTCTGAATCACCATAAGGAATGCCCAAACTGAAACCTGCTCTTGTGAGCTTTTCAAAAGGTCTGATGAATAAATCCTCTATTATTTCAGTAAATCTATTATACTCTCACTACCTCTGAGTGTTGTGCTCTTACATTTAGTGAGTAAGTGGCGTAGTGGCTAGAGCACAGGGAGTCAGAAGGTCATGGGTTCTAATTCAGGCTCTGGCACTTGTCTGCTACGTGGCCTTGGGCGAGTCACTGAACTTCTCTGGGCCTCAGTTACCTCATCTGTAAACTAGGAATTGAGATTGTGAGCCCGACATGGGAGAGGGACGATGTTCAATTCGATTTGCTTGTATCCGCTCCAGAGTACAGTGCCGGGCACATAGCGCTTAACAAACGCCACAGGTAATATTATTATTGATTGATTTATCGGTAATTCTGTTGAACACCACTTTGCATAACTAACACTGTATGCCCGACGTAAAAGGCATCACGCCACTGAAACTGAATCATCAGAGAATCATTATTAGTGTCCTTTGAACATTAGGGTTAAATGAAAAATGACTACCCAGATCTCCCAACATGAATGCCACATGTGGATGATGGTGATGAAGGTAAAGTGAAGGGTATTTTGAGGACTTGGCACTCATCTGATCGCATGTTCACAAATGGGTTCCAAATGCACCAAAAAGTCTTTTAACGAGATTTATATTGAGGTCACATAATGCAAAAAAACTCCTTCAAAACTCAATTAAATCCTCCCCTTTCAGACAAGTGATGTGGGGGTGACGTTAGAGTCCAAGAATCCCTAGCCCTGAAAGAGGCTTGAGCAATTAGCAGTCTTCTCTACTCTTCTTGGCAACCACAGTAGGAAAAGTACATGTGGATGATAGGTGCTTCTTTCCGTTCTATAGAGATGGGTTTCTAGCAGTTTAGCTGCAGTGCCGATGGTGTAACTGGGTGTACTCTCACATAGCCCGGGCTTGGGAGGCAGAGGTCGAGGGTTCTAATCCCGGCTCAGCCACTTGTCAGGTGTGTGACTTTGGACGAGTCAGTTCACTTCTCCGGGCCTCAGTGACCTCATCTGTAAAGTAGGGATTAGAACTGTGAGCCCCTCAGGGGGACCACCTGATCACCTTGTATCTACACTAGTGCTTAGAACAGTGCTTGGCACATAGTAAGCGCTTAACAAATACCATCATTATAATCACTGGTATCCTGATGTTGAATTTCTCACTGAGCCGTAGTCTCGTAGAAGAACTTTGGGGAAGAAGAGAAGCAGTGTTAAGAGAACTAAGAACAGGGTTGCGTTTGGTGTGGTTTCGATTTACCCTGCTGGTGCTGTTACTCTCCAGGGGAGATATTGCTTTGGGGGAGTATCTAGACCTCTTTGGGCCTATTTCTCTCCCACCATCTCTCTTCCTGACCACACCTTTCTAACCCTGGGCAAAACCCAGGCAAATTAGCCCGCGCTACCATTAAAATGTATTTCAATACAGTTTATTTCAAAGAATTCACCATTTCGTAAAATGTTTCCACCCTAAAGAGGTTGTGGATCGGGGTTATTTAATCCCAGCCTGTCATTTTGGTAGAAATGGATGTCTATCTGTAATTCAAAATATTGTATTTAAAATCAAAGGTTTTGGTTGCCATACAAAATCACTAACCTTTTAGAGGTAGTGCTCTATAGATAATCCATGTTAGGTACAAATGTGTGTTTTTTAAAAAGATTTGTTCCATAATTTGTTCGGCAGTGCATCATTACAGTCCGGCCCTCTGGGAACTGCTATGCAAATAAAATCCATCTGGAGATTGTGAAAGAATGTCAGTAAAATATCAGTAATGCACCTAGATTATCGGGAAGATGGAAGAGACGCACACAGCGTAGCTCACGAAAATACCCTGTGCTTACTTGGACAGTTTTCATAACTCTTAGGCTCTAGGATTGTGTTGACGTGAAGAATCGGGTGATATTAAGGTACTGTTACAACAGAGGCCTGTGCGTGTGATACCTTCCCCTTAGTTTAGAATTTTAACAAATCAATCTCCAACTATGTTTAATGTCTTTACTAAAATTAATACATTACATTGCATCTTCTTGTCATATACTTCTCATTCTGCCCATATTCATCCTTTCATTCGATGAACAATAGAACCCTCTAAATTCAGATTGATAGTACAATTGCACATTAATAGCATCCACGTAATATCCCGGGACAAGTCGGGAAGAGGTGGAATGGAATGCTAGTAATTCTTTTCTGAATTGGACCACCTACATATGGGACAACACGGTAAGGGGATTCTAAACAGGCAGATGTTGAAGTAGAGGAAAAGGGAAGCAAGATTCTGAGACTCACAGGGAACAGGGATCCCATCTGATTTCCACCAGTCTACTTTGTCCCAGTGTTCAGTATAGTGCTCTGTCCATAATAACCACTTAATAAATACAGTTACTACTAAGATCGCCAGAAAGTTGCTGGTATTTTAAAGAAAGCCCACCTTTAACATTGTGTTCCTTGTCTTTCATTTAACAGTAGCAAGATACAAAGGAACTTGGTTGGGAAAGCATTTGATATGAGAGGTTTCGTTAGAACAGTTAATAAAAAGATAAAATCGGGGCGGGGGCAATTGTTGACAGTGTCACTTATGAGGAATAAATGAATGACCAGGATTTGGGAAATAAAGTGTTATAGTAATTTGGGGATCTGTGATAAAATATTGCTGCAGCAGCTTTTTTATTATTTTGAATTGGTAGGAAATTGCGTTATTGACATTGTTAACATCATTGCTTGATATGGTGTTAGTAACATTCACTTTTTTTTTTTGAAATAGGACACTTACTGCCCAGAATGTGTTTTCATCTTGATTTGAGGGAAACGAGTCACTCTGGGTCTTCATTAGCAGAATAATCGTATGCTTTTAACTTAGCGTAGAATTGGTTCTCAGGGTTCACTGTTTACTTTCAATAGAAACAAGAGTGCATTTCAATCACCAAATGGTATGATGTACCAGCTGCCAACATATTTACATTATGTCAGTTGGCATTTTATGATTATTAACAGAGGAAATGGGAGCTGACAAAACGAGGGTGAGCCAGGGATAGAGGTGACTCAAAGTCAGGGCCCAAACTTAATCAGTAATATTTATTGAATGCTTAATCTGTGCAGAGCACAATAGAGTTAATCAATGTGATTCTCGCCCTCAAGGAACTTGTAGTCCAACGGGGAAGAAGGGGATTAAAATACACCCTAGGTGAGAGGAAGCAAAGAGTATTATGATATATACATTATACATTTCCATTGTGTCTGAGTACACAAGCGCTTAGGGGAAAAGTAGTGCTGGAGTCCCACAAGGTGGAGAATAGGGTGGGTAAATTGGAAATTAATCAGGGAAGGCCTCCTGAAAAAGATGTAATAGCAGAAGGACCTTGAATATGGGGGGATGTTACAGTCTGCCAGACGTGAAGGAGAATGTTAGCAAGAGAGTGGCAGTAAGAGAGGTGAGAAGGAAGCTCGATGAGTAAGTAGGTTTGAGAAGAGGGAGACGTGCAAGCTGGGATGGAGCGGAGAGGAGGGAGGAAATGTAGTGGGGTGGATCTGATTGAATGCCTGGACCCAGCGATGCAAAGTTTCTGCCTGATTCCAAGAGACATGGGCAACCACTGAGGGTTTTGAGGTGTCGGGTCATGAGGGAAAAATGATCCCATCTCAGAGCCAAGTATGGACTGAAGATGGGAGAGGCTGAAGGCGGGGAGGCCTGTGAGGAGCCTTGATGCAGTCTGGTGATGCAAATTAGGCTCATATTTAATGTAAATCTATCCACGTCATTAACCTGTCAATGAAAGTGACTCTCACCGTTACCTGAATCCCCCATCTCCCCAGGAAAGACAAGATACAAGGGTAGACAAGTCAAAGCGCTAGTACTGATTCATTGCCTACCGTGTGCAGAGCACTCTACTGCGCACTGGGAAAAAATATATGCGTGAGAATTAGACACAGTCCCAGGACCCGAAGAGATTCACTTCTCACCTCCCATCAGAACTGAAGAGTGATGTTAACAAGGTCTCAGACCCAGCTACAGCCCCAGTACCTGGAGAAGCAATTCTATTGAAATGGAAAGAGTCGACTTTCCCGACCCGCTTTTGAATATACACGCTATGAGAGTTTTTGTTATGTGGAAATCGAATTCACGTGGCAGCATCTGCCTCGTTGGGATGAAGACTGTTCTCCTAAACTGTCGGGATTCCCAAATGATACATTTAAGGGATGGAGAGCACTTGTTTTACAGATCATGACTGAGATATTATATCTCTCTTTCACTCGGCTATGGGAAACTTCAAAAATACTTACAAGGACCTTTTCAGTTGATGCACCTACTAAGGAATGAAATGATTATAGAGAAAGCACTTTCTCGCTTCTTATGAAAATGATTAGCTATCAACATTTTGCTTGAAGGCACTTGCTGCAGCCCCATCTCCTTTCAAATCCATTAAATATGCCAGAGACCCAGCTGTCAATAGCCCTGTGGAGTAAATTTAATTTTCCGAGTCAATACAGAGCACAGCTGCATTAAGCATAGGATAATTCTGGCACATTATTAATTTGAATGGCCATGTTAGGCATTGTCTAGACAAGATATAAGCCCAAGTTTTCACAGGCAATCTGTACATAAAATGAAGTACTCCAGGGTTGTAAAGAATACTAATAACACCGATCTGGCCTATTAACCAATATTGATTGCTCTTACCATGACACGGTCCGGAGGTTTTAGAGGTGAAATAGTGATATGTTCAGCACTAGTGCTCTTGTTCAAACACAACAGTAAATATTCCAAGTTGGGTTGCAAGATATGAGGCTTTCTAGAGCATTTTCTGAATTTATGATTTCTGAAAGATGTGACGCTTTGAAAAATCCATTCCCCAAGTGTCTGGATTTCTTACAAGACCAAGCTGGAAATGATGTTGTGATGGGGTATGAATAATCACAGTTAGTGAGCTCAACTTTCCCGTCCAAAGATCCGAAGGGAACCGTCGTAGGGGAGTGACTTTTCCCCATAAACCTATCCAGTGTGCTTCAAATGAACACTTGCTCTGCACACCACTGTCATCCGTTATAGCCTTTATCTACATTTAGGTGACGGTGAAGGGAGTGATGCACTCCTAGCATCAGACTGGAGAAAGTATCTGGCCTTTGGGACCATCACTCCTGGCACTGTTTTGGGGTGCGGGGGTCTAGACTCTCTGAGCGGTGACCTGACCCAGGGCCGATCTGTCCACTTGAGTGATACAGGGAGGATTGGAGCCTTTGACAGCCTTGCAGAAACAGGAGAACATGCTCAAAGGATCCCCGATTCTTCCTCCTCCCAGAGTCTTTTGACATTTGAGCACTCCAGACAGGGAATACTCAGGATAGCTCCCGAATGCAGCATTCTCTCCAGCCTGGAAATTCAGCATCTTGGGCAAATGAGGTGTTGCTTCATTTATTAAATTAGGCAGAGCCCAAAACACTCTTCTAGGGTGCACAAATCTGCATCCACTAGAGGCAATAGGGTTCTGGGTTTTGATTTTCTGGCTCCTATAAAACAACCTTCATATGCATTTAGCCATATGCTGCATTTCTGTCCATAAGCTCTCTTACTGCAGTCCAAGCACCAAAAGGAACATAACTGCCGCGAAGAGAGCTCAAGAAGCACCAGAGAAAGCCGCTTTCCCTATAATCCATTCCCATGTTGTAGATTCTCAGTTCTGTAGTCTTCATTCTAACCCTATATGCCTTCTACCTGTTTTACTGTAACTTGAAATTGTTATATTTTACTCTCCCAAATGCTTAGTAAAGTGCTGGGCACACAGTAAGCACCCAGTAAAGATGATTGATCGATCGATTGATGGAACTATGTTCTTTTGTTCTATGAGTCTTCTTTTTCCAACTTAGGTTGGAAGTTCCTGTTGGGTCAGGGACTGTCCCCCAAATGATTTTTGTATAGTGGTTATAAAATTCAACATCACATTTTATTTAATGATTTAATGATATTTTATATGATTGTTATCCCGTGTTTGCCTATCTGCCTAGATGATATCCAAACAATTCAGGCATAAATGTGTTTCGCAGGTATGAATTATGCAGATCGTTTCCAGGTGTTTACCTTGTTTTTTTAAAGGCATCTCAATGCTCCTCTTGACTTGGAATCCCCTGTCTTTATATGGGCTTAAAAACATCACCTTTTAAATCAGGGTGACCAAATCTGAGTACAGCCTTTAATGTGAGGCCAAACCATACCTTTATTTTACATGTAGTGAAACATGATCGAAACGTAAAGGTCTTTATTTGCTCATTCAATAGCTACTCTTACTGCCCTCCCAGTTTCCAATTTCCAAGGGATTTTTCTATTCTACTCTGTGTTTTTCCAAATCTTTGGAAAAGACTTTCAGAGTTTTCTGTAGAAAGACTTCAAATCATTTCATACATTTTTTTAAATTCTCTTTTTCACCCTGTCTGACATCTTGTTCATTTTTTGACTGCTGCTGTGAGTCGAGCAGATGTTTTCACTGAGCTATGGTGATTTTTAGATCTTATTCCCAAGAGGCTACAACTAATTCAGAGCCCATCAGCATATATGAGGCGGCTAATTTATTCCTTCCAGTGAGTATTACCTTGCACTTGTCTACAAAGAATTTCATCTGCCATCATATTGCCCAATTATCTAGTTTTCTTAGGTCCTTTTGTTAGTTCCTCACACTCCTCCCTGGAATTGACTAACCTAAATATCTCTGTGTCATCAGCACATTTTACCTCCTTGCTAGTCACTCATATTTGATAACATGAATGAATTCTGAACGCTCTTCCTTTATCAAGTGTTTGGTTTTGAGTCGGGAGCTGAGGAGAGTCCAATAAAGTATCTCAAGATGTAGCTTTTATCTGTTGGAATAATTCAACTTTATAGGGAGTGTATTTTGAATAGTCCCATCTAATGATTTTTTTAAAATGAAGACTGAATTTTGAGTTTTTGAAATTCAGCTCCTTGGGCCTTTATTTTCTTCAAACTCACGAGAAAACTAGCTTGGTTCAGTTGATGTATCGCAGTTTCATTTCCCATTTTTGTTAATTATCTTTTAAACATTTTTTCTACTTCTGTTCTTTTATCTTTAAGAAACCCAAGGTCATCTCAGTCTACCTGTCCTTTAATTTTTTATAACGACTTTCTCATGGGATATTAAAACATCAAATGCCTACACAAGCCAGGGGATAGGGAAATTGGCTTGAGGCCATTCCGATGTGATGAGATTGATAAAACAGTGTCACACTGCTGCTTCCTGTTATACCTCTGCCAGCTGGGGATGGCCAAAATGGCCAGCTGGATGGACATAGGTCATGGATTTTTTTCAATCTAATAAGGAATCATTAAGTCTTGATATTTTTGAGCACTCACCGTGTGCACTGTATTGAACTCTTGGGAAGTACCACAGATGCTAGATCTAGTTCTGTCCAATTTATTCTATCCAGCCATGCTTCAGGGTGGAACAACCATCCGCCAAAGGAATCAGTCCGTGGGGAAATTCTTCAAACTCAATGGGTTCAGAGCACTTTCGAACCTCTTTGACAGGTGGTTCGTCTGGGAGCAAATGATTGTGCTCCAGAAGCACAGATACAAGAAGATCTGAAATGATCATGAAACATGTTCTCTGTGACTCAGTGCCCTCACCTGTAAAATGGAGTTAAAATATGTGTTCTTCCTTCCTCGTACCCTGTGAACCCCCACCGTGTGGGTCAGGACTGTTTCTGCTCTGTCTCGTATCTGCACTGGGGATTGGTTCCTAGTAAGTACTGAAAAAATGCCAAAATTACTATTGTGTTAATGTGCAGTGAAGCAACTCCCGGTTCCCAGGTTCTAAATGAGATGAATTTACATGGATTGCCTGTAAGAAACTTTTTATTTGTGACCTGAAGCTCTTAAAGGGCTTCTTTCTCATAGAACAGATGGAGAACTGGAAAATATATATACACACACACACACACACACACACACACACATTTTTCCCTAGTCTATCTGCCTAGACGATAGCCAAACAATTCAGGTATAATTTTGTTTTGAGGGCAAGAATTATGTAGATCATTTGCAGGTCTTTACTTGGAGATATCTATATATCTATGTATCTCCCAATTCTCCAATCAATCAATCAGTCATATTTATTGAGCCCTTACTGTGCAGAGCCCTGTACTAAGAGCTTGGAGGAGCACAGTATAAGAGAGTTCGTAATGACATTCCAGGCCCACAACAAGTTTACGGTCTAGAGGGGGAAATGGACATTAATATAAAGAAATCATGGCTGTGTACCTTAAGTACTGTGGGGCTGTGGGAGAGGTGAAGAAAGGGTGGAAATCCAAATGCAAGGCTAACCCAGAAAGGAGTCGGAGAAGAGGAAAAGCGGGCTTAGTCGGGGGTGGCCTGTTGGAGGAGATGTGCTTTTAATAAGGCAGTGAAGGTGGGGAGAGTGATCTCCTGCCAGATATGAAGAGCGAGGGCATTCCGAGCCTGAGGCATATAACTTCATATATACGAATATCTATATTCTTTATATGTATATATTTAGACGAAAGGCTTCTTGAAGACAGAGAATGTTTCTACTTTATTGCACTCTGCCAAATTCTAGAGTGCTCTGGAAACAGATAGCAGTCAATAAATTCCATTCATCAATATATACGGAGATACAAATTTTGGACTTTGGTCAACTTTAGCTTCAATTAATATTTTTTAATTTTTTTTAATTTTAGCTACTGAAAGATTGACCCAATATTGTCACTGTTTACTTTTTCAAGTAAAGTGCAACCCACAAAACGTTTACATACGTTCCCAGGTAGATAAACTATGCCATTTTTTACGAAGAAACAAATTGAGCTAATATTAACACTATAGTATTTCCCAGACAATATTTGCTCTTCAGACTATATCAAATGGTCTTTCAGTAGGAACCATGTTCCTGCTTCACTTTTCTGAAGTAACCAGTGTTTCTCCAGGATCCTACAGTGATCTGATCAGATTTAAAAACAGCAATAGCAAACTGAAATGTCTCATTGTGCGTTCTTAGCTAATTGACCTCTTGATGCCAGGATAAGGGTCTGGGAATCTGGGATTAAAAAATCTTGCTCTATTTACTTTTTAGCCCAGGTAAATACAAATTTAAGTGAAGTGAAACAACTTAATCATGGGATGCCAGTAGAAATTTCGCATCATACTATAGCTTTGCTTTCTTAGCGAAGCTTCACTGATCAAAAATGGCAGTGAAAAAGATTTGTTCAGGCATCAGTGTTCTTTTCTACTTCATTTGAAAATAGAGAATGCTTCCTGTACAATACAAGTAATCTCAACTCAACATTGAAATTTTGGGGCCAGTTTCTGACACATTGTATTTATTCTAAATCAATTCCTGTTATTTCCAATTTCCTCCGGAGAACTGTCATTAGCAGGAGTTAATGACCAGCTTGAGGCAAAACTCAGGGTTCTTCCATCCTCAAGGAAAAGTCATAACCTGTAGTTGTGACTGATTGAGAGGGGATTAGGACAATTATAAAATGCACTCGGTGGTGTGAAATGCAGTGGGAAGACAACTAGGATTTTTGGGTGAGAACTCTTCTGACTCCCGGTTTATGCTCTGTGAGCTTTTTCTATTTCTATCACTTACCTGATCTAACTGCTCATCTACTCTCTCTCTGAAGATGAACTGGCATTAAAATATCTTATTCTCACTTAAAATAAGGGAGACATTTCAGAAATTGGTTTGAGCATTGTGTCAATGAATAGTTATATATGGTGTCACTCCATGTAATTAGAGAGAAAGTTCAATTCTTTTTTTTATTTTTTTACTTTTTTCGGAGACATATATGTCATCTCAGGTAGGTAGAAAAAAGTCCATTTTCCACAAGCTGGCAGGCAATTTGTCTTCTGTACCATCCAAGCTACAAGCCACAAATGCCGGCATCTCCAATTTTGATCTGGAAATACATCGGTAGGTGCTGATATCTTGAGGGACTCTCTGGAACAAACCATGATTTTCCAATCTTTTGAGTCCAAAACGGTGAAATTTCCTGACATCAGTATTTATTTTTCTTTAAAAGAGGCCTTGCTACATATTGTCATATTTAAAAAGTTGGCGCTAGTCCACATTCCAAGTTTATTGATGCCTGGACTAGTCACATCCCGATTCCATGTGCTTGAGAGGTGATGATAGAACTCTGATTTAAGGGGTCACAAAGTGTAATATCTTTTTTCCTAAGAAGTCAATAAACTTGATGTTTGGAAGGTTCGGGGCCCAGAAATTCTTAAAAGGCCCCCTTTTGCAGACGTACAAGCTGACTCACTCCTTCCATATGCCTGTCCATCCTTTTATGGTGTAAGCTTCCTGTGGGCAGCGGAGATGTCACTTTGTTATTCTGGACTTCCTGAGTGCTTAGTATAGTGCTCTGCACCGGGCCTGCTGCTGCTGCAATTCCTCCCACTTCCACTATTCCTTTCACAGATTTTAAAACTTCTTAGTCTGCCATCATAGTCCAATACCTAGAAATTATTGATATTAATATCTGTCACCCACCTCTAGACTGTAAACTTGATGTGGGCAGGGAATGTGTCTGTTGATTGTTATGCTGAACTCTCCCAAGTGCTGAGTAGAGTTTTCTGCACACAGTCAGTGCTCAATAAATTCATTCATTCATTCATTCAATCAATCGCATTTATTGACTACTGCAAATGCAATTGAATAAATGAATACGATTGAAGTCATGCATCCAATTCTGCTATTTAACTAATGAATGATAGGATGCAAGAAGAAAGGACCTATCTGAAAGTGGGTATATTTTCTCCCTTATCCTGGCAGTTTGGGCCTGCTGGTGATTTCTCCCGTTTCATAAGATGGAATTATAAATGGAGGGAAGAATTATGACCAGCTTGTTACAAAGCAGGATCCTCCCTGGGGCCCCAGTGGATGGGTAGGTAAGGCTTGACAGAAAGGAAACATCTGGCCAAAATAACTCTTTCTTAGAAGAGTACTCCGAATTGCAGATTTAATTACCAGTCTGAGATTTCACCCATGTAGAATGAGGTAGCTGGGCATAAACTACATTACCCGCTAGATTCCAAAGACCTGAGATATTTATTATATGGTGTGTCATTTAAGAAATGTATTGTTCGGCTTTAATGTAATGAGGTCAGTCCAGCTCATAACTGTACATATGTCCAGGGACATCCACCCGCTGAGCAAGAGAAAACAAATCAGGGAGCTCTGGCTTCGGCCCTTTGGTAAGTGGCAACGCATAAAATATCTCTCCGAACATTTGATATTGGAATTAAAATTACTCTCAAGATAAGAGCAGTTTCTTCTCATTCAAGTGATGAGTTTATTTCCCAGATGTTCTTCTAATGACCCCACACTCATGTTTGGATTGGATCTGTTACTGATAAGACAAGGATGTTTTGCTGCTCAAGATAGAGAAAGTGCAATTTTTTAAAAAAAACGTGTTGGTAAGTCGTGACTTTTTTTTCAAATCTAACACATGGTTAAAGATGTGGCACCATTTCATTCCGTATGGTCTCATATCTCTGCCGATGATTCCCTAATCTCCATCTCCAATCTTGACCCCTCTCCTTTTCGGCAATCTCACATTTCCTCTGCCTTCAGTACATCTCTACCTGGATGCTCCAGTGACACCTCAAATTTCCCATGTCCAAAACTGAACTCCTTATTTTCTAAAACAGAACCTGCCCTCCCCACTCTTCCCTCTCCATCCAAACGGTTACCACGGTGATCCAAGCATTTACCCTATCCCTCCATGACGTCTTTCTCCTCACTGACCTCCCCGCTCCCTGTCTCTCCCCACTCCGGTCCATATTTCACTCTGTGGAATGGATCATTTTTCTGAAAAAATGTTCAGTCCTTGTCTTCGCACTCTTCAAGAACTTCCAGTCTTTGCTCATCCGCTTCCACATCAAATAGAAATTCCTTACCACTGGCTTTAAAGCATTCAATTAGCTTGCCCTCTCCTACCTCACTTCACTGAACTCCTACTAAACCTCAGCCCTAACACTTCGCTCCTCTATCTCCGTTTTACTCACCATGCTCCATTCTCCTCCATCTTGCCACCGACCCTTTTCTCACGTCATCCCCCTCGCCTTGAACTTCCTTTTCTTTCATATACTCCAGGTCACCACTGTCTGGGGACAGTGAAGACTGGGTCTTCGAGGCATCATTAAGGTCACATCTTCTCCTTTCCCATTTAAGCCCATTTTTCCCTGGCTCCCTCTCCCTTCTGTGGCATTTGTGTACTTGGATCTGGGTGACCTTTGACCATTTGATATTTGCCCTACCTTCAACCCCACAGTACTTAGGTATGTACCTTTTAATTATATATTATAAAATATTCATTTATATTATTGCCCGTCTCCCCCTCTAGACTGTGATTAGTTATAGGCAGGTGAAGAGTCCGCTAATTTGTATTGAACTCTCCCAAGCGCTTAGTACGGTGCTCTACAGATAGTATGTGCTCAGTAAATGCCATTGGTCGATAACACTTCAGTACCGATCAAGAAATTGAGAGATAATTATAAAGCATGAAAAATTAAAAAAGCAAATTCAAGAAACGGTATTGTCAATGAGGGTTGAGAGTGTAACAAGTCAAAACCTGCCTTATCTGAGTACGTATTTATCTTGCAGTGGTTGTACTTAGATTTTATTTTGACAAAAGACTGGAGTGAAAGTGCTGGAATGAAATCTTAAAGCAAGCATTTTATTCAAAAGGCACATTTCAATATCACTGTGTGCATCTAGTGTAACTTTCCTAATAATAAATTCATTTATTCTGTTTACAGCAAAACTCATTAAGGGAGGTAGAAAGAATACCAAATAATATATATTTTCTTCTCTGTAAGCATGCAATTTTATACTAATGAAAAGTCTTTAGAATAAGGTGTCATTTGGAATAATTCCTGATTTCCAAATTAATGATTAAAATTCACAGTGATGGGAGTAACCAACTAGGAATGCCTATGTTCCTGAAAGCACTTCATTTCAAAATGTAAACTTTTTGACATCCCAAACCTATGTACTCTTTCTTACGGTTCTGTAATTCTGTTGAAGTCATACTGGAAAACTTTTGGTCTTATGCGAAGGATGAATAGCTGTTGAGCCCCATCACTACCATAATACTCAAGTAATTGCGGGGTTTAGATCCTGAATTTTATGATATGTTGTTGGTCTAAAAGTATCTTTTTTATGGGCTAACTGTAGTAAGTTTTTATGCTGATGGTGATATAGAATGATATCATTAAATAGACAATCTGAGCCCCTTCTGTATAATCAAATATGGTCTGAGTATCTTATGTGAGAGAGTCCTGGGTTCATTTTTACTATTGCTATTTGCATATGTTGAACCCACAGAAGGCATTGATTATTTAGACTACGTTCAATTTGTCTTTGAAATAGACATTTTAAAAAGCAAAAGAGCTTAAACAAACATGAAAGTAATCTAATTCCGACATAAACATGAAAGTTAATAAGATTACTATGAATTGATCTAAATATTACTTAAAATAATTAGAAATGATTTTCTTATGGCACGCCATTTAAGTTAAGCCACTTTTTATGTTACCTCAGTAAGCAAACGGATTATTGCTTTCTGGAATATTTTCTTGTTGTTTATGACCTTCAGAAAAAAATAGCAATATTGGCAAACATGTCAATCACTGCTTTTTTAAATTGCTGAGTATATATTCCATATTCACTCTAGTTTCTTTATTACTGATTTTGCATATAGCAGAAATGGCGTAATGTCAATAGTCTATCTTCTTTTTGCTTTAAATCCTGAACATTTCCTTGGCATTATTTGCCCCGGTAGTCACTATTCAAGAGTGTCTCATGTCCAGGTTCTGAGCAAACTATAAACTAAGGGGAAGGAATACATTTATTCCTCCAAAAAGAGCCAAATCTGAATATGACAAAGGAAAATATTCCCTTAATTGAGGACATCTAATTTTTTTATTTAAGCTTCAGTGCACCTGGGCAATTGTTCAGGGTCACAGAGTCATTTTTTAAAATGAGTGTACATAATCTTAAATGTCCTCCAATCTGAAAGTTGTTGTTGTCTTATGCTGTCGAGTCGTGTCCGACCCATAGCGACGCCATAGACACATCTCTCCCAACATGCCCCACTTCCATCTGCAACTGTTCTGGTATTGAATCCATGGAGTTTTCTTGGTAAAAATAGGGAGTGCCTTCCACGCAGTCAACTTGAATCTCTGCCCGTGACTCTCTCCCATGACACTGCTGCCCAGCACGAGTGGGTTTTGACTTGTAGCAGATTGCCTGCCACTTGCTAGTCACTGCCCAAGCTAGGAATGAAATGGGTAGGCCTCTGCTTGTCTCTCCCTCCTATAGTCGTGATGGGTAGAGTATTGGAAAGTCTCCAGGTGTGACCCTGAGAGGTGCAATCTGAATACTTCCAGAAAATCATGATTAAAAGACACATTCAAAGTAGTATAGTAACTGAAAATTAATCAGTTAATTGGATCCATGGCAGAAGTCTATCAGGATGAACTAAGAAATAAACTTCATTTTGTCATCTAAGTTTAACAGTTCATTTCCAGGTGAACACTGAACTAATCACTTAAGATTTGAAAAAATAGTCATTTAATAATAATAATAATGACAATGGTATTTATTAAATGCTTCCTCTGTGCCAGGCACTGTACTAAGCCCTGGGGTGGACACAAGCAAATTGGGTTGGACACAGACCCCATCCCAGGTGGGACTCCCACTCTCAATCCCCATTTTTCAGATGAGGCCCAGAAAAGTTTTTGTTTATTCTTATTTATTGAGCACTTACTGTGTGCAGAGTACTGTACTAAGTGCTTGGGAGAGTACAGGATAACGGAGTGGTAGACACGTTCCTTGCCCACAGTGAGTTTACAGTCTAGAGAGGAGAAAGATATTAATGTAAATAAATGCCTTCAGCACTATCTGTTCTTCCTAGAGACACTGGGATGGCCTAGAAAATGGACAAAAAAGTGTTAGAATGCACCAACTGGGTTTTTTGTTGTTGTTGTTGTTTTTATGGTATTTGTTAAGCACCTACTATGTGCCAGGAACTGTACTAAGTGCTGTGGTAGGTAGAAGCTAATCAGATTGGAAAAATCCCTGCCCCACATGGCACTGACGGTCTTAATCCTCGTTTTGCAGATGATGTAACTGAGGGACAGAGGTCACACAGCAGACAGTTGGCAGATCTGGGATTAGAACGCAGATCCTTCTGACTCCCAGGCTCATGCTCTATTCTATAGGCCACACTTCTGACGGAGATAGCTGTTTGGGCCAACTTTGGCATTTTCCGTTCCCACATCCGACTAGTATGTCATCAGCATGACAATATGGCTTTTAGGTCCTCATTGAGCTGGATCACAGTTGATAAATGGGACCATTGTAGATGGCTTTCCAGTCATGGACCTCATTATCTTTCTTATATACCATCCATTCTGAGGTCATCATGGTTTCAGTGGTAACTCCCTCGAATTAAATGGTATTATGTCATGGAAATACGGTTTAGCCCATGGCAATCTAGGCAACTTCTCAAACCACACTCATGAAGCTATGTAATGGGTTCTTATTAGGCTTACCCTGTAATTGGATTTTCAGCTATTGCTTCCTGCTAGCAAGGAATAACATAGCGATCCAAGCTCAGCGTTCATAGTTAACACAAAATATATTATTAGTGTTATTAGTTTGGGTTATCAATGAAACGGTATTTGAAAGTGCATTCATGTACTGTTTGAGAATAAACAACCAGTTTAGCAAGGCTTGTTTTTTTCATATAGACTCAATTTTTGGCCATAGGCAAACTATGTTTTGTGATAATAAACAATGACAGTAAATCCCCAGAAACACTTTTTGAAATGTGCGGCGATAGAAAGGCAGTGGAAAAATAAAAAGAATAATGCATTTTACATATTAGAATTTATCCTTCAATATTTGAAATTAATTTTAAAATCACCACCACCATCCTACTTCCTGTCAACCTGTTACATCAAGACCACCTCTACAGAGAGTTCCTTTATACTCTACATCGAAGGTGTTTCTGATGCTCGATCATTCCCACAAAAAGATGTTAGCAACAATTTTTCAAATGGAAATGGTAGGGACGAAAGTTATAACCTTTACTTTTGTGTCTCACCTCAGGAAATGTTTATTGAACTGGGTTGTCCACCATTCTGAAGATCATTTTTAAGATGAGAATTGCAGAGAGGTGGCTATCTTGTCATGGTCTGTGGATGAGCTCTGCACAGGGCCAGTCGCTTTCCAAGGAAAACTGTGGAAACTTCCATATCATTCACCCAGCTAAATAAAACTATATATAATTTTCACTAATTACTTGATAGCCTAGTCTTAGAGAAAAAAAAATAGATTTGAATCAATTCCCGTGCTCTCAGCCTTTGAAAATGTTTGCATATTTTAAGGTCCATTTTGTATACATTAGCTGGGAGAATATCTGTTTTCTTGCCTACGATATTATCTTCCATCCTAATCAGTGCTTTTTATTTTTCTTGCTCCACACCGCTCAGTCTCCGAGCATGAGCAGTGAAATGGAGGCCAAAAAAAAAAAAAAGCAAAGCAAATACTGTATTATATCATCATCTGGGGAGCATGATTGTTTCTGCTGTGTTAATTTACACTAAAATCTATGACCCAGTGAGCCTGATTGATTGCCCAGGGCAGGAATCCGGCCCCTGGCCTAGTTTATTTTGTGAACTGTAGCCTCAGATATCGCTGCAAGCCACAATGATATTGATTTGATATACACTAGATGGCTCTTTATGCTCTTTGGGAAATTTATTGTGCAGAGTCAGAGCTCAGACAGAGGAGGAGAAGCAGCTCTTTAAATTGAAGAGGGTTATCATGGTTTGATTCCTGGGTCACTCGGGTTACCCAGTGGCCTGAGCGTGGGTAGGGCCGATCAGGCCCGAGGGATTTTAGCGCTCATCAGTTTTGAATGTCAAATCCCTTCCGCGGACCTGAGTTATTGCTAATAGGAACTTGCTTGGGTCTATGACATTTGGATGCCCTATAAGTTAAACATCCTAACCCTTTCTTCATGTCACAGTCCTTTAAATTATCGGTGAGCGTAACACCTTTCCCGTGGACATTTAGCATTAGATGACTCTACGATATAAGGAAACCTGCCTCCGAGGTGGACGGCTTCGGAACAGCTATTATCGGGAGGAGAGCTACAACTGTACGCTCCTGACTTCCAATATAAATTAGCAACCTTGCCATGTGGTCTCCAATTGCTAGAACATTGTTACCATCTTGTTTCTGTACAATAGAAACCCAGTGGCCTTTGGCTACCCACACGATAAAAATTAGAACGTAATCCTGCCTTTGAAAGCATTTGCTATTTTTCTTCAGGGAAGCTTCGCTTGTCCCGGATGAAAGATTGGCAGAAGGGAAATATTGTTCTTCACAGGCACCTTATCCTTGAAAAGGGGAAATAAAAGGATCCTTCCTGTTGTTCTGGATTTGGCAAGATCTCTATTCAGATTTGGAGAAGATATGCTTGTTTAGAGCTTATAATTTCAGGATCAGGAGTTTGTTCAGTAGAAACGCTGGCATATCAGACACACAACTGACACGACGGGCTTCGAAATGAATGTTCACTTTGAAGATAGGATCTAAATCCTGAGGCAGTGGTATCTAGAAGCAGTGTTAGCATGAAGCAGTGGTAACAGGCCGACTAACTGTATGTCTTGATTTACCCAGGGCAGAGTTGGACTTTTCAAGGGTGAACTGAGCAATTTTATTTGTGTGTGTGTGTGTGTGTCCTTGAATTGGGACAGTAAACACATCTGGCCCAGACTTGAGTGTCTCAAGCTCCCTTTAAATGTTGTCCTTCCAATTCCAGGATAGAATGTACTCACTTGAGATTGCCAGAATTCTGGGACTGGATACAGTGGCCTCACAAAATCCCAGGAGGCTAACTTCATCCTTTCTTTTTCAAATAGGGAAAAGTACATGAGTATGGAATGGTATTTTGAAGTCCTAAAATGTTGACGATTCCTATCAAAATAATGTTGATAGGAATCGTGACATATATGGTCATAGCCAATAAAAGCAACACCTTTTATGGATATGATGATGAATTTTTAAATTTCCAATTCAGTGAGAGAATCAACCTGATTCATTATCCCTTTCCCCAAGTACCACAGAGAAGATGTTCACAAGAATGCCTGAAGTTTCATAACAGCAGTGAAGTAACGTAGCCTAGGAAATAGAGCATGGGCCCGGTCCTGGGAGTCAGAAGGACTTGGCTTCTAATCCCGGCCTTGCCACTTATCTGCTGCGTGACTTTTCCGAAGTGCTTGACTTCTCTGAGACTCAGTTACCGCATCTGTAAAATGGGGATTAAGACTGTGAGCCTCATGTAAGACAGAGACTGTGTCGCACCTGATTAGCTACTCCAGCACTTAGTACAGAGTCTGGAATATAGTAAGAACTGGAAAACATCATTAACAAAAAATCATCTAACACCACAATAGAGATGTTACAGGGTCACTTACCTCAAAACAGCTCATGTGGTTTGGGAGGGGATAGAAGATCTGTCATCAATGATCTAGTGAGAATAAGACCTAGTGGATAGAGCATGGGCCTGGGTATCAGAAGGACCTGGGTCCTCATCCCGACCCTGCCACTTGTCTGCGGTAAGAGCTTGGCCAAGACACCTAACTTCTCTGTGCCTCAGTTACCTCATCTGTAAAATGGGAATTGAGACTGGGAGCCCAGTGTGGGATAGGGACTATACCCAACCTGATTAGCTTCTGTCTACCCCAGCACTTAATATGTGTTTAGCATGTAGTGAGTGCTTAACCGATATTATTTTAAAAATATGAAAACAAACCACAGTTATTTTAACATTGACAAAGAGGACTGGGATTTGATTGTTTCACTCACCATTAAAAATTTCCAAATCATTTAATGCCAGTTGCTACTTTCCAGAGTCCATTGGTGAAACATAGAGTGTTATTAGCATCTCACATCTTGTAGCTTTGGAAATTTTTTCAAGTGCCCATACTTAGTATTGATGTCTGTTTATTTGTACTGATGTCTATCTGCCCCCTCTAGACTGTGAGCTCATTGTGGGCAGGGATTGTCACTCTTTATTGTTGTATCGTACTTTCCCAAGTGCTTAGTACAGTGGTCTACACACAGTAAGTGCTTAATAAATACGATTGAATGAATGAATCTGAAAAGGGGGCTTACAAGCTCATTAATGGCCCCTTTGCCCAATTTTTTATTCGAGTAACCGTATTAGCAGACCCTACATGGGAAAGACAGAATTTGGGGAGGCATTTTACCATGGAAAAGTCTAGCTTTAACTTAAACCTTCATAGAACAAAACTAATCTTTGGCACAAAGTTAATATTAGCAGGGATGCCCCTACACAGATGGATTTAATGTTTCATCAGCCACAAACTATGACTCCTCCTCACAACCCTCTAAGAAATCTGAATCATTCTATTTCCTTGCTGTTAGACAACATTTCAGGATTTTGTGGTGTCGTGTTTTTTTTTTCATTCCCCTTCTCCCATCAACCCTGTCCCTGTGCCTGAGAGAAAATGAAAAAGGTGCCTTAAAAAAAGAGTTTCTACCATTTCTTTTAGGTGGCTATCTAAATTGCAAATCCTTACAAATCCCTGACAGACCCACAGTCCACCCTTTTCATTCAAAAGCATGCAAGGAAGATAGGACAAACTAAATCTGGAGGGAATGTCTGTTGGGAGATTCTGAGCTTCTTGTCCTGCCTCTGGTCTGCAGCACCCATCCTGCTCAAAGCCGACATTTAGCCACCCCAACTTCAAAGCCTTGTTGAAGGCCCATCTCCTCCAAGAGGCTTTCCTCGACTAAACCCTCATTTCCTCTTCTCCTGCTCTCTTCTGTGTTGCCCTGACTTGCTCCTTTTATTCATCCCCCCTCCCAGCCCCAAAGCTCCTATATACATATCTGTAATTTATTTATTTGTATTAATGTCTGTCACCTCCTCTAGATTGGAAGCCCATTGTGCTCAGGGAATGTGTCTGTTTATTGTTGAATCGTACTCTCCCAAGTGCTTAGTACCGTGCTCTGCACACAGTAAGCTCTCGATTTATTCATTCAATTGCATTTATTGAGCACTTACTGTGGGCAGACCACTGTACTAAACACATATGCAATTGATTGAATGAATGGATGAATAAATATGATTGAATGAATTAATGAATGAATGATTACATGAATAAATCTTGGCTGAGCGCATCCCTGGAAAGACCAGGTTGTTTGCAGGAAGCCAGAGTGAGTATTAACGAGGTAGTTTGAATAATAATAATGATGATAATCATCATCATTATTATTATGGTATTTGTTAGGAGTTTAATATGTGTCAAGCAAGTGTCTCCGCAATGGGGTAGATACAAGATAATCAGGGCCCACATGGGCCTCATTTGCTCATTAGTGAAAGATGGAACCCATTTGTTCATTATTCCCAACTCTTTACCTGTTTATTTAAATCACCTACAAGCCCCATCACTGGACTACCAGAGGGTTAGTGGGAGACGTAGGGGTTTTGGGGGCATGGAGAGGTGATAGAATATTAGATGATGGAACATACATACCCTATTATACCTCATAACATACTGGCTTGAAATCTATCGGAATGAAAATGAACTGTGATAAAAGTGTAACATTTAACTAACGTAAAACTGAACAACCATTACAGAAATTTCTTCCACTTCCATGAAAATTGTCCTCGGAACTGTTACTTAACAACTGCATAAATATGGCAACCTTTCAGATATATAAATAATTAAAGAGGGAACCAAATTCCTAATCCATAACTGAGGGGAAAGGGGTATCCGGTCCCATTCTCTGATAGGGAAGGAAAAATAATATTTTTAAGCAATTACTATGTGTCAGGAACTGTACTAAGTGCAGGAGTAGATAGAAGTGACCGGTTTGGATACAGTCCTGCCTAACCTGGGGTTTAAAGCCTACCCTAATGTCAGAATGTGTTTTATACCCCCCGAACCCACCCCCCCCCCCAAGAGTGAATGCGAGATAATCAGGTTGAATACAGTCCACTGTCCCATCCTGGGCTCCCATTCTTAATCCCCATTTTACAGAAGGTAACTGAGGCATTTAAGCGATGATTCAAATGACTACTCACTGAATCCCGGCTCTGCCACTTGTCAGCTGTGTGACTATGGGCAAGTCACTTCACTTCTCTGTGCCTCAGTTACCTCATCTGCAAAATGGGGATTAAGACTGTGAGCCTCACAAGGGACAACCTGATTACCCTGTGTCTACACCAGCGCTTAGAACAGTGCTCTGCACATAGTAAGTGCTTAACAAATGCCAACATTATTATTATTATTAAGATCATACAGTAGACAATTAGTAGAGCTAGGATTAGTAACCAGGTTCTCTGACTATCATACCCCTGTTTCTTCCACTAGGTCATGCTGCTTCTCCATTAAACTTTGGTGTCTCAAAAGTCTTGTGTCATAAAAATTTGGCTCTTTGTTGGACTAAGAAAAAATAAGATATAGTATCTTCTAGACTGTGTCATCCTGTTGGTCAGGAAACATGTCTTCCAACTATGCTATATTCTTATTTTGTACTCTTCCAAGTGTTCTTTGCCTACAGTAAGTGCTCAGTCATTATGATTGATGCAGTGTATGAAAATTCTGATCTTTAGATATGGGAGAGTTTTCAATGTTTCAAAATTATAGTGGGCTAGCCAATCAGTTTGATATAGTCAAATTATTCATAGACACTAAATAGATAGCAGCATTCTTTTCAATATCTCTTCATTTTTGATTTTTTGCCTTTCTTCCCATTTTTCTCCCATTGAGCGAGCGTTCTCTACTCCACTTCCCCTCTGCGCCTCAGCTACCGCAGCTCCCTATTTATGGGGTCCGGGTTAATGGGTATGGGTGTGTCTTGGCAAACAAATGCACCACCGGCCACAAAATATGCTAGAAAAGAGTGGCCCAGACAAGAATCGGATACAGTAATGAGATGCACCTGTAAGAGCATTTTCTGTAGTCATATGTAGTAGACGATATGACTTTAACCAACTGAGGTGAAAACTCTGTGTCTACAACACATCTTAGATCAGTGGATGTCAGATGTTCATTGTTAACTTGTGCCCCAAATCACTAGTTACAAATCCCACTGTTTGACTGGTTGGAAAGTAAAACTCCAAGCCTCTGCACTAAAAGACTGTGAGCCCATCATTGGGCAGGGATTGTCCCTCTCTGTTGCCGAATTGTACAATCCAAGCGCTTAGTATAGTGCTCTGCACATAGTGAGTGCTCAATAAATACTACTGAATGAATGAATGAATGCAACCAAGCCAAAAAAAAATCAAAGTATAGGCTTCAGTGATTTGTCGATGAATTGCGTTTTCTATTCTGTGGGAACAGACGTGACAAATCTTACATGAGTTTATGTTAAGGGGGAAAAAGACAGGACTTTCATTCATTCAATCATATTTATTGAGCACTTAATGTATGCAGAACACTTTACTAAGCGCTTGGGAAGTAGGATTCGGCCACAGATAGAGACAATTCCTACCCAACTACGGGCTCCCAGTCTTTCACCACTACCCATCCTTTATCAGTGTAATAACCTGATAATGATTAGTGCACAAGCTTCCTCTTTATCTCCATTTCAGATGCTCTTCAAACTAGAGGTCTCACACCTAAATGGCAAGAATATGCCTTTTCTACCTGATGCTCTAGTGTACAATTTTGTTCTTGCTTTGCTTTATACACACACTCATTCTCCAACCGGGTTTCTCACTTCCTTCCACCTAAATGCCCTTCTCTAATTCGGTTTCCCGAATAAGGTGGTTATCACACAAAAGGATTATTGGCCCAACTGGCATCGATTGCTCTCCACTCTTCGCCTCGTGTGAAATTATTAGCGTCTTTATTCAAAACACTGACAGAGTACAGTGGAATACTGCCTTGCTACAGGACTTCGTCTTACATTTCAAACGATTAAATGTAGCAGACAGAAGCATGAGAGAGACAGGATTGTCAGTTGAAGAGAAATCTGCAAAATCAAAAAGTAACAGTACGATAGGCTTGGTATTGGCACCGTGAAACCCTAAAGCCTTTTTTAGTTATCACATCAGGGAGTTTCTGACATGCCAAGGAGGAAAATAATTAAAGATCCAGATTTCTATGTAAATACCTCTTCTAATTTTGCTGGGCCTATCGTTTTCCATTTAACTTCACCAATAATTTCAATTTAAATCCTCATTTAGAGTGAATTTTTTTTCCCAAAGGAGATATTTTTTTTTTAATCTTCAGGGACAACTTAGTGTACTGCAGAAGCAAACACAGAAGCCCTTCCTTAGAACATGATTAATGTGGTGTAAGTAGGTCCTCTTGCTGGAATTGCAGAATCAAAGCAGGCAGAGCCCATAAGAAGCATTTAAATTCAATACACATTGGAATCTTCTAGTTCAATTCAAAGTGCCTCTAAAGGAAGCAATTAGACACTCACCAAGGCTTTCAGGCAAAAAAACCCCAACTTTCTTTCAAAGATCTGACTCAGTGTTCATTTCATTGTGCTCCATAAATGTCTGTTTCATTCTGCGTCTCTAATATAGGAAGCAGAAATTTGACCGTCTAGAAATGACCAAAGAGTATTGCAATTTCATAGATGTATTTAAAGCAGAGAAAAAGAGCTGAATATTTTATTTTGATTGGCTGGTCAATACGAAAGTCTCAAAGATGAATTTTTCATGGCTGTGCGTAGGTTTGGATTCGCATTGTTAGAGCTCAGCTTTCCAAGGCCCACTTTCCAAGCTTTTAGGAGAGTTGCCTGGACGCCTATTTATGTGCAAGATTGGTGGTGGAAAATGAGTCTGTAGAGACACTCCACCCCCCATCTCAATGTCTCCTTTCATTCCTGGAAAAAGCACAGGCCTGGGAATCAGAAGGGCCTCAGTTCTAATTCCACTTCTGCCACTTGACTGCTGTGTAACCTTGGGCAAGTCACTCCACTTCTCTGTGCCTCAGTTACCTCATCTGTAAAATGGGGATTAAGACTGTGAGTTCTACGTGGGACTGTGGCTACGATATGACCTTGGACGATTCAGGACCTCCTCTGTTTCCTCTTCTATAAAATGAGGATTCACTCTCGGGTCTCCCTCTTACTTAGACTGCCGACCCTGTGTGCGTCAGGGATGGTGTCTGACCTGTTTATCTTGTAAATACCCCAGTACTTAGTTCAGTGCTTGTCACATGTAAACATTTAACGAATACCACAATTATGATGAGTATTATTTTTAAATCAGGCTCAAGCTCAGTCCCACGTGTGATTCACAGTCCTTCACTAACTCACTTGCCAGTTTGGTCGTACGTTCTGTGATGTAGGAGGTCCATCTCAAAAGGTTAGTTCCTTTTTCATCCTTAAACTCTTCAAAGACATAGTCTACTATGACTTTCCTCTACCTATTCCTGGTTCATAGAACACTGTCAGAGCACTTAAGCATCATTCAAGGAGATGAGGATGTGACATTGACATAGTCTTTTTCACCATCATCTAATAATCCTAAATGCACTTACCATGCCTATATTTAAGCCTTCTCTTTATGATATTTGTTAAGCACTTACTATGTGTCCTGAAACTGTAATAGACCCTTGAGTGGATAAGAATTCCTCAGATTGTTCATAGTCCATTTCCCAAATGGGGCTCACAAACCTCATCCCCATTTTACAGATGAAGTAACAGAATCACAGAAAAGTGAAGTGACTTGCCAATGTCACACAGCTTGCAAGTGACGGAGCAGGGATTAGAACTCAGGTCCTTCTGACTCCCAGGCCCGTGCTCTATCCGCTAAGCCTTGCTGCTTCTCGAGCCTAACTTTTCTTTTTCCACCAGTGGTCTTTATCGAGCATTTAATAAATGCCACAATAATAATTATTATTAGAAAAGTTAAAAGATAAACTCTTGCACTTGATTCAATTTGGTTAAAGGATTCGGGAACAGAAAGAGTCGATGGTTCCATATTGGGATGTATGTAAATTCAACATAGTGTTATGTTGGACAAAACTGTCGTTAACTACAACAAAATGGACAAGGATCATTGACAACGTCTTTACATTTGTGTAATCAATGGATGAAAGGAATTTATTGAGCACTCAGTTTGTGCAGAGCACTAGAGTAAATGCTGTAGAGAGTACAGTACATTCATTCATTCATTCAGTCTTATTTACTGAGCGCTTACTCTGTGCAGTGCACTGTACTAGGGGCTTGGAAAGTACAGTTCAGCAACAAGTAGAGACAATCCCTGCCCACAACGGACTCACAGTCTAAAAGGGGAGGGACAGGCACCAAAACAAGTAAACCGGCATCAATTATATCAATATAAATAAATAGAATTATAGATATATACACATCGTGTTTGCAGTCCTGATCCACGACGTTACCACAAAGCTAAACTTACCCTCTTCCAGATCAGAGAGGAAAACAAGCTCAATTTAGTCAGATTTTCTTGTCCTTCCATTACTGTGAAGATGCCCTGGCTACAGGCCAACTTTCCCCATGGGTGGATGTAAAGAAGCGTGAGAGCGACTAGCTCCCGTAGGCTGATAGTTCTGACTCTATGTGAGACACGTCCTTCTTAATGTACCCTCCAAGGGCAAAATGTAATCAACGAGATCACTGAGCTCGAGTCTCTGTCTCGCATTAGGGGAGAACAGGCAGTCTTAAATCTGGGTAATGAAGCCAATGAGAACTTAAGGAAGGAGGAAGGGTAATTTATTCGTTCTCCTCTCTGAGCACAGTGAAATGACATCGTTGTGAATGGGTCTGCAGCTTAGGACATCAAATACCATTTGAAGGCAACCAGGGTGTGCCGGGTGTGAGGAAATGGGAACGACCTGCTGTAGCTTCTGTCGTTATTAGGGATACGTTTCTTCCCGTGACAGCTTGATGGTCCGTTGGATGGAACCAGTTCTTTAGTGGCTTGAAGCGGAGATGGATGCAAGGGGTGAAAAGAAATGACTTTCCCCTCCAGGGCTCTCCCAGGTGTGTGACAGGAAACTTGGCAGCTGAGGATGGTAGAGCTGAACTCCAAAATTCTGATTTACAAGTGCACAGTACTGTTCTCTGCGCATAGTAAGCACCCAATAAATACCACTGATTGATCTCAGTTTGAACACCTCAGATTGAAACTTGCAGATAAGATTCTGAGCCCCGGTATACTCTTCCCTAGTGCTCTGCACATAGTAAGTGCGCAACAAATAATATTACTACGGTTACTACAAACCGACTCTTAGGATGCCTTGTCTATTTTGGGACCTTAGTAGACTTTAAGTAGTGACTCGGACTCTGGTGATTTGGTACCTATTCATGGAAAAACAAATGAAGGAAAAATTTGTCTGTGCTCTCTATGTGGTATCTATACATCTTATCTCACGGGGTATTGGGAAATGAATGTATTATTGCTACTAAATACGATACTCTGGCAAAAGAGGGTTTGTGAGTAGAAACGGTAATTATGCCTGTTATAAAAATCCCGTTACTACTTTAATGAAGTGTAGAGCTTCTACATTTTCTGTTGCCTTATTTTGGCACAAGAGCCATGGATCCCTCCAAATAATTTTGCACAAAAGCCATTAGTTTTGAAGGAGGCCCAGAATACAACTTTGGCACCATGAGGTCACTGCATCATTTTTACGTTATCACCTATCGAGCCTATTTGTTTGTTCCCAAGAATACGTCACTTGCTTCATGTTGCTCTTGTTGAAGTAGTCACAAGGTCTCCCTAAAGATTTTCTGAGATTCCAACCCCTACTGGACTGCAAGGCCTACTTTTTATTTTGTTTTTATTACAGCACGTGCCAAATTCTGCTATTCACTTTTCCAACTTCTCTTCAATTTTGGAACATTTTTAGTTGTTTTGCCCATTTTTACAGACTGCAGGAAAACCTCAATCGTGTCCCTAAACCCGCATTTGGATAACAATAAAAAGTCATATTTTACTACTGCAATGTCAGCAGGAGGTTAAAATATCACTTTGAAATGCAAGTGCTCTCTAGTTCTTAATGAAAAAAGTCACAAGGCAAGCCGGTCATGGGTTTAGTAATGCTTATTTGTGGTTGCCTTTAACTTTAATTTGTTTTATTTGAAAAATTTAATTGGGGTCTTCAAGAACTCAGCCTAAGTATTTCCATAAAAATAAACAAGCTACAAGCTTCTGTAGACATTTCAGTGGCTGTGTTTCAATGTACAAGGGCTACAGGCTCCCAACTGCAAGACTACTATAGAAGGTCGCAATTAGAGTTGAAGAGATGAAGGAGGCGAGGGAAAGGCGAGGTAATGTAGTGGGGGTACAGAGAGGTGGCAGGAAGAGAGAATGGGAGAATCTCAAATACGACAGTGTTACTTTCTCATTTTAGTCTCTAGAATAATTGGGATGACTAATGTCAGCCTTTGAATTGGGAACTTTAGGAGAGATCTAAAAATGGAGGCTTTGTTTTTGAGTTTTCTTTGCAAGCTACGTTACTACCCGAATACTCTAACAGGATCACTTCTTGTCCGTCCGTCTCCCCCGATTAGACCGTAAGCCCGTCAGAGGGCAGGGACTGTCTCTATCTGTTACCGATTTGTACATTCCAAGCGCTTAGTACACTGCTCTGCACATAGTAAGTGCTCAATAAATACTATCGAATGAATGCAAAAAGAAACAACGTATCTTTCGATGAATCCCACACACTCTGTGGAAATTGAATGATATCACTCTTTATATGGCATTAAATGGCCTGGCTTTCACACATGCAAGTAGGACAGATTCAGTCAATCAGTGATATTTATTGAACACCGACTGTCAGCGGCATGTACACTCTGCGTACACGGTGTACAGAGCACTATTCTAAGAGCTAGGGAGAATACAGTGGAGTGAAGGTCAGCACAGTCCCTGGCTTCAAGAAATTTCCAGTGTAAGGGAGGAGACAGACATTAAGATTAATTGAAAGTAGGGAAAGAAACAGACTTCAAGAATAAATATGCGAGATAGAGAGAGAGAATTTTAGTTATCGTGACCACAGATGAAGTCCATTAATTGAAAACTGTAGTAATTTATAATAATTGTATTTGTTAAGCACTTACAATGTGTTAATCAACGTTCTAAACGCTGGGGAATATATAAGATAACCAGATCACACAGTCACTGTTTCACACAAGGTTCACAGTCGAAGTAGGAAGGAGAATGGATATTGAACTCCATTGTACAGCTGAGGTAACTGAGGCACAGACAAGCTAAATGATATTTATTAAGCGCTTACTATGTACCAAGCACTGCTCTAAGCTCTGGGGTAGATACAAAGTAATTGGGTCATCCCACGTGGGGCTCACAGTCTTAATCCCCATTTTAATGATAGTTATAATAATAATGTTGGTATTTGTTAAGCACTTACTATGTGCAGAACACTGTTCTAAGCACTGGGATAGATACAGGGTAATCAGGTGGTCCCGCATGAGGCTCACAGTCTTCAACCCCATTTAACAGATGAGGTAACTGAGGCCCAGAGAAGTTGTGACTTGCCCACAGTCACACAGCTGACAAGTGGCAGAGCAGGGATTCAAACTCATGACCTGAGGTAACTGAGGCCCAGAGAGGTTAAGTGACATGCCCAAAGTCACACAGCAGACAAGTGGCGGAGTCGGGATTAGAACCCACAACCTCTGACTCCCAAGCCCGGGCTCTTTCCACTAAGCCACGCTGCTTCTCCACAGTTAAATGACTTGCCTAAGGTCACACTGCAGGCACAGGGCAAAATCTGGATTAGAACGTAGGTCCCCCAACTCC
This sequence comes from Ornithorhynchus anatinus, assembly GCF_004115215.2. Classification (NCBI taxonomy): domain Eukaryota; kingdom Metazoa; phylum Chordata; class Mammalia; order Monotremata; family Ornithorhynchidae; genus Ornithorhynchus; species Ornithorhynchus anatinus. The sequence continues at coordinate 6,352,252 of NC_041751.1, read as the reverse complement.
CAGGCCTATGCTCTTTCGACTAGGCCATGCTGCTACTTGATATGATATCGGCTTGGGTTTTAGTTATAAAATAGCGTACCCCTATATCTTTCCAGATTTTGAGGTTTTAGAGTCCCTGCATTCATTCCCCTTCAGGGCAAATGTCAATAGAGTAAAGCACTCCCAAGTGCTATAATGACATAAGAAGATTATTTAGTCGGGGAAAAAAATAAAATAAAAACCAAAATGTGGACTCTTCCAAAATTGTGAGTCATTCATTCCTTTATGAAGTTAAAGAAATGACTTGGAAATGTCAACAATCCAGAGAGGGAAGAAAATATAAAGAAACTTTCAATGCAGAAGCTTGCCACCATACTTCGGCGAATGATTCAAATAAGGAAGCCGTGTCTGTCGACCTGACGACAGTGATTCGGTGTGATTTTTTAACGAACTGTAGAGGGTGCCTGGGTGTGATTTCACACAGCGCTTTGAAAAGAAAGTAACATAATGCAACACTACATTTATAAGCACACAGCTGAGAAAGATATTTCATAGACCTTCTGCTCCTTTTAATTTTAATGGATGAGAAATAAATCCCAAACAGCCTTATCTTATTGCTCTTATTAGTCGCCTGGAAAATGCTCTCCCTGCTGCAGTGAGAGGTTTATCTTTCAGACTCCATGTTTTCCGTTTACCCGTTCGGCCCTGATTTCCAGGTGGGTTTTGACATACTAATTTTGGATCCCCAGGCTTCTGTAACCATCTTCTCTGATGGAATGAATTAGAGCACCCCGACACGAGGACGTCTCAGCCTTCAGAAAGTTTCCTTGTCAATTCTGGGTGACACAGGCAATCCCAAGAGTCAAAACGTTAACTGCAAACTGACTGCCGGAACCAAAGTTGCGGAATACAAGGGGCAGCCTGTCTCTCCTCTACCCTAAGACAGGTTTCTCTGGAAAGGTGGCCAGAGAGACAGGAAATAACCCACAGTTGAAGATGGTGTTGTCTTTTCTTGCATCCTTTAAGATGACTGGGTGAGCTGAATGAGACAGAGATCTCCTGCGTTGACCCTCTGTCCTCTTCAGAGTGGGCAGTCATCGATTTTATACTAGTCAGCCCCTTTTTGAACCTGATGTAGCACTTGTCTGGGGCTGTATATGACACCAGACACCTATATATTGGGAATTTTTCTTTTCGGTGCCTGATCACCCCTCTGCGGGTAAGTTCCATGTTTCAGGCACCATTCCTGTGTTTACAGGCAACTAGGAAAAGACAGTGAGTATGGAACACTATCCTAGCACCCGGGGTACGCCTGGAGAAACCTTTTAGTTTGGGGCAAACACAGAAACTTCGTCTGTGTTGCAATTTCTGCTATTTTTGAGGAACATCTGTGGCCACTGCATTTGTCCCTCACAGATAGTAGCGGGGAATTCCACCTACTCTTTGGTTAGAGAAGCAATGTGGCTCAGTGGAAAGAGCACAGGCTTGGGAGTCAGAGATCATGGGTTCGAATCCTCGACTCTATGACTGGTCACTTGTGTGACTGTGGGCAAGTCACTTCACTTCTCTGTTCCTCAGTTACCTCATATGTAAAATGGGGATGAAGACTCTGAGCCTCACGTGGGACAACCTGATTACCCTGTATCTACCCCAGCGCTTAGAACAGTGCTCTGCATATAGTAAATGCTTAACACATACCAACCTTATGGTTATTATCATTATTAGGAACATATAATTAGCAACAACAGGGAGGCTGGTTTTTGTTGTTGTTGTTGATCCACTGAGGTAGAAGTAATATTAAAAATGCAGCTGATGTTGTATTTCTGTCCCCCTTCCTAAGTGCAATTAGAAAAAAGTTGCTTTCTAAATTCAATTTAAGAGATTAGCTTTTATTAAGAATAATAATGATGGTATTTGTTAAGTGTTTATTATGTGCCAGGCACTTTACTAAGCACTGGGATGGATACATACAAATTGGGTTGGACACAGTCCCTTCTCCCACATGAGGCTCACCATCTCAATCCCCATTGTACAGATGAGGTTACCGAGGCGCAAAGAAGTTCAGTGACTTACCCCAAATCACCCAGCAGACAAGTGGTGTAGCTGGAATTAGAACCCATGACCTTCTGACACCCAGACCATGCTCTATCCACTACGCCGTGCTGCTTCGGCCTCTCATTTTGAAAAATCAGCCACAGCACTCTTTATTTTCTTCAGGAACTAGACCTTCGGTAATTTCCTTTTGCATTAAGGGTTATTCCTACTGCTCACCATTAGCCGAATGTAGACGGTATTCAAGGTTGTTCTCTGTCACATGTCTCTAACGGTGCACCCCTAGATGAACGTAGACAATTTTTCGGGCCAGTAATTCTGTATTGGATGCATAATGCCAACCCACCCAAACCTGTTCGTATATTAAATGTTCAGGAATTTCAACGGGTAAAAAGTCAAAAGAAGACATTTTGAGAGATTGTTGTGGATCGTTTTCAGACTGGAAATTGCAAGAGCAACATTCAAAGAGGGTAGTGTGAACCGTAAGGACAAAATGGCAAGGTTGCCTCAGACCTATGGAAAGTTCACATTAAACTTCTGACGTTAACATGGCTTTCACCTAAGGAGACGCTATAAAATAATCTCTTTTTCAGAGCCACCAAATTCCTTTAGTTCTTCCGAGGGGATGGTTGAATTCGAGGATTCAATTCAACTGAAAGGATTTTTAAAAATTCTGGTACCCCTAATCTTCAGCATTACTTCTAATTTCTCGAACAGAAATCAGCAATATTGATGACCTAATAAGTTTTACGGCCCTGCCGCAGCCTTTTTTATGGAACTTACATCATTATGTAATGTGCTGTAAAGTACCTTGAATGCTGTAAAGCTCATTAAAAAAATATTTTTTTCTTGTAGTGTTTGTGATAGCCAAAAATTGAGGTATAAGGCTATTAAAATTCCAGAAGTCCTAACCTTACATGATACTCTCTTTTTTTCTTCCTTTTTTTCGATGTTTTTGAATCACATTTTTGGTATTTTTGATGTTGGTCTTTTGAAAGGTAATCTTTCGGAAGAGCAGATTAATTAAGACTTCGAAGGCTTCATTAAAATAGCTTTATCTGGTTTCGGTCCTTTACTCGAGATTCGGTCAGGACTATTGCAAAGCGAGTAGAGGTAGCGCAAGTGAAAATGACACTAAAATAACAATGATATGTGACAACCATAACCTTATAAGGGCAATAAATCATTGTTAGCCAAGGAAAGTTTATTTTTAAACTAATGCTTTAGTTGTTGTTGAGCGGTATATTCACTTCGATCCACTGGCCGGGTTTTGGAAGAACAAAGTGTGGGATCATGACACTTGTTTAGGTTTACTGTGACATACCTGTGTTATTGCCGGCATGTTTTCATAGAATTGTATTGTGTATTTTGTTTTGTATATTTGAATTAGTGAACTATCATAATGCTTTCCTTTGCTAGGAAGTCCTTTGCCGACTTGTTCATCCCAAGCGCTTAGTACAGTGCTCTGCACATAGTAAGCGCTCAATAAATACTATTGAATGAATGAATGAATGAATGACAAGAAATTCGAAAAGACATCTGTCATGGCACGTGGACCCAAGAAAGATATGTCAAAAAATAATTCTGCAAGAAAAGAGAGGCAGGAGATAGGAAAGTTTTTTTCCGTAAAAAGTAAGAGACCTCCCCTGAAACTCATCAGGAAAAAGTGAGGTAAAGAATTTGGGGGATTGTTCTGGAATGCAACTCTCCTGCTGGCAGAATGAATTATCATTACTGGGAGAGGAGTCGTTGCAGTTGTCTATCAAGTCCAGCTACATTCAAACTAGAGAAACTAATTATGACAGTGTGAATATAGACTTAGATGATGGCCAGAAGATGACATAGAACAAGCCATTTAACTGTTCCCTTGCTCAGTTTCATTTTCTATATAATGAAAAGCCCAATATCTCATCAAAACTCTATTATGTTCAGAGAAAAGAAGCCATGAAAGGAAAAGGCACATAATCATTATTACGCTCCACCTTGAAGATGCATATATAATGACCTCCAATTATCACATGAACAATGTAAAATGAATGTAGAATTTATGTTAGTAGACCTGTCACTCTAATTTCACTCTAATCAGCCAGATTGTGTTCTGCAATTTCTTTATTTCTCGTTACGCCTCTAAAGCTAGATCTATATTTGACTCTATTTTCTTTCTATCGTAAATAAACCTGGTTTTATTGGTTAATACAGTTTGGCTTACAGAAAATACGGCAAAAAAGGTGTTGTAAATTTACTCTCCCATTTTGAAACACAAAGAATGAAAATTTAGTGTGGTTTCGCTGAGACCCCAAGAGTTCAAGTGATCATTCAATATTACATTCCTTGGGTCTTCGGACAGGGCTGCAACCTACGTGAGAACAGACGATGAGATTTCTGGCACTTCCGGATTGTGGGCAGACTGGAAATTCAGTGAGAACATATTTTGTCTTTTCGAATTACCTTGGATCTCTCATTTCCGATCATCCTGAGAACTCAAATCCTAAGCTTCATAAGAAGAAAACCTAATGAGAAAACAATCAAAGCTATTGAACTTCAAAACTACACTTGATCGAATTAAACTGTCTTTAGGAGGGAGCAGAGTATCAAAGGCCACTCCTGGATGGGGTATGCATATTTTGGCGAAAGGAATTCTCCTGAAGAAAATGTTATTTGGGGGCCCAGATTTTCCCAGAGTAAAACAACCTGGTGCTGAGGGTGATTGCCCTTTGCAGACAGGAACCAGTGGTTTCTGAAGAACTAGAGGAACCATGTTCCACTAACCTCACCTGAGATCGTCCCCTGGGAAAATCAGCAAGTCTGCCTGACTAACCCTGGGGTAGGTTTTTCCATTTCCATTCCTCAGCCCTCTTCTCCTTCTCCTTCCCACCACTGCTTCTGGTTGCTACCTCTCTCAGGGACCTCAGTGAAGCAACTAGGGGCCTGGTAAGTGTTACCCTGTAGTAGATGCCTAAGGTATTTGAGAAACAGTGCGGCCTAGTGGATCAAGCACAGCCCCGGCAGCCCGGGCCTGCTCCTTTTATTCATCCCTCCCGTAGCCCCACAGCACTTACGTAAATATCCATAATTTCTATGTTAATATTAATGCCTGTCTCCTCCTCTAGACTGTGAGGTCGTTGTGGGTAGGCAATCTGTCTACCATTCTGTTTTATTGTCCTGAGTCCTGTTTTATTGTCCTCTCCCGAGTGCCTGAAGACCTGAGTTCTAATCCCCGGTTTGCCACTTGTTGCCGAGTGACTTGGGTCAACCTATCTGGGCTTCAGTTACCTCATCTGTAAAAGGGAGATTAAAACTGTGAGCCCCACACCGGACAGAGGCTGTGTCCTGCTTGATTATGCCTAGTATCTACCCCCAGTGTTTAGAGTAGTGTCCGGCACATAGTAAGCAGTTAATACGTACCATTAAAAAACAAAAAATAAAAGCAAAGGCATCTCCTTTTGTATTGAAATTCTAAAGCTTCACCACCGTATATCCAAGCCCGACGTCAACTGGGCAATTGGCCTATGTAGTCACAGACGGTGGGTCACCGGGAACAAGCAGACCAACCTCTTATCTTGGATCCAGCATTAGCACTCCAAGTTTTTTGTGTTCAATCAGTTGAAGCTCATTATGTGCAGAGTCTTGTACTAATAGCTCGCAAGAATAAAGTTTGAGAGTTGATAGATACTATCCCTGCCTATGAGAAGCTTAAAAGAGAGAGAGAGAGACATTAAAATAAATTGCTGATAGGATAGGCAGAATATAAGGCTATGCCCGTAGGGGTCATAGTACTAGAAGTGAGGAGAATAGAGAGAATTTAAGGTGTGCGGAATCAAGTGCACAGACAACACAGAGGGGAGTGCAAATAGGCGGGAGGACAAAAGCACACTGTTAGGCCGTGTAGCCTTACCTTAAAGCTTTAATGGGGGAATAGACTGAAAAATGAGATTTAGTCCAAGAAAATACCTAAATTAACCATCTCTAGCTTTCTTTTTCTTTTTATACTCTCTACCTCCAAAGCCTTATTGAAGGCACATCTTCTCCAAGAGGCCTTCCCTGACTAAGCTCCCTTTTCCTTTTTTCACAGTCCCTTCTGAATCCTGATCTGCTCCTTTTATTCATATAATAATGTTGGTATTTGCTAAGCGCTTACTATGTGCCGAGCACTGTTCTAAGCGCTGGGGTAGACACAGGGGAATCAGGACGTCCCACGTGGGGCTCACAGTCTTAATCCCCATTTTACAGATGAGGTAACTGACGCACAGAGAAGTGAAGTGACTTGCCCACAGTCACACAGCCGACAAGTGGCAGAGCTGGGATTCGAACTCATGAGCCCTGACTCCAAAGCCCGTGCTCTTTCCACTGAGCCACGCTGCTTCTCCAATCTCACGCAGTCCCACAGCACTTACGTAAATATCCATAATTTATATATTTATAGTAAAATCTGTCTCTACCTCCAGTCTGTGAGCTCACTGTGGGCAGAGAATCTGTCTACCAACTCTGTTATATTGTTCTTTCCTGAGTGCTTACTACAGTGTTCCACACACAGTAAGTTCTCGGTAACTAAGATTGACTGAATGACTGATTCTCTTTATCTCCAGGTATAGGTTAAGTAGAGAGAATACATTACCTCATGAATATATAGTAATGTTGGTATTTGTTAAGCCCTTACCTTGTGCCAAGCACTGTTCTAAGCTCTGGGGGAGATACAAGGTAATCAGGATGTCCCAGGTGGAGCTCACAGTCTGCATCCCCATTTGACAGATGAGGTCACTGAGGCCCAGAGAAATTAAGTTACTTGCCTAAGGTCACACAGCTGACAAGCGGCGGAGCCGGGATTAGAACCCATGACTTCTGACTCCCAAGCCCGGGCTCTTTCCACTGAGCCACACTGCTTCTCACAAAATACCTTTTGTCCAGATCTCAGGAAGAGGAGAAAGAAAGGCATCACAGTCAACTGCTATTGCAAATTGCCTCACTTCTCTCCCTCTGCTATGAGGAGACCTCGGATCCACCCCCAGTAGGACGGATCTTTCCCCCATGGGCCGAGAAACCAGTTTTCTTCCAGAAGGTTCTCCGAGGCTCTGGTGGGCTATCTGGTCCTATGCCGGACCTCTGACCTCACTAACTCTGCCCTCGCACCAATTATTAGGATTTCCTATAGTCAGTAGGACATGTGTTTAAGTTTTTTTTTTGCAGAAGAGGTGTTGTTTGGCACTGAACCATCTGCACTCTTTCTTCTAATCCCCCTGTCTTTTCATAGAGGCAGATATTGCGAGTGAGCTGCACACCAGGTGAGTCCCCATTCACAGGACAGTAATAATAAGAATAAGACTGATGTTGGTATTTCTTAAGCACTTACTATGCGCCAGGCACTGTTCTGAGCACTGGAGCCGATTCAAGGTAATTAGTTTGTCCCACGTGGGGCTCCCAGTCTTAATCCCCATTTTACAGATGAGGTAACTGAGGGACAGAGAAGTGAAGTGACGTACCAAGGTCACACAGCAGACAAGTGGCGGAGCGGGGATTAGAACCCACGACCTCTGACTCCCAAGCCCGGGCTCTTTCCACTTAGTATATCTCTGAGATCTCAAAAGTAGCAGACATCACATCCATTTAGTGATACCCCACTGAATATTAGAGGCGGAGTGGCGTAGGGTAGTGGGACTAACAAATCACTTCAAGACTGACTGTTAGCACTTGAAATTTTTTCTCACTGATCCCCGCCTGACATTAAATAACTGTTCTAACAACTCCATTCTCGTTTCCTTACAGTTTGCCTCTCTTACTCCAATTTTTCTCACTTCTTTAGTCTATGTTTTTCAAAGCAAAGTTTTCTTCCTTGTATGAAAACCTTAATATTATAATGAGGGTTTCAGAATCGGGTCTCTTGCCTCTCACCTTGGGCCTTCTCTACATAGGTCTGGGCTACAGGGCTCCCTTTTTTTTCAAGACTTGGAAGCCGACCACGTTAAAAAAAAAATCTTTGAACAGTCTTTTCGTATTTATCTCCTTGTTCTTGTCAGTAGAGGGTTGGTTTTGAGCCTCCGTACCACTCAGCAAAGGTCATTTCTTTGAGAAGAGGGCACAGCGAATACCAGCTCTGAATAGCTACCAACAACTGGTTTCCTCTCCCTCTTCAACACCGCTCTCATGTACACTTGCTCCGGCAGCAAACCCAACACCGCGCTGAAAGGAGGATGACGTTTCCAAATGACACCGTGTAAAATCATCTCTCTGGCTTCTGTTGCTGACAGCGTCATTTCTCCGACAGGACCCACCACGACACGGCTACTGTTTCTTCTCTTTCGCGCTCTCCTTTTCTCTCTCTCTCTGGTAGGGAAGGCCTGAGGTACTTTTCCACTGAAGTGTGTCAACGGTTTTCTTACCGTCACCGAGAAAATTTTCTTCAGCAGACCAAGCGCCTCATGGTAAATAAGTAACCCAGCCCTCTAGTTGAAAACTAAGGGCCTGGGAACAGAAACCTTTCTTCTTAAGTAACAGTACACTGCATTTTCCCCCCCTTCCAAGTGAATTTTTGCCATTTGGACTGTAGAGGGTGGAAGAGTTCCATTGGAAGTTGACGGAGCTGAATGTCTCAGCAGGTCAGACCTCACACTGAATAGGCCTTTATCACCACAACAGAGCCTGGCTTTTCTGTGAATCCACCCCTGTAAGAATGGGGGATCAAATCAGCATGCATTTTGACAGTGGAAGCTGCAGTCTTAAACTCAGAGCAGTAAGTGAGATCTCAGAAAAGGGAGCAAGCTTGTATTCGTCCCGTGGATTGCCCCGCAAGAATACTTCTCTGCCAAATCCGTAGAATCAGTTGAGTTGATCTCGGGAAGAGTTCTTCACCCTAGACACGAATGCACAAACCGGTTGCTTCTCCAGAAGAAAAATATCACAAGGGAGATTGGTATCTTTGCCGAGGGAAAAATGCTAAGGAGTTGGGGGACAGATCGATGAGGGTATCCATCCTAATTAGAACCCAAGGTGGGTTTCCCTTCGTGAGGGAAAATTCTCTGAACAGAGACAGTCTGATCGATTCTACTCCAAAAGAGGTACATTTAGGCGCACCATGGTGTTCATCCAGTTGAGATAGAATTACTGGAAAGGTCTCATTTCAAGTCTCCTCTTCGACTAACCATTTCTAGCAGCTGGGGGAACTGAGAAAATGACGTCGTTCTCAGAACTCAGGTCTTGATATGGGGGTTTCTGTGAGCCCCCATGTGGGACAGAGAGTGTGTCTGATCCGATCGTGTTATATCTACCTGGTATTTCGTTCTTGGCACAGGAGTAAGCACTTATCAAACACCACAATTATCATTATTATTATGAGGGAATCTTACGGTGTGAATGACGGCCAGCTGTTCTCAATCTGCACTGAGCAGAGGAAGAAATAAAAATTTCCTTAGGAGAGATTTACATTAGACGGAAGGATGAATTCGATAATCATTGGACTTGATTACACAGCCAAGTTGTAGAATCTTTTTTCTCTGGAGGTCTTTAAAGTTAGAACTCATTCTCCTCTGGGATGTTTGAAGTGCAGTTCAACAGAATGAGCAGTCAAAATCCCTTCCGCTCTCTCAGATTCCACAGCATGAGTCTCGTCGGTTTGGGAATCATATTCCTAGAGGGTGTCGGTTAGGCCTGTGACAGAGAATACCAGAGGCTTGGCTAAATAAGGGGGAAAAAAACCCATGAAAGAGTGCAGTTGATATTAGAGAAGATATGAAATTCATGTCAAAACCATAGTTTGGATGGCAGATTCTTAGAACAAGGGCTTAAAAAGGGTTCAAAAGTAAAAAATGATATGTTTATGAGTAGAATCTATCCACGGTGAATTTATTGAACGCTCACTGTAGACTGGACACTGTATTAAGCATTTAGGAGACATACGGTATCAGAGTTGGTAGACATGTTCCCTGCCTACCAGGACCTTTGGTCTAGAGGAAAAAGAAAACATTAGTCTTTTTCAGGTGAAAATGTATTATTTTCTAATTCCTCTTTAGTTTAAATTTATTTTACCTTCTTTGAAAGTAACATGCACAGGAGAAATGTATTAAGGTAAATACACAGAAGAGATACATATTACACCACCGTGCCTTTTGAAGAGAATAGTTTCTCCTATTTAGCCTTTAACTAGGTTACAGAGATAGTAAGGAGCCTCCCAGAAGTCAAATAATACTGGGAATGGCTACAGATCTTTTAAGGATATCCAGAGTAAGAAAATTTTAGATGAATTTTAAAATGTGTGACATTCCCAAATAAGCAGGGGAAATGATTTTAACACTCAGAATGAAATATTCAACTTTTCTCAAAGGAATAGAGAGCTGTCCCCTGAGAAGAATAGATCTATCGCGTTGCCGTTCGTACTCAGAGACGACAGCATTGACAGTGTTGCTTCCCGGGCTCGCGCAGAGCTGAAAAGATTGCTGAGTGATCGGATGTCTCCACTAAAACGGATGGTGCACGTGACTAGGAATGCTGCTCATCTTTAAAGGTGGCAGACTTTTCTTTTTTAAACCCGTAATTATTCCTCTGACTCCACCGAGAGAGGAAAAGAGGAAACAGAGTCATTCATCCACTTGTAGCAGCCATTTAAAACTAAAAATTAAACTGCAGAAAAGCACGCGGGAGGGTAATCCGCATTCGGCTGGTCACAGTATTTCAACATCATCGGTATCAACAACTATTTATTGAGCTCCTACTGTGTGCATGGATTAACCTGCTGTGATGAATCTGCTCTCATCCATTTTATGACTTCATCTGTTGCCCCTACACTCGTGAAATAGAGAGTGACTGTGCAGAAATCGGACACACTACTGGGAAAGTAAGTTCATTTTCTGAAAGAGAAAAAAAATAACCTTTGTAAGACAACCCCTGAAGTCACCATGTTCTTTATGTCCAAGGTGATAGTTTGAGATGCAAATTAATAGTACTCTTGGTGCCTAAAACATCCTATATTTTCTAATCCGGAGTCTCTCGGTGAAAATGTTGGAAAAGTTAGGCGTGTCGTTCTTTCGAAGGCCTTTCACGAGTGATTTCTAACACTGGCAAAGCCTGCATTAACACATTCTTGGGAAAAGCTTAATTTGGATTTGAAGACCTATTGCTACCTTCATTTTTGCTTGGCAGAATGAGTTTCACACATGACTGCAAAGTTTCAAGTATTTCTAGCCTAGTGTGCACTTTCTGAGCGGAGACAAATATCACTGCTGATATGCTATTTACCTGTTGCGAGACACCATGGATAAGATATTGATATTTTACACTTTATACCTGCCGAGTCCCGTGGTTGTATTGACTTCAAAATGTCAGCTCCGTGACTTATCTCGGTGATAGGAAGTGACCTGTTAATGTTCATAGCATTATGGGGGAAAGCGCTGTGTTTGGAGATGGGACCCTTTCATTTGAATAAATGATATCTTATTCTCCTCCCTGGGCTGGGAGAAAAATCAAGAGATTTCTCTCTGGTTATCCCACTGGGTCATAAGGCTGCACCCACGAGTCTGTAAGATGGTTTAGGACCCAGATCATGCCTACTGTATTCTCCCAACTCTTTAGTAAAGTGTTCTGTGTACAGTAAGCACTTCATTAATCAAGCCATCCATTGAGTTTATTGAGCGCTAACTTAAGGAATACCACTGATTGATTCTTCAAGAGCTGGTGGGGAGCAGGAAGTGTTGATGGGTGAATGATGCCCTTCCCTCATTCACTCATTTAATCGTATTTATTAAGCACTTACTGTATGCAAAGCACTGTACTAAGCGCTTGGGAGAGTTCACTAAAGCAACATCCCTCATCCTTCTGGTAGAATTTCTCATCCGTCACCTGAATGTTTTCCATACGGGACAACTTGGTTTAGATGTGGGGCCCAAGCCAGAGAGGAAAGGAACTGTAAGAGTGTGGAGTGATGATGATTGTGCTGAAGCTCTTCCCACTCCCTTTTATTCACTTCTCTCAGAGCTTTTTGAAATACAGAAAGGCCCCCATTCTGGAAGGACTTGCGGGGATGGTGGAGTGATTCTTTGGCTCGGGGTGGGATTAAAAGTAGACTCTATTGAACTGGACACATCAAAAAGGTCATTACTCAATTGAGATCACGATAAGTCTGGTACTTTAGATGGAACTATCATTTTAGAGGAATTTTCTTTCCATTTTCTTCTATTTCATATTTGATCCACTTAGAATGAATAACTGATACATTAAAATGCTCACCCTGAAGAAGGTAGATGTCGGACATTGATTCTGATACTTCCTGCCTCACCCAACTCAAACCTGGCTCACCAGAGCACCAGACTTGGTTTACTTTTAGGTTGCATTGCAATAACAAAGGGAGAATCAAAACCATTGCAGAGAATGTAGCCGGTTGTGCTGATCACACATTGGTCTCTTGCATGTTTGGAGAGGATTTTATCATTAGTAGCTTAATTTCTGAAAATGAAGACTGTAGACCCCAATACACACACACACAAAAATCACAAATAGTCCAATATATTCATTAGACAATTTAACAACTTTTTATTGTCTTGTAAATCGGGAAAGAGCAGGACAAATCCAAAAATCACAACATTCCATTATTGTACTTAACATTTTCAATGTAAAGATCGGAAGTGCTCTTTCTTTAACTAAGTGACTTTTGTCGAGCATTTGAGCATATCAACCCAGGGGGGTCCATGGCTTGAGCTTATTAAACCAAGGTTGTCCATGGCTACTAAAGCCAACTAGTATTTGCAGAACTTTGTAGATCTGCTTTCTGATCTATCTTAGAGGGAGGGTGGTAGAGGGAATCTGAAAACACAATCGCCAAACCAGTATGAGAATTGTAGATCCTCTGATAGCACCACCGGAAACTTCATCTCTGGGCTCCATGGCTATAGAGTTCTTCATATTGGCTCACCGTATTAATTGGGTGAAACTCGGGTTTCAGCTGTCATTTTTGTTGCAAGGTGGTACTCACCCCACTGAAAGATAGTTCACCATCCTCTTCTAGTTCAGGGTTGGGGAAGGAAAAGGAGAAAAGTATGGGGTTAAATCAATCAATGGGATTTATTGAGTGCTTACTGTGTGCAGATCACTAAATTAAGCACTTGGGAAAGTACAATATGATAGAGTTGGTGGTTGTGGGTGGGTATGGTCTACAGGGGAGACAGACAATAAAATAAATTACAGATAGAGAAAATAGTAGATTATAAGGATTAGGTACACAAGGTCTTTGGGGCTTCGGTGAGTATTAACGGGTTTAAGGCAGGGGGCGGTATACAGCCCATTACATAGTCATGGTGAGGGAGGGAGGTTAGGGAAAATAAGGGCTCAGTCAAGGAAGGCCCCTTTTTATGGTATCTGATAAACACTTTTTATGTGCCAGGTACTGTACTGTACATATAACCTAATCGAGTTGGACGCAGCCTTTTTCCCACATAGGGCTCCCAATCTTCATCCCCATTTTACAGATGAGGTAACTGAAGCACAGAGAAGTTAAGCAACCTGCCGGAGGTCACATGGCAGGTAAGTAGTGGAGCCGGAATTAGAACCCAGGTCCTCTGACTCCCAGGCGCGAGCTCCTTTCACTAGACTAAACTGCCTACCTGAAGGAGATGTGATTTTAGGAAGGTTTTGAAGGTTTATGGAACGCTAGTGCTATGTATCTATAAGTACTAAGACCTAAACAGAGCATTTAATATCCTAAGCAAGATTAACTGTGGTGAGAAACTCTCCCAATTTTTGAATTGCCACTTAATAAAAACAAAAAAGTCACGCTCAACTTGAATAATGTTGCCAATATCCTGCTTCTAGTTTAGGCAGTGAGATTTTATTTTGTAAATGACCACACCCGCTCTATCATTTTATTCATCCATCTCCAGCTTTCCATGTGCTACATAAAAAACCAGCTAAGGTACCTGGTCTTTTGGTCTATACTGGTTTTTTCTTTCTTGCCCTGTGGTTCTCTGCTTGGTATCCTTCATGTTGTCTGCCTTCAGAGTCCTACTGAGGCCTGGATGGAATCCATTATTAAAGAAAAAAAGTGGTGTCTAGACAATGGCATCTCTTCCCCCTACCAATCAAGTAATTAATGGCATTTATTACTTGCTTTCTGTACTCAGTGTGTACTGGGGAGAGTACAGTACTACAGAGTTGGCAGGTATGTTCCCTGATCCCAGGGAGCTTACAGCCTAGAGGGGAAGACAGACATGAAAATCAATTACGGGTACGTACCTAAGTGCCGTGGGGATGAGGGAGGGGGTGAATTTAAAGTGCTTTTAAGAGCATAGGTGACGCAGAAGGGAAAGGGCATAAGGGAGATGAGGCCTGAGACAAGAGAGGACCATTAGAGGAGATGTGATTTGAACAAGGCTTTGAATGTGGAGAGAGTGGTGGTCTGTCATTCATTCATTCATTCAAATTTACTGAGCACTTACTGTGTGCAGAGCACTGTACTAAACACTTGGAAGAGTACAATACAACAGTAGAGAGACACAATTCCCTGCCCACAGTGAGATCACAGTCTAGAGGGAGCTTACAAGGAGAGAGAATTCCAGTCCAGAGGGAGGATGAGGGTCTGGAGGAGGCGGGGGGATAGATGAGATTGAGGTACATTGAGTAGACTGCTGTTAAAGGAGTGAAGTGCGCGGGCTGAGTTGAAGTAGGAAATCAGCAGGGTAAGATAGGAGGAGGAGAGCTGGTCGAGTGCCTTGAAGCGGACGATAAGGAGTTTCTGTTTGACGTGGAGGTGGATGGGCAGCCACTGGAGATTCTAGAGGAGTGGGGACATGTGAACTGAATGTTTCTTTCAGAAAAATGATCTGGGCGGTAGAGTGAAGTTCACATCACCCCCCACTCCTCAAGAACCTCCAGTGGTTGCCCATTCACCTCCACATCAAACAGAAACTCCTCAACAGAGTTCCTTCAGAAACTTAGTTTTGAGATGTTGCTCAATATGCATTCTGATTCAGGTGGGTTTGGCTCCAGCAGAACTCCAATGCCTAAAGCAAAATGGCTAATTGCTACACATCAGATGGATGATTATCTATCCTTAATCCCATGCATTCTTCACATCCCCTATCATCAAGAAAATAAAAACATTATTATTAGTAGGGTATTTTAAAGTTTTTATTATGTATAATAGAAGCAGCGTGGCCTGGTGGATATTGCTCTGGCCTGGGAGTCAGAAGGATCTTGTTTCTAATCCCGACTCTGCCCTTTGCCGACTGTGTGACCTTGGGCAAGTCACTTTCTCCCTGCCTCAGTGACCTCATCTGTAAAATGAGGATTAAGACTGTGAGCCCCACATGGGACAGAGACGGTGTCCAAGCTGATTACCCTCTATCTACCCCAGTGCTTAGAAAAGTGGCTGGCACATAGTAAGAATTTAACAAATACCGATAAAAAAAAATTGTCAAGCACTGGGCTATGAGATAATTAGGTCTGACACGGTACCTATTTAACACGGGGCACTCAGTCTAAAACACTCAAGTAAAGAATGGATTGTAGATATAATTTAGAATATAGAATAGATATAGATAGAATATAATATAGAATACTCTTTAGGGTTCAAAAGCAGTGGAAAGAAGAACCTGCAGGTTGGTCTTAGATCAGTTGTCAGTGCATATTGGAGCATTTTAGAGTTATAGGGTATCACAGATTGTTCTGTGACTCATTTATTTCTACTTTACTTGAAGAGATGGTTAAATAAACACTCTGGAGTAATAGAAATACAGATTTTAATCATAACACTGAATTATAAAGAAGAGTAAAACAGGGAGAAAATTTTAAGCGCTTGAATATAATAGAAAGGGATAATTAACAATCAGACTGGGAGCTGTCGTCTAGCAGTCTGATGATGCATAAAGGACTAAAAGAATTGTTTAACCAACTGTTAAATCAACCCAAATTGTTGTTTTTAATTATGGAACTCACCATCCAACATCTTCAAACTTTTTTTTTTTCTCTGAGGAAACGGAGATGGAGGCACTTTAAATGATCAGTGGTTGCACAACATGAAAAAACTTCAAACGTAGACGTTTGGCAATAAATAGAGGTGGAACCGATTCAATCTCTCCTGTGGAACCTGATTATCTTGTATCTACCCCAGCACATAGTACAGTGCTTGATAAGTGCTTAACAAATACCACTAGTATTATTATTATTATTATTGTAGTTACATATAATATACTTACATTTATATATACTTTTCACATATGTCTCACAGTCTCATGGCATGGAAACCCCACTCTCCAGATAAGGAAACTGAGAGGAAAGAGAAGTCGAATGACTTGCCCAAGGCAACAGGCAAGGGACAGAGCTGGAATTAGAGCCTGCTTTCTGACTCCTGATCCTGTACTCTTTCCCTTAAATCCTGAGAATTCCCCATAGTTTTCTTGGGTGAAAATGCAAGGGAAGGTTTGCAACCTAGCAGAGGAGAGGGACTACAGAAATAGAGAAGCAACATAGCCCTCATGCATGTCCTGATGATGGACGGAGGCTCAAGAAGCTCCTGAACTTTATTGGAAACTAGTAGAGGGCTGGCACACGTGCAGAAAATCCTGACAGGTTGTGACAGGTGGATAATACATCGACAAGACCGATTTGGCAATCGAGAGGGATGTTGCATGACCCAGTGGATAAAGCATGGATCGGGGAGCCGGACGACCCGAGTTCTAATCCCAGCTCTGCCCCTTGCCTCCTGTGTGACCTTGGGCAAATCACTTAATTTATCTGTGTCTCAGTTTCCTCTAGTGAAATATGGAAATCCAATTCCTGTTCTCTCTCCTATACCCCAGTGACTGGTATATATGGTAAGCACTTAACAAATAACCACCTTTAAAAAATGACACCCCATGTTTAGGAAAGCTGAACCCACCTCAGTAGGAGTTTAGGGGTCTCTTCTATAACAACATGTCACTTCCCTAGTATCAAATACAGCCTCTTCAAGCATGGTGTAGTTGATAGAGCACAGGCCTGGGAGTCAGAAGATCATGGGTTCTAATTCCAGCTCCTCCGCTTGTCGGCTGTGTGACCTTGGGTAAGTCACTTCACTTCTCTGTGCTTCAGTTACCTCATCTGTAACATGGGGATTGAGAACGCGAGTCCCACATGGTGCAGTGGACCTGTCCAACCCTATTTCCTTGTATCCACCTCAGCGTTTAGTACAGTGCCTGGCACATATGAGCGCTTAACAAATACCACAATTATTTTTATTGTTCACTAAGTGAAAACAAGGAAAGAGCCTTGAACATTTCTTTAACTGCACAATCCCAACACAAAAGCATCAGGTGTGTATTTATGTTCGCCATGTGCGGCTTTGTTCACTTAAAACACGTAGAAAGGCAATGTGTACTTAACTCTCCAAGGTATTCAATTAATCACTCAAATTTTTCATTGAAGAACTTCAGAAGAAAAAATGGATGTAATGCTAAAAGAAAATCGCTTGAAACAAAGCTTTTCCTTCCTCCACAGTGAACTGAAACCGTAGCGATACGTACCGAAAGAAAGAAGGCATTCTCCAGGTCTTCACTGTGAAAATCACAGCGAAAGTGGAGGAATTCCTCCGTCTCACCAATTTCTTAGTGAATTTACCCATTAAGCTGGACACCAAAGCCTGCTGCAGGTGTTGAGGGGGCGACTGGGAGGTGTGATCCATTAATCGACAGTTGGCCGACGTTATGTCCCAACCCTTCTTCCCGCTCTGGGAATTCCCGTTATTCGCTGCATTAACCTCGCAAGTGAAGGTCGGTCAAGGATCAAGATTTTTATTATCCTCCCTTCGAGGCAGGTCCCTGACTTCTTTCTTTCCAGGTGAGCTCATTTTAGGAAGAAATACTTTCAGGAAACTAACAAAGAGGCATGATAGGGTTCAAGTTGAAGAGATGTTGGCCTGTATCAGCTGGTTTAGACCAGTTACCCAATTGGCTGTCCTCTGTTTGAACGCACTTTCACACCATTTAGAGATTTTGGGGCTTGCAGCTGAAAAAACAAATGCAAGACAAATGAAAGACAGATTAAAAGAGTTAGAAAAATTGGAAACTAATGGTGCTGGATTTTAGAAGTGCTGCTTGGTCTTTCAAAACATTGTTCAGTTCTTTCAAGAGGAGTCTACATACAAGTTTACTTAACCCAGACAAGTCAGTTTAGATTCTACTTTCTTCATTTCACCTCTACGTAAACCTTCAATTACAGGTCAGGGATCACACCGAGTCCCAAAGGCACACAGAACCAAGCCAGGGGTAAAGGTTATAAGAACTAGATGAAATGAAGTGTCTATTTTAATAAATGTTCTTGAACTCTAATGAACAGATATTAACTGAAACATATCTCACCCAAAACGTACATATATGTCATCAACAACATGCTATTTTGTAGTCAGAGTCCAGTGTGTCAGAAATAACACCCTAAATGTGCACCTGACAATAATACAGCTATTTAAATCTGTCCCAGCATTCGATGTCACGGAAAATACACTTCTGAAATGAGCCTCGCGGTTTAAATATTATTAGTTACATTTGATTTGGATTTTAGGCTTATGGATGTTTCAAAAGAAGAAAAAAAAATCTGTAAAGACCTGTAGCTCCTGAAACTTTATGAAGAATATTCCCAATAGACATTTTATTCTAACACACTCAATGTGACTTCTGTTGAGTCTTTCAAGAGTCTTAACTTCTAAGTTTGGGCCCCTAGTCAAAGGAGAAAAAGAACAGGGAAGTGAAGAGGGAATGTGTACTGTAAAAAAATAATAATAAAAAAGACTTTTCGAGACCCACATTGGTCAAAGGCCCTGTCTCAAGGATGACACTGTATCACACTTAAAGGACAGTAATGTCTCTTGATACGGTTTCTTAGTAACTGTTCAAAGTCTAGCTAAGAGTTCAGATGACATTAGGAACCCTGAACACTCACTCTCTTCTAAGTGTGAAGGTGAAAACAATGTATTGACATATTGCACCACATTCAACTTATTTACAATAGAGTGTATATATATTTATAGAGCATATATCACCTCTCAAGGTCGCACCTGGAGAGTTTCCAGTCCTCTACCAGTCTCGACTAGGGGAGGGAGAGTCAAGCAGAGGCCGATCCATTCCATTCCTAACTTGGCCAGTGGCTGGCGAGTGGAAGGCCATCTGCTACAAGTCAAAACTCACCTGTGCTGGGCAGCAGCGGCACGGGAGAGAGTCGAGGGCGGAGACTAAGTTTTACTGCGTGGAAGGAGGCAATGGTAAACCGCCTCTGTATTTCTCCCGTGAAAACTCTATGGATCCACTACCGGAATGATTTATAGATGGAGGTGGGGCATAGTGGGAGAGATGTGTCCGTGGCATCGCTATGGATCAGATAAGGCTTGACAACACCAGACAACAACAACGAGAATATATATGTACTCTAAGAATGGTTAGATAAGTGTGTGTATATATACACCAAGTTAGAATCTCTTAAACTGTAATTATGAACAATCTTTGAAAGATCAGTTAAAAACTTAAAGGTTAATGGAGACCACAGTCAGCATTGTGAACGAATTATTTAAAATCACTGGGTTTATAAAAAAAAATGTTTACTTGGCTTGTACAATCTGGGTTCAGTCCCTTAGCCTTGTAATACTGAATACTGATTTCAGATTAATGCAGATTTCTGATTGAAGAAACCACAGATGTCTTTGTGGTCAAACACACCTACTCTTGGGTCTAGTCTATCTAACTGGACCATGGAAGCAACATGATAGAGTAGATACATGGTAATCAAGTCCCTCATGAGGTTCATAGTCTAAGATGGAATGAGAACAGGGATTGAATCCCCACTTTGCAGATGAGGAAACTGAGGCAAAGAGAAGTGATTTGCCTGAGGTCACACAGCAAGTAAGCAGGGGAAGTACCATGGCCTAGTGGATAGATCTCGGGCCTAGGAGTGAAAGGACCCATAAAGCTTTTCAGAAACCAATATTTATTCCTCTCAAATAAAATTTGGTTTCAATCCATTGTAATACCAGTGGTACCAAGTCATTACCTTGAGCAAGAATCCTTTTCAAAACAGAAGATATGTGCACCGTTTGATCGACAAAAGCCTGGCTCGTACCTGTACCGGATCACTTCTTTCTTGGCATAGAAAACTCACTCGGATCTTGGGCCTACTCTCTGCTTCTAGAGTCCCTGCAAGCGGGAGATATTTCTCCATTGATCTCACCCGAGATGCTTCTGGGGAGTGTCATTGTCTTGGCTATCTGAATTTTTCTCAGGGATGCTTGCTCTGGTTAGTTGTACTGTAAATCTTGCTTCAATTAATGCCTTTCAGTACTTCCAATCTCAAAGATGTTTAAATACCCCAGGCAGTGTCTGGAAACCACCTCTCCAAAGTCAGTTTTCACAATCACTGCCTGTTTTGACTCCGGTGACAGAGCCCGTTAGTATATTTGAAGGTGAGCATGTCCAAAGGGAGATTGATAGGCAGATACTGGGGGCTATCAAGGCATCGAGCGTCAGACGAAACTGAATGCGTTATAAAATCATCTAGCCGAACGCACACTTTTTCATGTCAAATTTAGGAAGACAGACGATCTCACTTATCATAGAGTATCATGATGAGTCCAACAAGAATTTATAAATTATCAAAAATATAGTGCCTCAGGATGGAAGCCTACGTGTTATCACAGAAACTTTCAAGAAGGCAGTAAGCCCGGGCTCTTGCCACTGAACCAAGCTGCTTCTCGGTTCTTAGGATAGTGCTCTATACATAGTACTCAATGAAAGCTCAACGGTGCTTGAGAAGCACTGTGGTCTAGTGGCTAGAACACAGGCCTGGAAGTGAGAAGCGCTCAGTAAATACGATTGATGGATGGATCAATCCATCGATTGCCACATTTTACATAACGTGGTCTAAAAATGAACTTAAATCAAAGGCGGCATGGTTCTTTAGTTCCATTTCATTCATTTCAAGCCAGTGGAATTTTTCATGAAGATAAGAAGAAGTCCACTTTTCTTTATGACTCTCAACCTATTTGGAAAATACTAGAGGGCTGAGCTGTTGTTTGTGAAAAGCGGAATGTCAGCACTGGGGCAATTACGTGTAAAATAACTAAAAAGAGAGGGCCGACAACTGGGACAAAAACTAGATTGCTTATTTGTGGCTCCCTGTTTCTACTCTGGCTGTTGATTTAAAAAAAAATACTCTCTGCTAGAAGGCCTAGCGGTATTTTCAGAAGCAAACTGCTTTCTGAGTTTGATAAACAGGACACATCGGCCTACAATTTAAACTAAAAAGCTCTAGTAATAGGTATGGGCCTTTTCCCAGAGGCATGAAGTTAAAATGCTATAAGCAGTGCAGACTGGCAACTAAACCTGTGTCCCACGAGCACTGCTGGACTTCACGCCGCATGATGATGGAAATGCGGAAAACAAGGTGAATGCAGATTTGGCCATTTCAGCCACTCTGTAAAAGCCAAGAGGATTCTGAACGTGGTGCCAAGACAACGCGATACTGCCCAGGTTAAAGTAGGCAACAACTAGATCAGATCTCACCCTGTCATTGCTGAAGGACCTATCAAAGCAACTTTATCCAATATAGGACAGTGAGATAGATGCCTCTGTGAGGTCATATTTGAAACGGTGAGTCAAGTGGTCTATCTCTAGAAGTGACCTTTATGCATCCATTCCTCCTCCTTCCCTAGCATCATGCCCCGCAAAGCAATATTTTGAAGGATTATCCTTTACTTTTTTTATGCCAATCATGTTAGGGGATGAAATACGTTTCAAAAGGCTACGTTTCATCAATCGTAGATAAAGCCGCCTCATTTCCTTACACTACAGTATCCTCCTCAGAGAAGAACACCTAATATCATTGATTATTCAGGATGCCAGCATAACAATTCAAGGTACAAAAGGAAGTTTGTTAGTAAAGAAATGGTAATAGGCAAAAATGAAAATCGGTGCCATAAGCCAGTTTCTCTTCCTGGTTAACATTCTGTGGCTTGAACCTGGGAATTACCCACGGAAGAAAATGTCTGCATGAATATATAGAAGGTTGAAATGCCTCTGTGATTGAATTTTAGATGGGTTAGATGAATTCTATTAAATATAGAATTCATATAGAAGAGAAGCAGCGTGGCTCAGTGGAAAGAGCGTGGGCTTTGGAGTCAGGGCTCATGAGTTCGAATCCCAGCTCTGCCACTTGTCGGCTGTGTGACTGTGGGCAAGTCACTTAACTTCTCTGTGCCTCAGTTCCCTCATCTGTAAAATGGGGATGAAGACTGTGAGCCCCACGTGGGACAACCTGATTCCCCTATGTCTACCCCAGCGCTTAGAAAAGTGCTCGGCACATAGTAAGCGCTTAACAAATACCAACATTATTATTATTATATATATGTTACTTTGACTCCACTGCCAAAATAAAGCACAGTGTTGGAAAAAACACATTTTTATTGGATTATCTCAATACAATATACATTAACGAATGTCCACCCAGTTTATATTTTACCTTGTTCACGCTGACGTAAAGGACTTTTGGTCAGAATCTGAATAGGCTTAATTCAGCAACACCAAAATCTGACCAACTGACCATCAATGGAGGTTTCAACGTATTAATAGGGAGGGGTGCCAAAACAGAAAGGAAAAAAAAAACAACCACTCATCAAAGTCCATGGGACTTGAATGCATTTTATTAATTTTTAGCCAAAATGTTCTGAGAGATTAACTGCATTAGAAGTTAAGCTAGTCTTTGTCCGAGAGTGAAATCCATTTCTCATTTCTCATGGCTTTCAATTGTCAAGAAAATACCACAGGGGGGAAAAAAATGTTTAAAAAGGTTGGTTTAGACCCAATCTGTAAACCCGGATGAAACCTTGCTTTAGTTACCAAAAACAACCATTCAGACCTTAGTGTACATAGAGACCCAGTAAAGTTAGGCTCAGCGACCACAAGGTAATTTGCTCTTCTGAACTAAGATCAATATTTACTAGCTGTCCACCGGTGTTGCCCCCGCTTGATCAGCACCTGCTACTGAAGAGCACTGATTGTCTGGGGTGCCTTTTGAAGATGCAGATAATGGGTTTTTCGAATACACTTTGTATTGATCGGGGGAAAAAGAAAGTTTTTGACACTGTGAAGCCATTTATAAAGATTAAGGACAGTCCTGTGTCATTGCGGGAGTCATACTGAAGCTGAATCTATACAGGCCAATGTGTGTTGTAGGCTAGAATAAAGTAAGGGTGAGTCTACTAAGATGAGTGAAAATTTCCTCTCTTTGCAAACTACCCGTTTCTCTCTCACCTTCGCAGAGGGTCAGATCATCTTATTGGACATCGATAAACTACAGGCAAAACTGAGAGTGGAAGAAAAAGACTTCCTTGCCTGAAGATTGTAAGGTAATGAGACAACCTAGTTGAGTTATACGACCACATAACATTCAGAGGAAATCTAATAATCTGTACGATATTTATTTTTACCTAGACTGAACAGAATTCCAGCTTAAAAGATGTTATCGGGTCAGTTTTCAGAACAAATAACACTTATTTTAATTTAAATGCCATGATTCTTTAAGAGGTTCCTTGGTGGGGGTAGAAAAACAACATGATAAGGTGTTCTAGAACTCCAGGCGTGGTGAGGGAAATGGTGTCCACAGTAAAAAAGCAATCGCAACATAAGAATAGATCATATTCTAAGATTTAGAAGTATGAAGATCTTAATTCATTCCCTAAAGAATAATAGCACCCTGTCACAAATACAGAGAAAGATCTGCTTTGCCCTATCTTCACATCTCTTCTGTAGCTAGAGGCTAATACCGTGAAGGGTCTTTTCTATTCTAATCATCTGGGACTTTGAATTTAGTGGTGAGATAATACAAAACAAGGGTCTGATTTTGTTACCAGGTTTTAGAACAAAGTGGACAGTTATTTGGACTGGAGGTTCCGTTAATCCTTTAAAGTAGGCTTTTGGAGAGTGAGGAAGCCGCGTGGCCTAGGGGATCAAGCATGATCCTGGGAGTCAGAAGGAGAGGGTTTCTAATCCCGGCTCTGCCACTTGTCTGTTGTGTGACCTTGAGCGAGTCATTTGCCATTGTTTTTATGAGATGTTCTTCCCCTTGATGCTGTTTAGTGCCATTGTTCTTGTCTGTCCGTCTCCCCCGATTAGACTGTAAGCCCGTCAAACGGCAGGGACTGTCTCTATCTGTTACCGACTTGTTCATCCCAAGCGCTTAGTACAGTGCTCTGCACATAGTAAGCGCTCAATAAATACTATTGAATTGAATGAATGAATTTAATTTTTACGTGTCTCAGTTTCCTCAAGTGCAAAATGGAAATTAAGACTTTGAGCTCCATGTGGGACAGGGACTGTGTCCAATCTGATTTGCTTTATTCACCTCTGGGCTTAGTACAGTGCCTGACATATAGTAAGAGCTTAAAAAATACCACATTAATATTAAAATGTTCATCTATCAACCAAATGATGAGAGCATTTCTTGGTAACCTACGCATGCAAATAATTATTATAACTGTATTTTCACAGGCAATAGTGGCTTGTGTGTCTGCACACAGTAAGTGCTCAATAAATACAATTGAATGAATGAATGATTGGGTAGATACAGGCAGAAGTAGAATGGATTCTTTTTATTTGTCTGCTGGAAAACACAAGCTCTTCTGCCCCAAATGATCCAAGTCTTGGTTCCATTTCTGTTTAAATTTGAAAGGAAATTTATGCATTTTGGAGATTCGTTCATTTCCCAACATTTTGTGCAGAACATGTATTTCCAGAGTATCTACTCCAGTGCTTAGAACAGAGCTTGGCCTATAGTAAGGTTTAACAAACACCATAAAAAAGGTGCAATAATTATTAGGCCAATTTGTTATCAAAATTATATGGCAGTTTCTAATTCTCCATATATTAATAATTACAATGATTTACGAATGAAGTGATTACCTTCGATTTGATTTGGGGAACAAAAATAAAAATTAAAAAAAAAATCTCAGCCAGTTTGTGGGGATTATAAAACGCTGAAATAGTCACACTGGTCATTGGAGGTCATGGTTTTGTGGGGAGGAGGACCTGGCTTTACTAATGCCAATTAATACCAGATTACAAAAAGCAGGCTCTTCTCCAATCTAGTTGTAGTTGCAGATTGCTTGACAACTTGTTGTGCTCCAATTTTGCATAATTTTTGCAACCCCTAAACAGGGAAGGCACTATTACATTGGGATTTATGTCTTGCATAAAGGAGAGCAGGAGAAAAAAAGGAAGAAAAAAAGTGGAGGAAAGAAGAGGTCCAGGAAGAAAAAGGTAAAAGGGCACATCACTCAGCGTATTATGGAAACATTACCCTTCCTTCTTCTCTCCCTACTCTCATTCAGAAAACAAAACTTCACAGTGAGTGCCTGTATCCTAGGTGTTCTTATCCCACCTCTCTTCCTACCCTGGCAAGCACCACTTACACTGCTTGTAAACGTCATCTTTTTTGTCCCTCTTCAAAAATCGTGGTGAAGGGTATTATTTGATAGAGGTGATTACGCGACTAAAGATTCTGAAGCAAAACTCCATTTTACCCATTTGACTTTTAGCATCCCTTTCAATAGGGACCAATTTTAGGGAATGTGTCTACCAACTCTATATTATTGTGCTCTCCCAAGTGCTTAGAACAGTGTTCTGCCTATAGAAAGCACTCAATATATACTACTGATGCATTTCAGGAGTCATTAGAGTTGGAAGGCACACTGGATTCCAGGTGATATTGAAGATGTAAACTAGAAACAACACAGGTGATTTCTTGTAACTCACCAGCCCTTACTACGAGAGAGCCGTGGTCCGTTTTCTATTGTCAGTTTGTACGTTGCCTTCCTCTTGCAGGTCTCCAAATGTCACGTTGATTGTAAACAGAGTTATGTCTACATCATTTCATAATATAGAAGTATCAGTATTCATATATGTATATACATATAATCATATGTCACTTGTATCTGAAGGCAGCTATCTTTGGCATATACCGAGTAATTGAATTTCCAAGCAAAACCACCCTACTGTTAATTATAGCAAGTCTATCAAATAATAAAAAACTCTAGGCAAAATTACGGGGAATGTAACTTAAACAGTCTAGACTAGGAAATTATCCTGGACATTAGGCTCACTGTACATAAAAGAGAAGAAAAGCTATGCAGAATTTGTAAAGACCAAACGTCATTAAGCATTTCATTTCATGCTATTTGATATTTTGGTCTTGAACACAACCAAGAAAATTAATTATTGCATGCAAAATAACCTGCTCATACCTTAGAGGTTTTACTATTTTCCTTATTCGGCTTGGCTGATTCCTTCCCCCAAATTCAATTCTCCTCTCTCCTTTTTCCTTCTCCCTTCAGGTCCTTCTTCTATCTTTCTTCTTCCCTTCTACCTCACTGCATTCTCCCTTTCATTCTTCACTGAAATTCACTATAAGTTAAGCTCTGTTTCTGTGTGTGTGTGTGGGGGGGGTGTAGGGATAGGGGCGGAGGGTGGTTGTTAAGCACTTAACTCTGTGCCCAGCACTGTACTAAGCACCGGGGTAGAAGCAAACTGATCAGGTTGGACACAGTTCCTGTTCCACATGGGACTCACAGTCTTAATCCCTATTATAGATATGGTAACTGATGCCTCCACAGCAGGCAAATGGAGAAGCCAGAATGAGAACCTTGGTCCTTCTGACTCCCTGCCCCATGCTGCTTCTATGAGGCCACATTGCCTCTCAAGTTGAACACATTTTTAGAGATTGCACCTATCTCCTAATAGGCCCAGGGTTCAAGGCAAATGAAAATGAAATGAACGTATCCAGAATGTGCTAGGAAGAATTAAAACCAGAACTACTCAACTCGGTGGTTTAACACATCATTTTGTTCCCAAACTCCGCATGATTTTTGACTTGATTGGATGAAGTAGAGCAAGTAAACCCATTTTAACATAAAAACGAAGCAAGAATATTGTGCTTCTCCAGATTGACTTTTCCAGATTGTAAGTTTCTTGAGGACAGGGATCGAGTCTACCAACTCTTTTGTATTGTACTTCCCCCAGTGTTTAGTAGAGTACTCCACACATAGTAAAAATGTAATAACTGCCATTGATTAGGGGATTCCTTTTAATGTTTGATTTTAATAATATCAGGAGACTTAGAATGTCCTTGACTGTAGAAATAGTGAAGAAAGCAACCAGCTCCCTAGAAATGGTGTCTTGGAATCTACCTCTTTAAACTAGAAAATAGAGTGCCCAGTTGTCAGTGAATTGATCGAACACCTCCACCAATCTATTCAATGACTTTAATATTGGACAGGTCTCTCTGTATGAATTACTTGCCGTTTGTCACCGAGCTCCATCATTTCTACATTGTTCCAGGCCTGCATGAGAAGGTAAAGATATCTCTTATTTGTCTGACATTGCAGTCGATTATATATTATGGCTCAGATTGGAAGAGAGCTGTCATATTCACCTGACTGAAACAGTGCTTAAACAATTTATACCCATTGTGGGCCGACCGTCTATCTGGGAACGTGGGGGAAATGAAAGATTTTTTTCAATGGTATTTTTACAGCGCTTACTATGTGTCAAGCACTGTTCTAATCGCTTGTGGTAGATGGAAGTTAATCAGTCCGGATTCAGTCCCTGTCCTATATTGTTCGGTAAGTTTCAGTGTGGCGGACCTCCTTCCTGTCTCCTCCTGACACCTTCGATCGATCGGTTCTTTCGGCATCGGGCAACTCCAGCCCCACAGGGCTGCAGACTTGGAGGTCAGAGACTGAGGATGACCAGGGCTAGAGGAGCCACTGGCAGCGTTTGTGGATACAGGACACCCAGAAACCTACCATGTCATGGGTACTACACCGGGTAGATAGACTAGATTAATGATTTCATAGGGAAGATTCTGCAGACCTAAAGTCTTTCCCTGGTGTAGGGAATCCTCTGAATGAAGTCACCACTTCCAAAGCCCAGAACAGGCCAGCAGAAATTGCTGGCTCTTGAAATGTGTCACATAAATAAAGGCACCTGGTGGTGTATTTTAGTTAGCATGACAAGTTATACATGTGAGATGTGACTGAACACTGGGAGCATCTGAAAAGCATGTCGAGATCTAATACAGGCTATGAGATTAGGAGCATCTTGAGTTGTCCTGCCCCAGAGAAACTAAGCATAATCAATGCACACTATAATAAAATGTGTATTTATTGGACAGGGTTAAATCCATATGCTTACATTTCAGGTCCTTCTTTCATTTACGACCTGCAAGCCTCGACTGCATGCCTCTGTGCTCTATCGATCTGCATATGATAGAGATATTAAGAGGCAAGTTGGAAAACAGAGAAGACTCTATGTGGAATAAACATATTAGCATAGCTAGGAGCTATCTTTATGTTCAAACAATGAGGAAAAGAGGGTCACTTTACACATCAGCCGTTTCTGCAAAATTCACAGGCATAAATAGGAATCTCATCATCAGTCTCTCTCTCTCTCCCTCGCCCTCCAAGAGAGTGTATGTACTCTCTTTCATATTCAAATATAATGCTACCGATGGCATGATTCCAAATTTGACTACAAAAAGATAGACCCTTGCTTGGATGCTATTTTTTCCACTTACTGAGCTGTTTTAGAGGTGGCATTTTAGTCTGCTGATTTTTCTAAAACTTCTGAGTAGCCCATCTGAGGATAACTGCATGCCAGACTGGTCAGCTATGGTTCCTAAAAGGTCTCTTGAAATATCACATTGTCCGAATCTGTGCTTCACTTCTTTTTTGAAATATCTGCTTGGTCCTCCCAGCTTGAATACGCCTCTTTCCAGTTCACCATGTAATCGGTGTCAGGACACCCATCCCTCATCTTTACTCTTCCCACATCGCGTACAGCCAAGCTGTGCTATTCTGGGCGTTGCCTCGACACCGTCGAGAAGGCTGCATTTTAGGTCCTTGGAGACATTCGCCTAACACCCTCCACTAATGCACTCGGTTCATTTATTTTCGTGCACCCGATGCCGAGACTGAATTTCAAACACAGTCCCACCCCTGTAGGTGTTCAACTCAAAACCTCTAAAAGCATATAAATAAAACTTTCACCTTAATGCCTACTAAAAACGTAGGGTTAGCACAAAACCAAATATAGTTGATTCCCAATTGACGATATTTACAAATTCATTCCATGCCCTTCTCTTGTTTTGCTCACTGATTTAATTACAATTTTCAAAGATCCACTGAGTGAATTTCTCAGTTTGGAAATTCTGCTGCTCGTTCACTGTCATCATCTCCTCCCCACCATTCTCTCTGAAGCATATTAGTTGTCTCTCTCCCACATCATCTGATTCTTCCGACCGGTACAAATCACATCAGTGCCTTGGCATCGACTGTTTGCATCGGTTGACTCTTTCACTAACTATGGGGAAATCCTCATTTTGTGCAACCATCTGTAAGTAGAGAATACAAGCTACTCTCATCAATAGGGTACTCCATAATCACCTTGAATAAAAGCTTGTTTCATTCATGGATCAGAAAGCCTACTATTTAGAATGCTTTACATAGCACCGTGGCATGTTGTGAAAGTGACTCATCATCGTGAAGAAGAAAATTGTGCTTTTTTTTATGCTGAGCAGGAAGGATGCCAAACTGCCAACCAACGGAGGTCCTGGTTTTTCAACTCTTGAATTTTGGGCAGACATTCGGCAGGCAGCTAATTGAAAAAAATAAATGTTTAAACAATGAGGCTTGTTTTCCCAATAAATTGTTCTACTTCTCCCACCTAATTCCATGGAGTGAAATCATAGTTCCATACTCTAATTGCCAGTTTATGCTGCCTCTGTTATTTGGTCTCGTGAAAATATTATTATTGCTTTACGATCCAATGACATAATTGCACATTCTTTGTTCCTCTTGCTTCACCTCCCCCCAAGATACTAGAGAATGAGAGGTAAATTATTTTTTGTGCTGCCTTCCCCTTTCTAAAACAGTGGATGAATTACCCTTACTTTTCTACTACATGAGCAATATTATCCAAAGGAACTATATATTTAAAAGAGTACTTTCTTGGGAGAACAGTTGTTCAGATAAATGTTCTAGTGTGAACACAAGCCTGAAAGCATTGGCAGACAACATTCTCCAGCCCCTCCGGTGTGAGAGGCTTTGAAGTCTTTTCCGAAGAAAATAAAAAATTAAACCGTAAGAGTTCTGAATTTTCTCGAAACTCCGGAGAGGGTTATTTTGTCAGGTGAAAACTGGTGTATAACACCGGCAGCGGCAAGTAGCCTAAATTTAGTTCCTGTTGGCTTGCAAGCAGTATTCTCGCTTGCTCGGGGCAAGATTGTGTATTATTTATATCCAGACATTCACTGAGGCTTATAGATTTATCTTCCTTTCTCTGCTAAGACCTCTTTCCCTAAACCCTGTCATTTAAGACGGAGGCAAAGTGGCCTACTGAAAGGACATGGAGTTGGCCATTGGGAGATCTGGGTTCTAGTCAAGGCCTTTTCCACTTACCAGCTCTGTGACCTTGGGCAAGTCACTTAACTTCTCTTTAACTTAGTTTCCACACCAGTGAAGAGGGGAAGGAAATACCTGTTCCCCCTCCCTTCTAGACTGTCAACCCCACACAGGACGAGGAGAGGGTCCGATCAAATTGTTTTCAATTCTCGGTAGAGTTAATAAATATCGTAATGTTGATGGTGCGGAGGAAGAGGATGTGGGGGGAGGTGAAAGTGGCCTCGTTCATCTAGAGCCCTGGAATTTCTAATGATAATAATGATAATGATGGGATTCGCTAAGCACTTACTATGGGCCAAGCACCGTTCTAAGCGCTAGGCAAGATAATCAGGTTGTCCCCTGTGGGGCTCACAGTCTTAATCCCCATTTTCCAGATGAGGTAACTGAGGCACACAGAAGTTAAGTGGCTTGCCCAAGGTCACACAGCAGACAATTGACAGAGGTGGGATTAGAACCCGTGTCCTCTGACTCCCAAGCCCGGGCTCTTGCCACTAAGTCATGCTGCTTCTGTCACATATGAGCCTAAGAAATGCCATTCCAACATTGGCCACCCCATCCACCATTCGGTATTCAGCAGTGAATATGGATGCTTAGAGAAACCGTGTGAGAGTCATCTTCCCACTATCCCCTCTAATGTTTAAGAGTCGTCTTCCCACTATCCCCCCCCATGTTTACCATCCCTACCTTTCTCTTTAATATCTCATAGTATAGCCTGCTCGTCAACGAATCTACCCCAACCCTTCTTGAAGATATTTGCATTCTTTAAGGTGACCAACTTCTTGTAGCTGTATGTATATATATATATGTAACATTGAATGAGATATATATATATATATATATATATATATATATATATATATATCTGCATCTCAGTCAGTCATATTTATCAGGGTACTTTACTAAGCACTTGGGAGAGTTCCACACAACAATAATAATAATGGTATTTGTTAAGCGCTTACTATGTGCCAAGCAGTACAATTTAACAGACACATTCCCTGCCTAAAATGAACATTAATATTTGGTTGACCATTCAATTTTTTGTATTCCGATTATGCCGGTTGTGAGTATTTCTACTTTGTCTCCCTCGTTTCAGTGTTGGGTTCATGCAGTCTTCATCCCCATTTTACAGATGAGGTAACTGAGGACCAGAAACGTGAAGTGACTCTCCCAAGGTCACACAGCAGGCAGATAGAGGAGGCGGGATTAGAACCCATGACCCTCTGATTTCCAGGCCCGTGCTCTATCCCTTATTGCTACTATTATGACCAGTACTTCAATTATTTCTAATACTGTAGTAATAAATTCTCATGCGTACCCCTCAATGGATAGAGCAGTGTTTCCTTTTACTTTTTCATGTTTTAGCCTATGATCTGCAAACTTCAGTGGGTGCCCCTTTTCCTGGTGGGGTGGAATTTGGTAATTCAATTCATGAATGATCTGTCCGATCTCCGTACCTACATAAACTCCAAGCCTGCCTCCCTTTAAACTTCAGCTTTCCAGTCTGAGGATTCCCAATGTGATTCATTGAGCGGTTCTCCACCCTCTGATCATCTTTCAGTCATCTGAGTTACAAAGAGCTTGAGAACTGCACCCAGGCTCCTCAAGTAAATCATATCCGTGAGGGAATATGGTGCTAGAAGTCAGCTGCCTGCTGCTGTGACCTAAAGAACGTAGATCCCGAAAGAAGCTTGCTTTGTTTCAGGGACCTGGAATGGACCCCAAACTAGGGCCGTGGTATGATAATCATGTGTGTGTTCAGGACACGTGGGATTTCATAGCGGAATTCTCCACGGTACAATTTCCTTGGGGTTCAAATAAGGGAAGGGTGAATCTAAGCCCAAGCATGGGCTTGGGACTCAGAGGACGTGGGTTCTAATTTGGCCTCTGCCCCTTGTCAGCTGTGTGAGCTTGGGCAAGCCACTTAACCTCTTTGGGGCTCAGTTACCTCATCTGGAAAATGGGGATTAAGATTGAGAGCCCCAAGTGGGATAACTTGATTACCTTGTATCTGCCCCAGTGCTCAGAGCCGTGCTTGGCACATAGTAAGCGCAGAACAGATATCATCGTTTTTATTAGACTTCTTCAAAAATACATGGATTATGAAGAATGTTTCCTAAGTGGCATTAGAACTTGCTCCAAGCTCACCTGAGCAAATTGCCTGAAACAGGCGCTGGGCAAGAGGCCTTTCAAAACCCCATTTCAAAATGAGCAGCCCTCAATCTTAAAAATATTTCATCACAAATGGAACTTCAATAGCCAGTGAGTATTTTCACCCCAGGGGCTAGGAGATGTTGTTGAAGGGAATGCAGAAGAAGACCACAGAACAATAGGGAAGAGCCCCAGATCTCCAATTACAACATGAAAGTGTGAGCCACACCTGCAGTGTAAATATTTGACGAAGTTCACCTTACTTCAATCCATGAGCCGCGGTCCCTTGTAAGACTAATGAGCTATGGGTTTTCTAATGGATCAAAAATGAAAAGCCAGGCAGAATTGTAGATAAGATAGCTAGTTTCTAATTTGCCCTTTTGAAAGGGCTGTTTTCAATATCCTATTGTTGTCAGTAGCCTGAAAAGAAAAATCAAGTGCATAAACTCCATCCTCAAACCTTTGAACCCTTTCAGACAGTTTAGCTCTCTGAATTGAAAGGACCACCGCACTTCACACGGGACAATTTGTAAAACATGATCTGATAGCACAAACCTCGTTTTACATACAAAGACTCTGCTTTTGGCAAGCATGGAGAGAGGAAAAGATATGACCAGGTTCCAGCTAAAAGTGACCCATTCTTCTAATTGCCTCCCCTTCTTTTGAAGTGGTCCAAAGGGACTAGTCAATTCCGGAACTGCTTTTAGAATATTGATAATTATTTGGTGACCATTTGATCGGGCAGAAGGAGTTCCAAACCAGGGAGCCATGATGAATCAAACCCTGAGATGACTTGTTCTGGATTTTAAAAATTCGATTCTCCGTGTTGAGATTCTGTGTTCGATTCTCTGTGTGCTATGTGTTAAGAGGTGGAGTGTATTCCAAAGGGAGCGACCCAAATTGGTTTCGCATGTTGTGCTCCTTGCCTATCTTCGAAACAGGTTCTGAGTTTGAGTGAGAAGAACAATTTCCATATATAAATTCCCCTTTTTGATATGGCACTGATTTTATTCCTCCATATTGACTTAGGCTTTGTAAACAGGATAGAGCGCCAATTGTTTTCTATCCAATTAGTCCGACCATTGCCTAGGCCATAAAACTTTATGCAAACTACTCCGTGCAGCCTTTGCAGTCTAGTGAAACAAAGATAGGCTTATAACTCTTAAAGATTTTTTTGGCATAAGACTAATAAGTGCTTTTTTTTTTTTTTGCACAAGACCTTCAGCTGATGGAAAAGTAGAAGAGAAAAACAAGGTCTGCAGTCTCACATAGGCAGTAATGATGACAGCCCCATTAATAACATGGATCATTAAAATTTATAAAAAGCTATTCTTAATATAGGATATAAATACATTTCTCAGGCAGAGCTATGAAATTTATAACCTTTTTATTGTCACCAGAGGACCTTTCCCACTGCTCTACTCCCCTCCACTGTCTGCCCTCCGTCATAAATCACCGTGTGGTTAATAACCTAGATTACAACTACCAGTTGCATTTACAGAATTAAATATTGACTATGTGAAAATGTTATTACATTTTTACTGATCGGAAGGCCGCAGAACAGGCCTGCAGGACATACGGCTGGACAGAAATATCAGTGTAATCTTTGTTCGAAACACAGTTATGAGATGCTCTGGAACAAATGATATAGTCTGCCTCAATGGAGAAGGAGTAAAGAGATGGCAAGTTCCTTAATTTTATAGCAGGCAAAACATGTGAACCACATAAAGCCCGGCACCCTGTTTTCAGTGGAGATTTCTCCGGGCTAAGAGCATGGAATCACTGCCAAAAAAATGAGCGTCGGAATAATACGTTCCACAGGGGTCGATGCAAATGGAAACTTTCAAAGAATTGTAAATGATGGTCCCTAACCCGTAGACACTTTTGGCTTCTTTCTGTTGAACGGAACCGCTGATACTTTTGGAGACATATCAATTAGTCAATCAGTAGTATTTATTGATCCAAATATTACCAAGTAAATGAAAACGTTCAGGACCTTCCTTCGAAGGATGCGTGGTTATTTTTGTTCAAGTTATTTACCCGTGGCCAGTCTGCATGATAACAAACAAATATTCTAGAGGGGAATGAATTGATGCTAATAGACTAACAGGTTGTTTTTTTCAGGAGGAGATTCACTTTCCAACTCAACCCAGCTCTCCCAAGCCAATTAGAGCAGTGCTCTGCTTAGAGTAGACATGCAATAAATGCAACTGATTGATCAAAAGGTTTCTGGTGAGGTTTCAGTCAAAACATCTGTATGGGTGGCTACAAGGCCTCTTAATTTAGTGACCCGCTGTATGAAAAATATGAGTTGATACACTGGTTTTTCTAGTTTTTTTTATTTTTTCTGAACTGTTCACTCGGCACACATTAGGTGCTGAGAGAGTTGTTGATAATGGAATCTCCCATCAGGATTAACAATCAAGAGGGATGGTATTTATTAAGTGCTTACTGTGCACCAATCAAAATGATGAGCTTTGGTCTTGAGAACTGAGCTGATGAATTGATTATATTATAATATTATAGGGAAGCAGCATGGCCTAGTGGAAAAACCCTGGGCCTGAGAGTCAGAGGACTTGGATTCTGATCCCCACTCCTCCAGTTGCCTGCTATGTGACTTTAGGCAAGTAACTGAACTTCTCTGAGCCTCATTTTCTCCCTACTATTTAGACCGTGAGTCCCATGTGGGACAGGAACCGTGTCTGATCTGCTTATGGTGCTTGGCTTATACTAAGTGCTTAACCGGAATCATTATTGTTATTATTATTATTATCATAATTAAAATAAGTGGTTTGTTCAGCATCACTTTATGAATGAGTGGGAGTACAAGTGGTAGGCTATTCATGGTAAACAGGGCAATAGGGGATTTTAAGTTAGAAACAGAGGGTGACCTTCCATTTCTGGCCTAGGAACCACTTCAGGTTTATAATCTTTCTTAATGTCTTTATGGTATCTGTTAAGTACTTACTATGCGCCAGACACTATACTAATCACTGGGACAGGTACAAGATAATCAGGGTGGACACAGTCCCTGTCCCACATGGCGCTCCCGCTCTAAATTCCCATTTTACAGATGAGGTATGTGTGGTACAGAGAAGTTAAGTGACTGGCCCAAGATCACAGAGTGGCCCAAGCAATGAAAGTAGAATTAGAACCTAGGTCCTTCTGATTCCCAGGCCCTTCTGATTCCCAGACCCTTGTTCTATCTACTAAGCAATACTGCATCTCTCTAGGCCACACTTCTTCTCATTTAATCATTATCACCCCGAGGTACCCTGAGGTAGGGGTGGGGGAGAGGATCTCCCAAATCTGGGGCCAATCAATGGTCAATTAGAAACACTTGACCCATATATAGAGCCAATCTAAGGAGTTCTCTGCTTTGAGATGAAAAATGAGACAAAGTGAAATTCTTTAAAATTGCTGGAAAAGGTGAATCTAAAATGAAACAATTCCCAGGATGGCGTTTTATCTAATCAACGCTATTTAGTGGGTTAGAAGTCAGCTTGCATTATAGCAGTGTGTATTTTCATTTGAACAGGACTTCCTTGGTAGAAAAAAAAGGAATTTAGAGAATCTAATGGTATTATCAAAATGTCATCCCAAGCTTATATGAGCTTCCTATCCCATCCCATCCCATGCTTTTCCCTCTGAGTGCCATGTTGTTGAAGTCCCTTACTAGTGAGTCTGAGGTGGTCATTTCAGAATGTTCTGGACCCTAAATTGAGCATTCACTAAGCCTATGTACTACATTTTCATTTTCATTGTGGATTTGAAATGGAATCAGGGATTTTAGGAGGTATAGTGATTTCAAAGAGCCAGCATTTCAGAGAGTTACCATTTTGGATCTATATTCGAGTCTTGATTGGAAATAATTAGCAATAACCGATAACTATGGAAACTCTCAGACCTTGCCCAGGACCTGGAATGGGCAAAATTGGGAGTCCAGCTCAATAAACTGCACGAGCCGTCCCAATCAGTCAATGGTATTGAATGCCTTATTGATTGATTTCACCCATGACGTTAATCCCGCTCTAGCCACGGCATGACAATCTACACATTAAACATGATCGGGAGCCACTGGGGAAGGAGCGATCGTAGGTCGGTTGGTTCATCCAGGATATGCCTAATTTCAGGTCAGCCTATGAAGATTCTGAACTGTCCCGGAAAAAACAAAAATAGGAAATGTGTGAAACTCACTTATAACTGGAAGTTTTAAACTTTCTGACAAAAGCCAAAAATTTAGACCTTGAATTTTCCAAACCTCCATCACCGTGTCTTTCACAAAGAATGACCAAGAGCCCTATTCTATTGCTCAGTCCAAGACTGAATTCTGGAGGAAGGAACGTACTGACCAGATAACTGGAAAAGTAGGAAAAAAAACCATAATAGAGAAAACATGCACACACAATGTGCTTCACAGGCCTCAACAGAATGATTAATGAGGAATAATATCTTTAAGAAGGAAGATGAAAAATCTGGCGAACACTTCTGAGAATCCCAGTTTGAGACCGGTATATTTTCCTAAAGCTGTGGAGAAGCATTTACATATCAAAGGTGTACTTGAGCTATTTAAATGGTATCTGGCATAGAATTTAGAAAGTACTGCAGCTTGATTCCAGTCTGTTTCAATCACCATTTTCCTGCTTAATTGTGAATCTAAAGGTCAAACATCTATTCTTAAAAAAAACACTTTGTTGTCATTTAAAAAGTTATTTGCCGATGCTCGATTGGCTTTTTTAAGGCCTCAGTTGACATCATTTTCATTTTGATGACGGCTTTTTTTAAAACTTAGATCAACCATAATACCTGGGCTCAAATCCCCAGACCTAGAAGGGAGGCATTCTAGGACTAATGGACAAGTGACCTAAACAACCCTAATATTTTCTCAATGTTATTTCTGCCCATGGAATCTGGGTTCGTGTGGCATGTGCCTTTTATGGGCAGGGAACGTCTGCTAATTTCTTTGTATTGTATTGTATTTTCCCCAGCATTTAATATAGTGCTCTGCCCATAGTAAGCCCTCAATCAACGTTTGTGTTTGAAAGATTGATTTCTCATTAGAGAAGCAGCGTGGGTCAGTGGAAAGAGCCCGGGCTTGGGAGTCAGAGGTCATGGGTTTGAATCCCAACTCTGCCCCTTGTCAGCTGTGTGACTGTGGGCAAGTCACTTCATTTCTCTTGGCCTCAGTTCCCTCATCTGTAAAATGGGGATGAAGACTGTGAGCCTCATGTGGGACAACCTCATTCCCCTGTATCTACCCCAGCGCTTAGAACAGTGCTCTGCACGTGGTAAGCGCTTAACAAATACCAACATTATTATTATTATTTTTTAGGTGGGTCTACCCTAGACTTGTTTGAAAAGGAGAAGAGCTTCTCAGATGTCCTCCACCTAGGAGGCTTGACCTCAAAATGGAAGTCTTGTTTTTGATCCGATGAAGCGGGGATTGGTTTCTGGTGACCGAATGTCCCTCTTCGCCTTTGCCTTGGGAGAGCATGTGTGGATTTGTTCCTCTAAATGTGCCTCCTGACCGGTCCAGAAGTAGCTATGTTTGGTGGTTGACATTTGAGGATGCTAGCCACCCTATCTTCCTCCAACTATTCTATGTCAGCCTGCCTAGACAATGAAGCTGTCTGTGGGGCGGGCTCAAGCCGGAATGAGCTCGACGCGCAAGAGATGGGAGGGTCGATCTTTTTGAGTGGCTTTCTGTCTGCCAGGAAGATGAGTTAAAAACTGGACAGTGGGGATGAACACAGAAGTAGAACTATTGCTGTGTGTCTTTTTAAATGGCGTGCCATCTAATGATGATGATAATATTTAAGTGCTTACTCTGTGCCAAGCACTGTACTCAGGTAGATTCAGTGCGATCGGATCGGGCGTAGTCCCTGTCTTCCACGAGAATCACACTTTAAGGAAGGAGAATAGGTCTTTCATCCTCATTTTACAGATGAAGAAACTGAGGCCCAGAGAAGATAAGTGACGTGTCCAAGTCACATGGCAGGCAAATGATAGATCTTGGATTTGAACCCAGATCCCCCGACTCCCATTTCCACTGGGTCGCGCTGCTTCTTCTTCCTATCAAGAGTTCTCATTAGAGTCTTAGCATTTGTTTGGCCAAAGTACAGAAGGCTGGTGTCCACTGGGAAGCTGAGTCAAGACAAAGTAGTCATTAAAATGGATATATGGTGAAAAAAGCAGTAGAAGAAATGGAAGAAAAGTAGCATTGGCTTATCTGGAGAGATCTGTGTCAATTTTTAAAGCAAATTTACCCAGCACTGGATATATAGGGTGATCTCTCTCCCCATCTAGATTGTGACATCAATGTGGGCAGGGAATGTGTCTGTCAGCTCTGTTACCTGTATTCTTCCAAACACTTAGTACAGTACCCTGCACATAGTAAGCGCTCAACGAATACGACTGATTGACTGATTGACAATAATCTTTAAAACAATTTGAAATTCATTATAACTTGGAGAATCTCTGGAGCCATTTTTCTCATTGATCAAGGACAGAGTCCTATAAATAGTGCTCTGGGATGAGCCAAGGTACAGATAGTGGTTAACAAGGCCAAGGGGGGCAGGAAATAGAGAAAACTAAATAATATAAAGATAGTAGAAATAGGAGACAAGATGGGGGAGACTTGAAATTTTAGAAAAGGAACGGGTGGTTTTGGTGAATTGTGAATTGGGAAATAAACATTAGAGTAAAAAGAGAAACGATCATTGGAAGCCCCAGAATATGAGCAGAGCTACATTTTGGGGGGAAAAAAAAGATAGTGAATAAAATATTTAGCGAAAACTAAAGAAATAATTAAGAACCCCAAGAATGAAACAAGCGAACAAAGAAGGGAAAAGTAATTTGGTGAAAAGAACAGAATGAATGAGAAGTATAGCATGTCTCATTTTTATAGAGTGTTTTGAGTTTTAAAAGAAATGCTTGAAAAAAATTTGAGAGCCTGAGGTAAA
The DNA here is from genome assembly GCF_004115215.2 of Ornithorhynchus anatinus. Lineage (NCBI taxonomy): Eukaryota > Metazoa > Chordata > Mammalia > Monotremata > Ornithorhynchidae > Ornithorhynchus > Ornithorhynchus anatinus. The sequence goes on along the minus strand of NC_041751.1, from coordinate 6,312,670 downwards.
ACAAGAAAAGGTATTTTTTTATCATTATTAGCTGTATTACTCATGTACATATTTGGTTAAATGGAACCACTAGGGATAATTGATTTATGATGTGAACTAAATGACAGAATTTCTTCACAAAAGAAGGTGGAACAAATCAAAGGGTAAGTTCAAAAAATGTGTCTGGGTTGATGGAAGGCGGCAAAGATGCCAGAAAATGCCTTAGAGATATAATGGCAGGAGCAGAGCATTTATTAAGAGCTTAACTTGCAAGGTTTTATATTTTACTTTGATGTTTGAATTTGCTTCTAATAATCTTGGCTATTCTTTTGATGACTTTGATTGATAATTGTGTTGGTGTCATTCCCTAAGTTTATTCAAGGTTAATCTTAAGTGAGCTCAATGAAATCTGAGGGGTCAGATAGTAGAAAACTGTCTACATAAGTCGATCGCATATCGTTAAGTTAATGACGTTTATCTTCTCTTTTCCTCGGATTTAACCTGGCTGCTTCTGAAGCCCTATTAATATCATACTAGGGGGCTCAGAAATCTGATTGAAACAGAGCAGTGTGGCCCAGTAGAAGAGCACGAGGCCTGGATTCTAATCCCAACTCTGCCAACTCTGTCACCTTAGGAAATCACTTAACTTCTCCATGCCTCAGTTTTCTTATCCGTAATGGGGATTCATTACCCGTTGTCTCTCCTCAGACTGTGAGCCCTGTGTGGGACGGGGACTGTGTCCAATCTGGTTATCTTGTGCTTGGAACCTGGTAAGAACTTAATAGATACCACGCTATTGTAAGACATTTTTCTATGTATAAACACCCTACCCCCCATATAAGAGTAAAGGAATAAAATCGCTCAAATTTCTAGTCCCCGCCACCAAGAAGCAAGGTTGCTCAGTGGAAAGAGCCCGGGCTTGGGAGTCAGAGTTCATGGGATCGAATCCCGGCTCTGCCGCCGGTCAGCTAGGGGACTGTGGGCAAGTCACTTAACTTCTCTGGGCCTCAGTTCCCTCATCTGTAAATTGGGGATGAAGACTGTGAGCCTCACATGAGACAACCTGATTACCCTGTATCTACCCCAGCACTTAGAACAGTGCTCTGCACATAGTAAGTGCTTAACAAATACCACTAATATTATTATTCTTATTATTATTCCTCTCACCTCAAATTTAAATTAATGAAGGTGCTAAAATTTTGTTTGGCCTAAAAAAAGGAGTATTGGCAACCCCCACGTTCATTGATGTCCTTTTTATTCCTATCTCTCTTCTCCATCTCTCAAGCCTCACCTTATTCTACTAGTCCCAACATTCCTGGGCTATAATGATGTAAGTGTTGTTCAGGAACAAATATACTGTTCTTACCGCTAAATCTCCTAGACGGCAAAGTCAGAGATAACTTTCATGACTTGATTTTCATGACTTTCTTTTGTTCCACCATCCATAAGCCCCAGAATCAGTAGGAACAAATTCTGTTTTTACCCAAAGAATCAGGTTTTTAACATCCCAGAAGAATCAGCGCTTTCGTAAAAATCAGCATTTTTCTCAGAAGAGGCTCTCAACCTAGGATTGGCCTTATTTGGGATGCAGAAAATGATAAAATGAGGTTCGTAATGCAGGTGTGGCTATCTTTGCTTAAGCGAAATTCTGTTAACTGAATTTTGTGATGAACCCTAAGTCAATTTTGCTCCCTGATCCTCTGAAGCCTAAGCCTAGTGCAGCTATAATTTATATGATATTAATAACAAACAACTAAATAATGCATCAAACCCCTTCATCACAATATGTGTGCATGTCTTTAAGAATGCATTTATATTAATGTATCTGACTTTCTAAGTCAGACTATGAGATTAGTATTCCTTATATAATAATAATGATAATAATAATAATTATGGTATTTGTTAAGTGTTTACTATGAGCCAAGCACTGTTCTAAGCGCTGGGGTGGATCCAAAGCAAGCAGGTTGTCCCATGTGGGGCTCACAATCTTAATCCCCATTTTACAGATGAGGTAACTGAGGCACAGAGAAGTGAAGCGACTTGCCCAAGGTCACACAGCAGACAAGTGGCAGACCAGGGATTAGAACCCACATCTTCTGACTCCCAAGCCCTCGCTCTTGCCACTAGGCCAAAGTATTTATGACTGTTATATCCTTGCTGGTCCGGTGGAAATTTGGGAATCAGAATAGTGTGGCTTCTAGTCCATTTCTGACTGAAACAGGGAGGAAGACATACACATTGCAATGTCCTTTTTCTATATTTCGCTACTCACTCATTGCATATTGTGCCCCAGAGGGATGCACCTGGGAAGGACTGGGAAAATGACTAAAGTTCCCTTCATGCTGCTAATGAACCTTTTCAGCTGGTTGTGAACCCTTTAGGAACCCCAAAACCCCTTAGTGGTACCTATTGGTCTCAAATTTATTTTACTAACAAGGTGTACGTCCCCTTGATTCTATTTATCATGATTAAGTGGTCTTGTTTGTGTCCATTTGTCTCCCCCAGTTAGACTCTGAGCCCGTCCATGGGCAGGGATTGTCTCTATCTGTTGCCGATTTGTACATTCCAAGCGCCTAGTACAGTGCTCTGCATATAGTAAGTGCTCAATAAATACTATTGAATGAATGAAAGGGTTAACACAGTTTCCCCAAGTGCTCGACCTAGTCCCAGCAGGAGTTTATGGAATTTGAGAATCTTCATAAAAAGAATTTTAAAGCATCTTCTCCTTTCTAGATCATAAAGTTGATGCAATAGTTAATGAAACAGAAAAACAAGAACACGCAGTCCAATTAATACTATAAACCTATACTATTTCAGTTTATTGGAGATTAACTAAAGGGTTTGCTCATCGGGGACTGCCGCTAGAATTGACAAAGACAATATTTAGGTCAAGAATTTTAGTTAACCCTGTCCATATTGTGTATGGGTGAACTGCAGGTGCATTGAACTAGGAATAAAACTAGTTTGGAGGGTTATTCTTGATGGGCGATTACTTGTATTAACCAAAAAATGTTTACTTGATGCACTTCAGTCTATCTACGTGGATACTATCTGATAATCAATAATTCTATAATAGAGTTAGGATGTAATGATCCCTGCTCGCCTGGAATTTACAATCTAGAAATCTGCAATCCGATATAAACCGTTCCAAGTGAGACTAAAAACAATATGTGATTGGTAATCTCTCCCTCATTATGGGTTTCTAATCTCTCTGTTTCTAATCTCTCCGCTGGACTGCCTCATTGGCTACTCCCAGCACTTGGCCTTTTTTTTTATGGCCCTCGTTAAGCGCTTACTATGGTGCCAGGCCAGTACTAAGCACGGACTAGATATGAGCTAATCAGTTTGGACACAATCCACGTTCCCACACAGGCTCACGGTTTCCAATCCCACTTCACAGGTGAGGTAAGGAGATGCAGAGAAATTAAATGACTTGCCCAAGTTCACGCAGCAGTCGAGCGGTGGAAGCGGGATGGATTAGAAGCCAGATCCTTCTTACTGCCTGGCTCATGGTTTAGCCACTTGGCCTCTAGCGTGTTTCTTTCTGTTTTTCCCTCTTGATTTTCCAGAAGCCTCTGTTTTAAGATGGTTATCTTCTTTCAAATCCCTATAGATATGTGCTCGATTAATACCACTGATCATGTTTCTTTCTGTTTTTCCCTCTTGGTTTCTTGATTATCCAGAAGCCTCTGTTTTAATCTTCCAAATTCCTATAGGTACTACACTTAATACCTTGAGTGGGGTTGTATTTTTTAAGGAAAACCAAATTTCCAGTTCCCCCTTCCTTCCAACCAGAATGATTAGCCATCCTGTGTCAGGGGAAAACTGGAGGTTCTAGGCAGTAGCAAGTTTTAGGAAGCTGTAGTTGAGGGGTGAAGGTGTTTGGGGAGGTAGGAGTAGGTCTCAGTTGGGCAGTGCTTTGGAAACCCAAAAAATCCTAAAAGGCAATGTAAAATCTGTTGCCTCAAAATATTTTTTTTTCCTTTGGGCCCTATTTCTCTTGGCCTTCCTAGAACCCTGCCATTCTGGGACCTCCGGACAACTAGAGAATGGAGACAAGGCCGCAGACCGCAAACATCCAAGAAGGAGTTCTGGCATCCAGGGGCCTGTGGTCAGGGTGTCCAGGACTCTGAGATGGGTGTAGCGAAATGGGGCACCGGAGAAGCCATCCCCGCCTGCAAAGTGCCCTCCTGATAAACATGCCTTGCCACCAATATGAAGATTTGCCCCAGGCAGATTTTGATCTGAAATAAAAGTTTTCAGCAAACAGTCTTTTACAAAGACGGGTCTTTACCCCATGCAGACCTGGTAAAGCTGTGAAAAATGTTCTTCCTTACTCTCCTTAGTTGCCTTGCTCATTTCTGTTTTGAGATTTCTAAGACAGATAGAAAAAAAAAAATATGTTGGATCAACAACATTTCAGTTTTCTTGAAACATTTCAAAGGCAAACTTTTTGTGAGCCGGATAATGCTCTTAACATTTCATAGCATCGGAAGGGCTAACCCCGGAGTCAGATCATAAAGGCATTTAGAGCCCGGGAGAGACGGCAGTGCAAGAACCCCAAACGGCATTCATGTAATAAAGACGCTCTTCAATATACTTATTTTAACAGCCAATGTGTTTCTGCTCCAGCTAGATCTCCCTTTTTCTAAGAGTTTTTGTAGACTTAATGGGATGCCAGTTGCATCTCAAATCCGTCTAGGAGACATGACCGAGGATGAAAGCTTTCCTATCATTAGAAAACGAAAATATCAACTAACCCAGGAAGAGAACAATACAATACAACTGGAAATGAGGCTTTTAAGCTGGACAATTTATGTAGAGTACTAAATCTTCTTTGACCAGTTGCCCCAACTTGGGAATTTCGTGCTTAATTTAAGCAGAATAGTGACAGAAAATATTATAAAGCTCCAATATATAACTTTCACTTACTCCTCGGTGGTTTTTCTATGCATAACTCCTATGTATAATTGCTATGTACAATTTCTGTGTGGTGGTTTTCTACGTGTAACGTTGCTGTATAATTCTAGGTATATTTCTATGTGTAACAGCTTATAGAGATGTGCCCGTGGTGTATGTATGGAGAGAGTCAGAGACAGAGACAAACGTGTTTCAGAAGAAAGGTGGTCAAAAAGAATAATGGTGGGAAAAGCAGAGTGATTAAAGGGATGAAAATAATCGATTATTTATGCCTCACTTTCCTCAGGTCGAAAGAAGCCGCGTATTTTTTTCTCTCCTTACCCTATTTTGTTGCCGGTTGTGAAATTCGTGATCTCGAAATATGATTCAGCTACTAAACAAATAAAACCGGTAAGATTTTCCCTTTCTTTTTTTTCCTCATTGGAACTGAATACTTGAGCCATCTGCATTCACCAGTGACACCATGCTGTTTATTCAAATGAGAATTCTTAACAAAAAGGTTACTTCACTAGGCCAAGGCAGCGTGTTTGCCCAGCACGATCCCTACACTTTATTTAAGCTTTTAAACTCTATATCAGTAGCATGAGAGTTGATGTTTAGAACACAAAAGGGATACAGTAGAGTCTAATATACATGGTCTTTTTTTTCCCTGCAGAATTCTAATCGTCGCGTATGGGGGGAAAATGTACGCTAACCTTCTAGGAATTAAAACGAGGCATTTATTTCATTCAGAGAATTCAGTGACTTCCAGTGGTTGTACTGCTAAGGACTCTCAGCTTTGAAAGGGACCTTTTATTGTGCAGAAAGAAAGCTCAGATACAGCACTAAGGGAAAATTTCAGAGTCCAGATAGCATGCCTAAGCAACTCATTGCTTGGCAACTGTTTTTCCCAGTCCCCCACTAGCTGAACCTTTTCGTCCATCTTTAATTGGATTGGGTTAATATAAACCTCAGCACTACTAGTGTTGTGTGGCCCCCATAATAAGACTATTGTGTGATGCTCCGCGCCCTTGTGTTCCCTATTTAGGAATGTGTCGCTCTGAGCAGTTCAAAAGTGTGAGCAAATGAAAAAAGCCACAATCACTTCATTAATGATTTGTAAACAGAATATCCAGCACTGACGCCACCTGCGTAGGCTTGGTGGGGGCCGTGGAGGGGAGCAGTGTCGATTCGCCGAGGCCCTGTGCGGAATTACTGTGGAATTTAATTCGGCGGAGTAAATGAATGGCCCAATTAACACTTCTACGTTCATACCGAACGGGTGAATTTAGAGGAAATAACTTCTTTCTTGGAGAAATTTTCCAAAGCGACACGGAGCAAGATGAAATATCCTCCCTCCTCTCCACCACCCCATGTCATCTTTCCCATTAGATTTTACACCGGAGACCATACCGCTATGAGTTGAAATTATCAATGCAAGGAGCCACGTATAGTCCAAAGCAAATAGAAAGTGGGCAAAAAAAGTTCACTGGGACTTTCAAAGCGAAGCCAGGATGTTTATAAATTTGCTTAGCCTTAACAATAGACTTCATTAAAGAGGGCCTTTGTTTTTTCTTTCCCAACACTACATATTATGACAGCTTGAAACAACTTACCAGCTGCATACTGTCATCTTGGCTCGCCAAGAAAGCATGTTATCCTTCTCCAGCCTCAAAATGGGGACCCTCTACATGTTCTGTGAAGATGTTCAAAAGCTTAAATTGTTCTCCGTCCATTCACCTAAATGCAGCGCATGGTGGCTAATTTTAAAAGCATTCCGGAAAATTCTGTGGAGGCGATGCAAATCGACTGCACTTTTCTAAATGGAAAGAAAATCGATTAGTTTCATGGTGGTTGTTACGGTGATGGTTGATTCATATTATTCACCTTATTACCAGCCAGCCCGATTCCCCCTCTTTTCTCAGTGGGGAAGTTGCCGGGATGTGGAGGAAGAAGAGGAGGAGACAGGAGCGAGAGGATTTCCTTTCCCTTCCCCAAGGAGGAGTGACCTCGAACAGGTCCCAGGCTGCCTGCCCGATTTACGTCTGCGGAAATGCCCCAACCCAGGAGAGGCTGTGTCATGGAGTGAATGAGGGGACCTGGGTAAGAGTTTGAACTCTGCTGTGTGGCCGTTGGCACATCCTTTAATCACTCTGTATCTCAGTTTCCCTATCTGCAAAATGGAGATAATAATACCGACTTGTCTAAACGTCTCGCGGGATTGTCGGGAGGGCAGAAGTGAGATGTCTCATGAGAGGGCTTTAGGAATATAAGAGCTATATACAAATCAGGCAGTCGTCTGTGTCTTTGCAGAGCAGAAGTGATAATCCTAGATGGGCATATGGTATTTGGTATTTGTTAAGTGGTTACTCTGTGCTAGGCCCTGTAGGAAACACTGGGGGGGAATACAAGCAAATCGGGTTGGACACAGTTCCTGTCTCTCATTGGGCTCACAGTCTTAATCCCCATTTTACAGATGAGGTAACTGAGGCCCGAGAAGTAAAGTGACTCGCCCAGGGTCACACAGCTGACAAGCGCTGGAACCGGGAATAGAACCCATGACCTTCTGACTCCCTATCCCACGGTCTATCCCCTGGACCATGCCGCTTCCCAATGTGTAAAATAAATGAAATAAATGGTGGTATTTGTTAAGCGCTTACTATGTGCAAAGCACTGTTCTAAGCGCTGGGGGATACAAGGTGATCACGTTGTCCCACGTGGGGCTCACAGTTTTAATCCCATTTACAGATGAGGGAACTGAGGCACAGAGAAGTGAGGTGACTTGCCCAAAGTCACACGGCTGGCCAGCGGCGGCCGGGATTAGAACCCTGATGACTCCCAAGCCCGGGCTCTTTCCACTGAGCCACGCTGTATCAGGGAGCTGCCTTCTGGTTGAAGAGAACGGCCACCTATTAACCTAGCAGGATGAGTAGAATGGGCTCGGGAACAGCTCGTTCAGAACGGGCCCAGGTTGGCTCTGATCTAAAGGTCCTACTGAAGGTTGGGTTACTGTTTTTGTTTCTTCCATTTTTTACCGTATTTCTTAAACACTTGCTCTGTGCCAGGCGTTGTACTAAGCTCGAGAGTAAATAAATACCAGCTGATCGGGTTGGACACAGTCCCTGTCCCACGAGGGGCTGGCAGTTTTAATCCCCATTTTGCAGATGAGGGAACTGAGGTCCAGAGAAGTGAACTGACTTGCCCCAGCTCACGCAGCAGACGAGTGGCAGAGCCGGGATTAGGACTCCTGACCCCCGGCTCCCAGACCCACGCTCTATCCACTGTGCCATGCTGGGGTGGGATCACCTTCATGCGGGATGTGAGAGAGTCAAGTGCTTGAGGAGTCAGAGGGGGAAGAACCAAACCAGCACCACTCTCCCCACCTTCGGAGCCTCGCTAAAATCGCCTCTCCATCAAAAGACCTTCCACATTAAGTCATTCTGTTCCTTCTCCCTTCCACATCACCTACGCGCCTGGAGCTGTACCCCTGGAGGACTTGATGATACTCATCCCACCCTCAACCCCATAACTCTTACATAGATATAAGAGAAGCAGCGTGGCTTAGTGGAAAGAGCCTGGGCTTGGGAGTCAGAGGTCATGAGTTCAAATCCCAGCTCTGCCACTTGTCGGCTGGGTGACTGTGGGCAAGTCACTTCACTTCTCTGGGCCTCAGTTACCTCATCTGTAAAATGGGGATTAACCGTGAGCCTCACGTGGGACGACCTGATGACCCTGTATCTCCCCCAGCGCTTAGAACAGTGCTCTGCACATAGTAAGTGCTTAAATGAGAAGCAGCGTGGCTCAGTGGAAAGAGCCTGGGCTTCGGAGTCGGAGGTCATGAGTTCGACTCCCGGCTCTGCCACTTGTCGGCTGTGTGACTGTGGGCGAGTCATTTAACTTCTCTGTGCCTCAGTTCCCTCATCTGTAAAATGGGGATTAAAAGTGTGTGAGCCTCACGTGGGACAACCTGATGACCCTGCATCTCCCCCAGTGCTTAGAACAGTGCTCGGCACCAAGTAAGCGCTTAACAAATACCAACATTATTATTATTATATCCCAAATCCATTTATTTGCTTCATTGTTTGTCGGTCGGTCTCCCCCGGGAAGGAAACATTTCTACTAGCGCTGTGTACTCTCCAAAAATAGAATAGTTGCTCGGGAATATGTAAGCCCTCAGTAAATGCCAGTGATCCACTGATGAATGAAAACATGAATGCCTCAGGATACATCGAGACACTTGCTTAACTGCGGCTCTTTTAAGTTATGCTTTGTTTCCGATTTTCATTTCGATAAGTCAGAGGGGACATTAGTGACTCACTCTTTTTCTTAAATAATAACTAATGAACTGCTCATTTGATGGGGCACTGGCTCTTGAATCAATTCTAATTTAGTTCTGATTTCATCTTGATGAGAAGGCAGCTATTCATTTACTAACAAAACAGGGCATAATACTTAATTAAAGATTTCTTTTCTCTGTTTACTGGTGGATTGATTTTAAGTTCTTTTTCTCGTGGCAACACATCATTTTTTTTGCCCACCTAGTCATTCATCGGTTACCTTGTATATTTCCAGCTCACGGAAGTATCAGGGTTTTGAGGGTTTTGAACACTGAAGAGAACACTTACAGAACTTACTTCTAAGTTGCATTGAGAAGTCTTATAATTGAACCAAGTGCTTCAGTTTGTCTGCAAAAACCAGCTTTAAATTCACTTATTAATAATTAGTAATCGTGGAGATTTTTCATGCATTTAATTGAACATGCTCTTTTTCGCTGACTGCTCATAGAGGATGTGTTTCATAGGCGATATTTAAATCTGGTGATTTCATCGGGTGACCACAGTTCAACTTATAACTTTTTGGAGAGTTATAGCCTTCCTTACCCCTTTTCCTGTCTTTCCCCGTCCTCCTGCTTCATCCTGCTTAGTTTTCAGTGTGACTTTCCTGTTCTGTCTTCTTCCCACTCTGACCTCATCTCTTCTCCCTCTCCCATCTTCTTTCCATTTTCAAGTGTTCGTTGGATAGTTTGTTTTTATTGAACCTGACTGATGTCACTAGTCCCCACTAGTCCCTTTCCCTATTCATCTCCATCCCAGGTTGGCTCAACCCTCATACCTGCTTGGACATGTCTTTTTTAAAAAAAATTTTCTTTTTTAGCTTAACATGTGCCATCACCTCTGCTCACCCTTCTCTCCTCAGACACTCCAGTCTCAAGCTCCCCATCAAAGGGAGAGCTAGTGTGAGACAACAAGAATGAACGGAGGGAGAGCCAAATTTGGGAAGAGGAAAGCCCTGTGGGAACCCAGGGGATCTGAGCAAGGGAGAATAAAGATGCAGGATAAGCTGTAAGCGATGCGCTTCATTCTACAGAGTGAAGAAAGTTGCTGTCCCGTTAAGAAACTATCTTATCAGCAATGTTGACATACGTGTTCTTTGACTTTCCTTTCTGTGCTTTTCCAGGGTTGGGTCTGCCTCAGTCCAACCCTAGAGTTATTAATGAATAATGGTGGTATTTGTTAAACACTTCCTATGCGCCAAGCACTTAGAATAGTGATTCGCACATAGTAAGCGCTCAACAAATGCCATTTTTATTATTATTACTAAGCTCTGAGGTCGATGCAAGGAATTCAGGTTGGATACAGTCCCAGTCCCAACCAAGATTAACATTCTAAGTAGGAGGAAGAACAGGTATTGAATCCCCATTTAACAGATGAGGAAACTGGAGCACGTAGAAGGTAAGTGACTTGCCCAGGGTCATACGGGAAGTGGCAATTCTTTCCTGAATCGATCACTAATGTTATTTCTCTGTTTTTCTGCCGTCTCTTATCTGCTCTGCTTTCTGCCTAGTTCACACATTTTAACCTCATTCTTTTCTAGTGCTCTTATCCTCTGGAAAAATTCAAGTTTGATCCTGATTTCTAATAGAGTTATGTTTTTGATTTTTTTTGTCCTGCAACCGGAATTAAATGATTTGAGATTGAATTTTGTAAATCATTCCAAAAATCGGTCTATGGACTTAGTGTGTTTAGCACAGAGTCTCTATTTTAAAAGATGAGAGATCATTTTCACTGCTGGTAATTAAAAATGAAGAAAGTCTCCTTAAAATATTAATTATGGAATTACTGTTCTTTAATATATTTTATTAAAGCATTGCTAGTGCAATGTTCTGGCCAAATGAATATTTTTTAGCCACGTATGAAGTAAATTCTGGGTTAGGAGAGCGGTTCATGGCACAAAAACTCTGGGTTTGGCCAGAAGCTTGTGCTTCTTAGTGAATGACGAGAAACTATGATTGTGGGATTTTGAATTACAGGAAAAGGAAATTGCACTCTCACCTTTTCTCCCATTCAGGCCATTAGCAAATCATATAAAGTTTAGATGGAAACGAAGTGGGTAAAAAAACAAAACAAAACTGCTTTTGGCCTGAGGTCTTATTGCTCAGAAAAAAGCTATTTGAGGCTGTACAATTTTATTCATGGAGCTACTTCCAGAGATCAGTATTGAGATATTTCTTCCATCTTCTTTCCAACAAAAATGAGATCTCAATAATGCAACTTAATATACAGTAAATGGCAAAATTAAATCTTGATCTTTTTCCCATTTGATTTTTAATAAGATGATTCCCTAACATCACTCGGTCACAAGATTTGAACTGCCCCTACTGCTGTGCTTGGTAGTCCTGGGGATTTAAAGGAACCCTGCTAGGATTGGGATTTGCTTAATTCCACCTTTCCATTTCTTCCTATCCTTTTATTCCCACTATATGCCTGCACTTTTCATTTTTCCCGTTCAACCAGAAGGCAGGGATTTTATGCTTATTATGCTTATTCGTGCTCCCAAACACCTACTGAAGCACTCTACACATAACAGGAACTCAGAAAATATTAATAACTGAAAGAGGTGAGGGAGGGAAGAAGGGGAAGAGGAAGAAGTTGGTATGGTGTCCAAGACCCGAAAGAGGACCCTAATGAGATCCAAGGAAATGGGCACGAATCCCAAGTGTAGGAAAATGCAAGCGAAGCACGGTCAATTTGCTTATCTGCGATGAGGAAGAAGCTTTTGATAGTAATTGAACTTTATTATTTTAATTTTGAATTTACGTGAATGAATGGACAATTGACAGGTGTGTTTACTAGAGGACGAGTCAGGGATCTAGAGCTGGAAAGGTAAAGTTATTAGACTGTAATACCCCTCGGTAACAAGCAAGGTGCAAACAAGACTTCACTCTGATCCTCCAAGAATCCTTTACCCCTGCAGGACCAGAATTCTGGGATTGATCGTTCACTGGTTTGGTCCAGTAGGACCATTACTCATGTACACAAGAGCTGAACATATAGAGCACTCATGTACCTATATAGCACTCTTGTACAAATTGATAAATTATATATTATAAATCTTGTATTTGCATTAATATCTGTCTCCCTTTCTATTCTGCAAGCTCAGTGCTTGGAGGGAATGTGCTTACCAGCTCTATTGTGCTCTCTAAGAGCTTAGTACAGTGTTATGCACTCAATAAGTACGCAGTACATACCACTGATTGGGTTATTCCTTGATCTTAGGTTTTTATAATATTTCGGTTACACAGCTATTTTGGAACTGGTGGTTGTGAAGATGAAATATGGTAAAATTAATTATACTTTTCAATAGAAATATTCCAAAAGCATTTGCAATTGTGTTTCCCTTGCAGTTACATTTACTTTGTAATATCAGAATAATTGCATATCATCCAGTTTAAATTACTACTATTATTATTCAATTATCAAATTAAGAATATATATGTGATTCCTAAAGAAAACTAATCATACTTTAACTCAAATCAGAGGTGTATTTGAAAGTCGATTAAAAGTGAAAATGGGAAAATGCAGGTGATTTAAAACCTCCACTCCTAAAACAAATGCTATGGTTCAATTCATTAAATAAACTCAGGAATTCCACACACAAATTTAGGGCACTTAAAAAGTTCAAGTACTGCTTAACCCTTGCGGAGTTTCCAGGATACCTGTAATTAAATGAGAGGACGTAAAGTCAGCCTTAGCAACTCAAGTCTGGATTTGGCTTGGAATTTTAAAAAGCCATTGCTAGTAAAAGATGTGGAGATTTCTCGGGCCTGCCAGTTTATTCCAGAAGGAAAAAGAAAAGAGAAAACTGTGGAGTTGGTTCCAGTACCTTCTTTCAAAAAAACTTATCAAAACTCTTGAGCCCCAATGCCTTAACCTCAGGAGATGTCTTTTTCCTGGGATGAGTGTGGATAAAATCAACGCATCACTACAATTTACTCAGGGTTGACTCTACTGCAAAGAAGAAAAATCTACATTTTGGCTCAAGAACACTGCGGTTCAAGAACAATCTAATGACTACGAATTAAGTTTTGTTTTGTGAGACCTCTTTGTTATTTTTTTTCTTTCCGCTCCTCAGAAAAGGGCTGACTATCAGCACGAACCTCAGCGGATGAGTTTTCAAATGGCAAGGGAACCACAACCCAATTACAGTTCACAGAAAACTTTCAGACTGTAGTTACTGTGTGGTTGGCCTTGGTTATCTTTTATTATATCCTTATCAGGCCCACATCTTGGGCTCTAAATTTGATAATCCGTAATCCTTCTAAATGGACAATGATACTTTATCATCAGGGTGTTCCTGGGATGAAAGTACACCACAGACTGGCGTGGCGAAGGCACCCTGAAATGACGGATGATGATAGATAGAGGACATGCACTGAAATGGAGGTGGATTAGGGTGTGGGGGAGATGCATAAAAACCAGTGATTCCAGTTTGCATTCTTACTGGAAGTGTTTAACTCAACTGGGATTTTTTTTTTAACACAAATAATAACAAATTACGGGCGCTCATCTCACCTCATGCCTGGCCTAGGACAGTAGTATCCCTTTTGATCATTTATTCATTCGATACCTCGATGTCGACCTGGTGGGCAGAAAAGGGCATTGAATCAATCGATTGTATTTATTGAGTGCTTACTTTGGGCACTGTACTAAGTGGTTGGGAGAATACAGTATAACAGGCATATTTCCTGCCCACAGCAAGCTTCAGTTTAGAGTTGGAGACACAATAATATAAATACATTTTGGATATCTTTGTAAGTGCTGCGGAGCTGCAGGGGGTAGTGGGTGAATAAGGGGAGCAAATCACAAAAGGGAATAGGACAAAAGGAAATGAGGGCTGTTAGGGATGTTCCCACCTGGCTCACAACTTCAGCTATCTATTTGGAGAGTTAAAGAACACTGCCCACAAAAGGGACCCCAAGGATCTGAGTTCAAATCACAGTTTAGATCAGTAGGAAAATGTATGTGATGCTTTATCATCTTCAGGGGTCAAAGTTTATACAAAAATCAATCAGAATTTGGTGCAAGTGGTTGTTAAATGATAATAATAGTGATATCGGTGAAGTGTACTAAGCACTGGGGTAGATACAAGCAAATCGGGTTGGACACAGTCGCTGTCCCATAAGGGGCTCACCGTCTCAATCCTCATTTTACAGATGAGCTGAGTCAAAGAGAAGTGAAGTGACTTGTCCAAAGTCGCACAGCAGACAAGTGGCAAAGCTGGGATTGGAACTCACGCCCTTCTGATCCCCAGGCCCGTGCCCTAGCCCCAGAGCCAGGCAGGGCGGAGGGAAAGAAGAGCCACGGTAAGCCGCCCACCTCTAGAGGAAGAGCCTATGTTAATCCCCCAACAGTTTCTAGGTCCAGGCTTGAGGCCTTTAGAGGGTGAGGAGTTATCACCACTATCTTGGCTCCACCTCCCTTCCCAACCACGTCTGACTCCCAGGGCACGTTGAGTAGCGGCCCAAGGCTTTGGGCCCAGTCGAAATGGGAGATGTGAGGCTGTGAATGCAGTCACTGGGCTGCAGGCGGGGCCGACCACTTCATTTTCTCCCTCGTTCTGGGCCCCGTGGGTGAAGGAATGCTACAGTCCTATCGAAAAAATCATCATACCACACTGGCCAATGCCGGGATCTCTCTTTTACTGCAGCACGAGTCTGTGGCCCATTCTGGGTTACGGTCAGCACCGATCATCTCTAATTCTCATGCTCACTTCTGAGATGCCAGTCTGCTGAGGAAAAAAAAAATACAAACCACAGAATTCTGTGGCATTAGAGGGGCAGTTGGGTGAGATATTAGTTGAGCTACTTGAGGAAACGTGTTCAGCAATTTCTTTGAATAACAGTCTTTTGGTGTGGCTCCAGAGATTCTCAGGAATGAAATCACTTCCCGTTGGTGGCATTAAGTGTCTTGACTAAAAATTTGAATGAAAGAAATTGTATTTCTCGGCTTTGAAACGAGCACTACGCTTTCAAATTTTGAGGACCTGAATTAGTGGTACGTCTAGTAATGCTTCATTTCTTAGCTGAAAACACACGGGGCTGCTTGGGTTCGAATCCGGCTCTGTCACTTGTCAGCTGTGCGACTGTGGGCAAGTCACTTAACTTCTCAGTTCTGTAAAACGGGGATTAACTGTGAGCCTCACATGGGACAGCCTCATTACCCTGTATCTACCCCAGCGCTTAGACAAGTGCTCTGCACATAGTAAGCGCTTAACAAATACCAACTTTATTATTATTTAAAGTCTCTCTTGTAAAGAAGGAAGTCTGACTGTTGGGCTTACTAAGCAGCTCATAATTTCTGTAAGAAGGAGTTTGTGTAAATGCGTGAGGAGGCTGCTGTTAGAAAGCCAGGGTGGGATCCAAGCCCAGACTTCACATCTTGTTTTTCCAAATACAAAAGGTGCGATGGGGAGAGGAGCGACATCAAATGGAATTGCATTACAAGTGAAGGCCAACGAACCGATAGGCAAATCCCGAATTCCAAGTCGCCATTGTACGTGTGGCTGTTTGATCTCTTGTCTAAATAATTTTGACCACTGGGGACTGAAAATACCCTCTTGACGAGGTATGCAAAAGAAAGAGGCATTTGTCATTCTTGCGCGTTTCAAAGAGTATTTCCGAAGAACTATCAGTATCCTTTTTACTATAGAAAAGCCCCGCTTGGCGGAGTTAAATGGATTAATTGCCTTTTCAGTGTAAGAGGAAAGAAAAAAAGAGAAGTAAGAGTCTTGTCTTTATCTCCTCTGATTTCAGTGGCTGAGCTGGGGCTTTTCAGATGCACATATGCCTTTAATGACTTAATCACCTAATTAGGTGACTTGCAAAGGCAATTGGCAAATGAGCAGAGGGTTATTTTCTAATTCCCGTGTTTCTGTTGATAAAGCAAGGAATTCTGATCGAGCCCATCCTTTCCCCCAACTCAAGATCATGGAGATAAAACTTGAAAAATAAAGCTGAGCAAACTCTTGGAACAGGAAATGCCAAGTAACTAAGGATACACTGCCATTATTTAAAACTCAGTGTTATTTTAGCAACAAAATTGGTTTAACATGTAGATTTAAACCACTTAAGGACTATCCCTGGACTTTTAAGGTTACTCATCCATCGCATGTTCGAACTTCAGCCTTACATAATGTAAGTGGCAGGTTCTTTGGGTTGCAGTCGTGTTTCGAGAGCAGAAAGTAAGTTTTAGTTAAAAAGGTTGATGAGGCAAAGAAGTGTTGTCTGAGGCCTAAATTACCTGGGGAATTTGCTAGCATGAACCTAGAACTGAAGCAGAATTTCTGCTGAGCTGAGGTTAGTTGCAGTAAATGAAGTATATTTTGGCTTTATGGATTAGTAATAATATTAATTGCATTAGTTTAGCCCTTGATATGGGGCAAGCACTGACCCAACTGCTGCAATAGAGAGATACACAATAAGCAGTTTGAACGCAGTCCTCGTTCCACATGGAGCTCCCATTCTAAGGCCTAGGGACAATAGATGTTTAATCCCACTTTAGAGGTGAGGAAACTGAGGCTCAGTCACTGGGCCTCAGCCACTGAAAACAGAGGAGATAAAGACAAGACTCTTCTTCTTTTTTTTTCCTCTTACACTGAGGCTCAGCGAATATGCCTTTTGTCCAAGGTCACACAGCAAGCAAGTAATGGATCAGAGATCAAAACCTAAGTCCCCTGACTCCCGGGCCCAAATTCTTTCCACTAGGCCACACTGCTTCTCCCACGTGAGGCTCACAATCTTAATCCCCATTTTACAAATGAGGTAATTGAGGCACAGAGAAGTTAAGTGACTTGCCCACAGTCACACAACTGACAGGCAGCAGAGCTGGGATTTGAACCCATGACCTCTGACTCTCAAGCCCGGGCTCCTTCCACTGAGCCACGCTGCTTCTCAGGAGAATGGAGGCGCAGTCAGAAGGCTCTTGGGAAAACTCTAGATTCTGGGTTCTGAATGGGTAGCACAAGGAACGTGGGAGGGACATGAGGACGGTGAGGGGGGACAAAAAAGTGTTTCCCACCTCAGGACAGGCACATTTCTGAGGCAGACCCTGCTTCCACGGAAGATTCCACCAATTAAATGGACAAGAAATCTACTAGAATGACATCTGTTCTTTGGTCAAAAGATTGAGGAAACTTCATCCACTGGATGTCCATTAGCATTCAGAAACAGATTCCCTTGGTGGAGTCGTATAACATACTAAAAGTTGGCTGCAAGTCAGGTAGCAAGGGAGTGTGGGACGAAAATTCATCTAAAGGGATCGGGGAGGTACAAGGAAGACTTACTCCGTTAAAGGAAATCTGTATCGATGGTTAAAAGTCAAGAGCTGCCTCAAAACCCCACGAGGTTTTTGGACAGAGCGAGTGAAGCTAAATAAAGATTTTCTTTCTGTGAGGTGCTGGGGTGACACCACAGAAATCTGGTCCCTTTTGTTTTCTATTGAAAATCCTCAGACCAGGAATACTCACACTTGTTTAGAGGATCTAATATCCGATGTGAAACAAGGAACACGTCTATTGTGCCTGTCACCAGTGGCTCTATTAGAAACAATCAATGCTTTTCCAAGGCTACATGGTGCGTGATGTAATTCCATTTTCTCCCCTGACCGCAGGAAAGGGAAATCGGGTAATTAAATGTGAGAAATCACAGAACGGGGGGCCCTTTCTGCTCCGTTGGATTTCCCAATACGGTTGCCCAGCCGTAGAAGCCAGAAGCTAGCCTAGGGAAAGGAAGCCTGGCTCCGGACAAAAGCGGGATGCTGCCCCTGAATGCACCACGAAGCAAACACAGTTTGTTGTCAGGAACTAACAAGCCAGCCATGTCCTGTTCAAGTGCCACAACTTCCCATCAACTTGAAAAGGTCTGACTGTTAGTAGGCTTCAGTCACAGTGATATG
Organism: Ornithorhynchus anatinus; assembly: GCF_004115215.2. Lineage (NCBI taxonomy): Eukaryota > Metazoa > Chordata > Mammalia > Monotremata > Ornithorhynchidae > Ornithorhynchus > Ornithorhynchus anatinus. The sequence continues at coordinate 6,294,560 of NC_041751.1, read as the reverse complement.
CTTTCTGCTTTCAGATTCCATTGTTTGGACACTGAAGTAGCGGGGCAGAAGATGTGCCTTCTTTGGCCAAAGTCCCCTCGAAGAAAAAAAAATGGCAGCAATGAGAGGAAAGAGCTGAGAACGGGGTGTAGGGATTTTAAGAGAAACAATAGTGGTAAGGATGAGCTTTGTTCATCAAGAAGGTTTCATTTTTATTTTTCCACTTTTCATTCTTTGGAAACATTTGGAAACGGTGCACGTTGCTTTCCTTACCAGGAAAATAGGAGCAAAATCCAGTCCCTGAGATTTTTCACATTACAGAATGAGAAGATCTTTGAGATCTGCTGCGTACAGTGAATAAAAATGAATTACTCTGTCCCTCAAGAAATGGGCTGTATTTTGTGGCAGATTAAATCTGGATAATGAGGAGCAAAGCATAAGGAATTTGAGTCTGAGATTTACTAGAAAAGCAAAGTAATCCTAGTTCACTTTGATTACTGCTTTTAATAAGTAGGTTAGGAAAAGTCTATCACTTGTTTTTTCTAAGTAACTATGTTTGACATTTCAATTTAGTTCTTACCTCTTTTAATACATTTTTTATATTGTACTCTTCAACAGATAATTTACTTCCCAGTGTTTCTTTGTAATAAGACCTAGGATGGGCAAAATGTTCTCATTTATGTGTAAATTTTGTTAAACAAACTCATCTGCATAACCACATTCTCCCAAGGATTTTGTTTTTAGTTAACTATTTTTTTCTATGTTTGTTTTGTAACTCACTAGATTTCCTGCCTAAAATAGAGCAAAACACAGATTATCTGAGTGACTTTTTATTTCAAATATGATGTTGGCTAATAGAGCAGTATAAAATGCAACATTAGATCATTGGTGTGGGATGAGAAAACTGAAGATTTTTATTTTAAGATAAAAAAAAATCCAGTTCTCAACCGTTTGACTATGTCTCTTTCAGTTGCCTGTCTACTCAGTCCCCTAAGCATTCTAAGGGGGAAATGCCACAAGCAGAACCTTGTGGATGTCGCCTCAGCAAACTCACTTTAAACTCTGGTAGTTTGCAGAGGAATCTAAATTCTGGTTACATTTATCAGTTTTTGTTTTCACAACAGAAACCTATAACTAGTGTTTATGTCACCCCAGAGGATTTATCTGTAAGCATTCCATGTATTTAAAACTTTGAAAATGATCTAGATTCTCATTTTTTTTAGCTCCTTTGAGTGAAGAGTGGTAGAATGTTCACGCTCAGTAAGGGCTAAGTAATATAGAAGATCTGAAATTGCTTCGTCTAGTATGCCTCTCTCCCCCCTTCGTACCCTTAAGCTTTCTTCTCTCTCTTTTTCTCTCTCTCTCTCCCCATTTCTCTTTCACTCTCTCTATCTTTCACTCAGTGATAGTTATTAACTTGTGGCTGAATGTAGAGCTGAATGCTTGGAAGACTACAGAATAACAAAGTCGGAAGACCTGATCCTCACCCACAAGAAACTTAGAGTCTGACAGGGGGCATTAAATTTAATTAAAAGTAGGAGTGCTATGAAGCCAAAGCTGGTATGAGGATCAAAGTGCTTAAGAGAGAGATACCCAAATCATAGGCAGGGCAGAAGAGAGAGCGAATCGAGTGGGGAAATGAGAGGTTTAATCAGGGAGATGTGTGATTTTCGTAGGGCTTTGAAGAAGGGGAGAGTGTGGTGTGTAGGATATGAAGAGGGCATGGGGTTGCAGGCCAGAAGGACGATATGGGCAGGAGATCAGTGGCGAGACAGACGGGATTGCGTTACAGGAAGTAGGATAGCATCGCCGGAGTGAAGTGTGCAGTTTGGACTGTGGTAGGAGATAACGAGGTGAGGTAGGAGAAGATCCGGATGAGTACCTTCAAAGTCGATGGTAAGGGGTTTCCGTTCGGGGCGGAGAAGGATGGACAATTGATTTTTGTGCTCACCGTTCGAGGGCAAGAGGGGTAATAGTTTTTTGGGTTCTCTCGTGGTATTTGTTAAGCGTTACTACGTGCCGGGCACTGTTCTAAGCGCTGGAGTAGTTCAAAGCCAATCAGGTTGGACACAGTCCATATAATAATGTTGGTATTTGTTGAGGGCTTACTATGTGCCGAGCACTGTTCTAAGCGCTGGGGTAGACACAGGGGAATCAGGTTGTCCCACGTGGGGCTCACGGTCTTATTCCCCATTTTACAGATGAAGTAACTGAGGCACCGAGAAGTTAAGTGACTTGCCCAAAGTCACACAGCTGACCAGTGACATATCCCACATGGGGCTCATACTCTTAACCTCCATTTTACAGGTGAGGTAACTGAGGCAAGGAGAAGTGAAGTGATTTGGCCAGATCACACAGCAGACCAGTGGCAGAGCTGGAATTAGAACCCAAATCCTTCTAACTCTCAGACTCATCCTCTGTCTGCTGAACAATGCTGTGCTTGAGATCAGTTCCCATATTTACTCATCCCTGGTCTCTGACAAAATCTGATAGTTTCAAATCCAGGTCAAAAGACCCAAAATGGGGACTTTATGTCCTGTGGGTTCTTTGAAGCCTGCCATCTTTCACAGTTCTCCTCCTTTCTAAAATCCCTGCCCTGTTTCCCCCTCATGTTCAAAAGAAAAAGTCAGTGCCTTTACACACATATGCTCTCACCACATTCATGTAGTTACATGTATGAATAGGTGGACATGTATACTCAAATCACAGGATGTATTCAGGGAACACATACACAAACACACACAATCTTCACTGTTATCACCTGCAGCACTATCTACTGGGTACAGAGAATGGAACTTGGGGTTGGATAATAAAGAGACTTTAACGTGACCTAGTGAATAGAGTATGTCCTGGGAGTCAGAAGCGGTTAGATTCTAATCCCCATTCCACCGCTTGTCTGCTGGGTGAACTTCGGCAAGTCACTTCTCAGTGCCTTAGTTATCTCACCTGTAAAATGGGGATTAAAACTATGAGCCCCATGTGGGACCCGGACTGTGTCCAACCTGATTAGCTGTATCTACCCCAGTGCTTAGTACAGTGCCTAGCTCATAGTAAGCATCTAACCAATACCATAAAAAGGTCCATTCCTATCATTGAATATCTTTCTAGAAGCTTAGGAGAGAACCAACCATATTATGTACTTAAAAACCACCACTACTTTTATAGCCAGGTAGAAGTGGGTCAATTTTATTAAGTGAAAAACAGGAAGAAGCATTTTCACTTCAGTTGGGCCATACGTCTTATGGAAATTTGCTCTAGCTAGCTGCTCATTAGAAGCCAGTTTAAAACCCAAAGATGAAATCTTGGAGCGGTGTTTGAGAAGCTGTAACCACACTGGGAACTTAATGTTTTTCCCGTCCGATCGCCTGCTGTGAAACATTCAGGGCATGCGATGCAGAATCGGGCAGTTTAGTAGGAACATAGATACCCACATCTCATTCTCATGCAAGGTTTCCTCAGAGAAAAATTTAAGCAAACAGGCAAGGAAATATAATAACAAGCAGGAAAAAGAAGGCTAAGACCATCTGGAAGAATGAGAAAGTAAAGCTAACAGTTGGAATCAAACCGAGGGCTACCGTGAGCAAAGTAGCTTTTGTTTGGTTTTGTTTTAATGGATTCCTCATCGAACGCAGAGCCATAAGGACAAGAAAAAAGGACAGTTCCTTGAGTTGAGTATTATTCATCTGAGCTCGGGATAACTTTGCCAAAGTTAAGGGCCAGAAATAGCAGCGTGGAGGGGCCCATACAGGGAAACACTTCTTCCAGAGGCTGCATCAAAAGTACCAAGAAAAGAGATGCAGTATTGTGATGGGCAGGTGCTGGTCCCCCTAAACGAACTTTGACAATTCCACATATCCGAGACTCTATCCAGAGTTGGCAGGTTCTCTAACTCTCCCACACCTGCAGGTTTCGGTTGTTGTTGTTGTTATTGTCGTTGCTGTCCCGCGATGAGCATCGCTAGACAAGCCATTCCAGTGGGCATGAATAGAGCACACAGTAGGAAACCTGGGAGACTCATTCATCATCGATCAATAGCCCATTGGCTAGCTGAAGTGATAACAAACCAATTTGATTTATGATGTGCAAGGCAGTCATGCATGGATTTATCAAAAAAGAGAATGGGTTGAAGGCAAACAACGATGTGGATTTAAACTCTCCTGATTACTACAAAACAAATGAAGAACAAAATAGAGGCCCCTAAAATATGCAAGATTGATGGCTAGAAAAACTAAGGCCAAATACTTTTCCTTTATTATTATGCATGGGAATTTGAAAAATAATTGAAATTAAAGTCAGTATGGCTGATGGAGACCATGATCAGGAGGGAATGACAATTTTTACTTTGGGAATGACAATTTATTCCTCTAAAATATTTCCAAATATGAGTAGTAACTCAAAAGACAACTAGAAGGAGTAAAGAGCAGAATTTAGTTGACAACTTTCCAGTTTCCAGGGCTTACCTTGCATTCGGTGTTAGGACCAGACAACACTATAGGTATATAAACCCTGTATTATTTCTTGATTTCCTTGGACTTGAGGAGTAGACCCAAGGAATATAGTCTTTCAGTGCTTATATTTGACTTGTCTTCTGAAAGTCGTCTCCGATCCATAGTGCCGCCATGGACACATCTGTCCCAGAGCGCCCCACCTCCATCTACAGTCGTTCCGTGAATCCATAGAGTTTTCTTGGTAAAAATCCGGAAGCGGTTTACCATCGCCTCCTTCCGCGCAGTAAACTTGAGTCTCCGCCCTCGACTCTCTACCTTTCCGCCGCTGCCCAACACGGGTGAGTTTTGATTTGTAGCAGATAACCTTCCCGCTCGCTAATCACTACCCAAGCTAGGAAAGGGTAGGCCTCTGCTTGACTCTCCCTCCCATAGTCAAGACTGGTAGAGTGCTGGAAACTCCACAGGTGCGACCCTGAGAGGGACTTATATTTGTAGGTGATTCTAAAGTGGCATTTAAAAAATGAATTGAATATTTATTATAAATACAAATATTAAGCCATCAATGGTATTTATTAAGCACCTATGTGCACTAAACTAAGCTCTTGAGAGGATCCGGTAGAACTAGCAGACATGATCCCTACCGTCAAGGAGCTTCCAGGGTAATGGAGGAAACAGGCCTTAACATAAATTTCTGGTTTGGGGAAGACTGTGTGCAACCTGATATACTCGTACCTACCCCAGTGCTTAGACCAGTACTTTGCACATAATAAGCGCTTAACAAATACCATGCAAGATTGAGAATAGCGATGACCACATTAGTTGCCAAGGCAGCTGCCCGTGCGTTATCGTGCTTGGACAAAGCATTGGCATGAAACTACGAATAAAATGGATCCCTGCATATGAGCAACTTCTGACCTATGACCCTCTGATTCCCAGACCCATGCTCTAGCCACAGTGCTGTGCTGCTTCACAGTGTGCCTCACCCTTGTCCTCCCACTTACTCTGTGCCCTGGTAGAACATGATTGGCAGGAGCAAGAGAGGGTAAGTGAGGCTCTACAACTCCCTATCGTTGTATTAAACCTCTCAAACACATTCAGCGTCCTAAAGCGTCGGGGCTGAGGCTTCTCTTCTGTCTTCAACAGGAATCTAACGATTTTGGAGACGCAGACCCCAAGCAAATTGAGACACGAGGGTTTCAGATTACATCCTTTGAAAAATGTGGGGCGGCTTGGGACATTTGAAGTAGACAGTGAAAAGCGAGGAAGAAAAAAGTTAAAGTAGAATACCTATTCTACTGATGTACTGACATAGAGTTGATGAGGTGAACTGAAGAAATTACTAATGGTGTGTCAGAATTGAAATTATTATTGGTTAAAATGCAGGAGTTTAGAATTGGCTATAAATCACCCTGCAGAGTATAAACTTCAGAGACAGCTGGCGGGAACTTGTAAATGGATAAACTCATACCATTAAAGTTTTGATTTACTTAACAGATGAAAAGGTGCCAAAATGAAAATGGCAACAACCTCCACATTTTTTGATGATGTTTAGCGGCATTATTATGTTCTTTCCAACTTTATAGCAGTAATGCAATAAATGACCAAAATCAACCATTTACAAATCTATCAGGTAATTACCCAGATTTCTAGATAAAACAGGGCGAAAGAAAGAATCCATTTCACTCTTCATCTCCCCTGGTTTTTATTATTGGTGTTGGTGTTGGGGTTTGTCTCTCTCTTTCCCTCTTTCCCTCTTTCCCTCCACCCACTTGAACAATTTCTAAGTCACAGAAGCAGCTGGAAATAGTCCTTAAAGAAATGTACACTGAAGTCTCTCCTTATTGCTCGGCAAATATTTGGGCAGGGAGTGGGGAAGAAGAAAGAAGCAGGGGTACAGACCATCAGAGGCATTATCACTGCAGTGTTAAGCTCTGTGGTTTTATGGAAGAAAAATGATTCTTTAAAACGGGCCCAACGCCAACCTAACTGATTAATCAGGGGCCTGCCAGTATTATGAGAGATGCTTATGGAGCAATGCTTAGAATATCAACAAGGTAGAATGTATCAACTTCAGCAGATTTGGAGCACCTTCATAAATTCACCATCAGCGGTTGTCAGCCTTTTTAGGAATCAGAAAGCAGAGTTTTGGAAGGGGTGGTAAGGAATCTAATGGGTATTCATAGACTTACAAAGGATAGGATACTAGGCTTCTGGATGAACACTGTCTTCTCCTAGAAGAGTTTCCAGGAGGAGACACATAATAGGCCGATGTCTGACTGTAACAAGACCACCTGTATGTGGGAGTGCAGAGTGGGTGAAACCAGACTCTTGGGGTGCTCCATCCCAACTACAAATCTGGCTCACCTGTGCAGCTTCTTCACTTCCCGGCCCACGCTCTTTCCACTAGGCCACACTGATTCTCAATTCTCAGCTGCGGCTCCATTTCAGAAATCTTCCCATCTGGTCAGGAGGAAACTAGTTTTGCCCAATGGGTGTGACCTTGGGGAAATCACTTCATTTCTCTGAGCTTCATTTTCCTTATCTATAAAAATTGTCACTTCCCCATAGACTCTGAGTCTCATACGAGAAAGGAACTGTCTCATCTGCCCAGTGCTTTGTACAGTGCTTGGCATACGGTAGATGCTTATCAAAATATTATCATTTTCAATTATTGTTTTTATTGAGCACAATAAGCTCCCTGTCAAAGAAAGCTAGCTGGATTGTGAAAGGATGGACTTTATGAGTGACTTCATCGCCTGGGTGGAGGGTCTGAATAAGCCTTCTGCACTCAGAAAGATGGTTCCCTGCTACGTATTGTTCATTCATTCATTCATTCATTCATTCATTCATTCATTCATTCATTCTTATTTATTGAGGTAACAGTTTATTACAGATGAGGTAACTGAGGTTTAGAGAAGTGAAGTGACTGGCCCAAAGTAACACAGCAGACAAGTGGCAGAGCTGGAATTAGAACCTGGGTCCTTCTGCCTCCAAGGCCCATGCTCTAACCACTAGGCAACATTGTTTTTCATTATAAGGTTTCTGTGATGATTTATAAGCAAATCATTTGTCCGAAATATTTTAACTCTTGTAGAATTTAACTTCACACAAAGGCTGAGTGTTATTATTTTTAGGCATAATTCTTAAATACCAGAGAACACTTACGAGATTTACTGTAGCTGTATTCTGCCACACTTCAGCTTTCTAAGGCATATTAGACTTAGCCAACTTTCTCGGATGATCTGTTTTCGTTCGTGTCTGCTGATAGGAAAATTGAGACCTAGGAAACTTAATTGACTTTTATAGGTAACCCAACAAACCAGTCTGTTTTGCTAGACACAGTCCTAATGCTCTGACTACTTTATGTTTAGAACTTGAGGTTTGTAAAGTGTTCTAACTCTCCCTTGCGTTTTCTGGGTGAAGAAAATGTAAGTATTGTAAACCCACTTAATTGTTAACCAGTTGTCTACACATAGCATCTGTTTACATTAGTAATGTAATTGCTGTGATAATAAGCTCATTGACTTAGTATCTAAGGAAATAATCAGTCAGGACATCACATTTGTCTTGCTTTACTTGACAGCCCATCTTCCACCCTGAATAGACAATGTCAGTCTCTGCCATTGTTTCAAAGAAATGAAGCAGGCAGCAAGTCCTTCCTGCCCACTCCCCCCCAAACCCTTTCAAAAAGAAGAAGAAAAAAAAGAAAAACAATGAAAACAAACAGTGCTTGCTGCTGCAGTTGGACTAGGATAATTTCCACAGTAGCTCAAAACCAGTGATTCTCAAGGCAAGAAGTAGCTTTTTTTTTCCCCCACCAAATTATCAGTTTTTCTGACAGCTTAACTTCCCTTTTTGATTCCAAAAATATCAGGGAAGATCAAAATATTGAGGCAAATTTCAGATTTGAGCAGAGGAGGAAAATGCATCTGATGGGAGAAGACCTAGTTTCACTGGGTTATTTCTTCTTTTTGCTGTGTGCTTTCCCTTATGAATATGGCTGAAGAGGAATATATTGAGAATCATCTTACCAGGATGAAGATGTTTGGTAATTAACAGACAGGCTTCTATACAGTAGTCCCTACAACCCTGGTAATAAACCATGGTAACGATCAAGAGAGAATTTCAAATAAATACTTTAGAACTATCCTAATTGATCACCCTTCTTCCTTCCTTAATAATACGTTTCTGCTTATGGTTTTTCTGTATTCCTTATGATGATCATTCTTCTCTAAATTTAGGCCTGCCACGTGGTCTTGATTTAAGTTGCCAATACAGTGCCCTAGTTATGTGCTGTATAACAATGGAATTCTTCCTTTGATCCTCAAATCACAACATCCTTTAAGGCCTGCAGTTCTCCCTGGGTTGAATGACATGTAGGCTCAGTTAAATAAATATGTTGTTACAAACTGTCCAAGGATTCGATTGAGAATGAAAATTCACTTTAGCCTGAAAGTTCATTTCTCCAGTTCTCTACCCCCTTCTCCATTTCCCTCCAAAAGGGAAGGGACCTTCCAATTCGAAAAGAAAAACAAAAGGAGAAATGGAATGTAAGGCCTTATCACGAAAAGTGTTAATTACCGCTGCTGTGGATGTACTTACAACATGAGAGCAACCAAAAGACAGGTTGTTCTTTGTTTCCAAACCAGATGCAGAGTAACAGAAGTGCCAGCTCACAGCTAATCTAAATTCTGAATTCTGGCAGCCTGACAGCTGGTCCCTTTCTGCAGATTAAGAAACACTGAAAAAACATTTTTGGGTTCTCCTTGTTCTTGCGGCAAGGAGTTCTGGCAGCTCACAAAGGTAAAATCAAAAATCGACGTTTTTTATTTTTACTTATAACATCTAAAGGGTGAGTTGTTAAAGCAAAGAGGAAAGAGGATGCTGATGGCGCCCTATAGGAGGCCATAGGCATAAATCATGTATTTATTGATGTATCATGAACAATGCCCCTGACAGCTGTAAAACATCCAAAATTTTTCCGTAGCTCCATTGGACAGAAATCATGAAAGGCCTCTTCAAAATGGAATCCTCTCAGCAGGCAAATGAACTTCATTCAGTTTCTAGGTCTACAGAGTATGCCGTTATAGCTAAACCACAGACAACTAGGCCCTTTCCATTCTGAGAAAATTGGGGAACCAAGCTGTTTTCTACGGAACCTTCAAGTGAAAACTCCACTTTTGTCTCAGAACAGGATTCAGTCACTGCTGGTTGAAGAGCAGCCATTTTCTACGGCATGTCTTAACGGGACTCTCGGTTCCTCTCTCCATTCGTCTCCTTTCAAATAGGTTTTATTCCCGAGTAAATTATAATTTTCAATTTTGCCATTACCCCAATGATGAGCTGGATCCATACAATTAAAGGAAGTATAATTTCCTGGAAATTTAAAAGATCCCAAGTGAGTGGTCAGTAAAACCTTAGGGGCTAATTTGGAAATATCCATATTGCTTAACTTCTGGGCCCAATTTCCCTAATTGATCACCCAATACTCTTCACATAAATCAATATTTAAGTAACTAAATAGACTTTCCCTGAGTTTAAGTGCTTTTGATAATAGAAAGGGAGGTACAGCTAATGAAAGGAATTTATTCAATCAACAAGGAACATCAGGTAAGTACCCTTAATCATTCAGCCTTCTAGAATAGTAGCAGAAAAATTCCCCATGGCTTTCAAGGGAATTTCATCTGCATCCACAGTGCTGTATTCATTTTGGAACTGGCTCAATGTTGTGGCACAGTTCACTATTTGGAACAAATGCCAATGATCAGATTTTGTGCAATGAATTTCCATGATTTAAACAATGGTTAAATGATTTCTAAAGTCTGCTGAAACATGTCAGAACCAATGCTCAACTACTACTAGATAAAAGATAGTTAATCTTGAAAGGGTCCAATTGTTTTAATCAGTACATGGAGCTGCCTTCAGGATGACACATCTTGGACACTATCCAGATTTCCTTTAACAGAACAGAATATATTTATAAACATTTGCCACAAGGAACCTTATGTAAACTGTCCTTTATTTGAAACGTTAAAGGGCAGTGTGACTAACTTTAATACAATAAAAGCATTTTTCAACCAAGCTCCAAGGTCTGAAGATTTACCTTGGTTAATTTGAAAACTTGTTCCATTGAAAATGCCTATTTGGCTTAAGGAGAAACAGTACATACAATCACCCATTCAAAACTATTATTGGAATGCATCTGTTATATTTTGGAAACAAGAGAAAAGTCGACTCAGTGATTGTCTCAGAAAGAGAGAAAATATGCATGTTTATTTTAAATGGCGAGCTCGCCTTTCTCCATATTTTTATGGCACAGATCTAGAGCAGCTCAAAGCCATCAATAAAATGCTCTCATTTTCAGAGTTAGTATTAAAAAGCTAAGATTTCAAAAGACAGATTTGTTTTAAGATGGGTCTTGGTCCATTAGTTCCTGAAAGAAAGGTAAAACTTTTGTATAGTTTGACATCTTATTCACTATCGAACCTATTTTCATGTGAATGCATTCAAACTTGGATTTCTTATTATAATTCCAATTAAAAATATTTTCCCTAAATATTTTTTATTTCATATTTAGAAATTACCCCTCTGTTTTTTTTTTTCTCTTAACCCTTCTCATACTCCTAGCCATTCCAGATAAGTAAAGCATCAACTGGCGAATTAGCAATAACAAATCTGAGCCTTCTGTAAACCTGAATAATTCGTATAATTGCCACTGTGCAGGTGTGGGAGGCACTCAGACTGTTTAAGTTCCTAAAGGCGCCCTATATATATATATATATATATATTTGAAGGGGTTTTTTGGGGTAGAGTTGAGGTTGAAAAGATCCCATTTACAAGGCAAATTGGTCAATTTTGCTTCTCACTATTGATTGGTCGCCCTAACTTTCATTGCACTCTACATTGCCATATGGTTTTTATCCAGTAGATTCATGGGACAGGAAGGAACTTAATAGACCGTCTAGTCTAGCCTGACTCTAAACAATTTGGCAGATACACCTAAGTGAAGTGATGAGTTCTAAGATCCTTGAGAGCAGGAACTCTTTGCATAAGTTCACACCCGTGGAAGGGAGGATCAATTACAGACTGTTTAATGCAGCTACATCTGTTCACATGGACAAGTTCTCACCATCGGTGAGTAAAGGAAAACTAGATAAATAGCATGGCCTGGTAGCAAAAATGGGAGCTTAGGAGTGAGGAGATCTAGCTTCTTATTCCGGCTCCACCACTTGCCTGCTGTGTGACCTTGGGCAGGTCACTGGAAAAAAAAACTTGGCCTTGTGGAAGGAGCAAGGGCCTAGGAATCAGGGCAGCTGGCTGCTATCGGGCAAATCACTAACTTCTCTATGCCTCAGTTTCCTTATGTCTAAAATGCAGATTAAATACCTGCTCTCCTCTCCCTAAGACTATGAACCACATGTGTCCGATCTAATCATCTTGAAGCTACTCCAGCACATACTTAAATACTTGGCACATAGTAACTATATTATTATTATTATATGTGTATTCAACTACTCCATATAGAATAGTCTCTCAGTAAATGCTGTTGATGGTAATGAGGGTTAAACGAGTATCTATCTTATTTTTTCAATATCTTTAATGAGATTTCACCAATTTCCATTATCATACTAAACTTATTTCACTAAGAATCCTCTTCCTTCCCCTTCTTTCTATTTTAATCCTTCTGATACAATTTAAATACATTTATTCTTGTTTGAGTCTCATTAGAAATGAATAGCAGCTTGGTGATCATTTTCTTCCATAAAACTCTCCAAATAATTTAATACCAGTTGATAGTGTTACATGCCAAATGTTTCTGGAATAAATAATCACAATTCCTTTATCATTCTGGATCCATCCTACTTTTCAACCCTTTAAGAGCTCTTTTGACTTGACCCAGAACCATCTCTAGTTCTTCGTATCCTTCTAAGAATTTCTGTTATCTGAAACTCACTTTGAAAAGAATGAATAAGGGTTTGAAGTTGGTGATCATTTGAAGAGAGATTTTGTGAAATTTTAAACTTTCCTAGCAAGTTAAGATGGCCACTCATCACCACTCTGAGACCTGGATGAAAATTAAAATATTTTAATGCACATCCAGAAAATAATTAAGGTGCCTCAGTTATGACCAAGGGTTTTTTGGAATGCCATTTAAAATGGTGATACAGCCAGGAAGAGCCAGGATCCCTCAATCAATTAACCAGTCGGGTTTATCGAATGCTTACGGTGTGCTGAATGCTGAAAGAAGCGTTTGGGAGAGTACCGTATACAGGAGTTGGTAGGCGTGTTCCCTACCCATAAGGAGCTTACAGTCCAGAGGGGGAGACAGACAGTATGAACAAACAATGCCCACAGAATTCACGGATGAAAGTTCAGCGTTATATACGCATAATTCTTGGTACACTGGGGTGATTCACAATATTAAGAGAAGCATTGAAGAACAAAAACTATGCTCCTCACCAGTCTATCCTTTAATCATCCAGGCAAGTATTACCCATATTCTTGAAGCAAAAAGTAGCTGAAAGGTTTGAGGGGAGAGCACAGCAGTTATTATCATCATTAATCATATTAATTGAGCCTTTACTCTGTGCAAAGCACTATGCTAAGCTCTTGGGAGACTACAATAGAACATCAAACATATTCTTTGCCCACAGTGAGCTCACAGTCTATAGGTCACAGCAGTTAATTAAATGCTTCCTATTATTAAAAATAGGTAACAAAATGAAGCGTGAATATGCAGAATAAATGACAGCAGCCAACATCAGATCCCTTCATTGGCTTTGCTAATGGCTATATAGGAGTGGTCTTACTTCCAGTTTAGAAGAAAGAAGGACCCCAGTGTGCTTAAGCAATTCACTGTCCGGTGTCAATGACAAAAAGGAGAGTTGAAGTTAAGAAAACACCACCTATAAGCATTTCTATCCACACTCGCAATAAAAGAAAATTCCACCCAAATATGTCACTTTTCCCCTGTCACTTTGTTACCCTCCTTAGCCAAGACACACTGTACTCTATGTTCCTTCTGCCAAGAGCCTGGGAGTTTCCCCTAAGGAGGATACTGTTCTATTCTAGAGCACATTAGTTGACAAATTAATCCTGTTCTACAGAACAGTGTGGAAGTTTTCATAATCCTTTAAAGACAGACACAGCAAGGAGAGCTTTCAAAATTCTTTGCAAGGGGAATAAACTGAGTCCCAGAAAATAAAACTAAAAACACAGATAAAATCCAAAATGAGGAAAGAGATCAATTTGCTTCATGAACCTTGAAGAAATGGTTAAACATATTTAATCCTCTCATAAAGAAAGCTACTTTGGCAAGGTTCATTTTGGTCACACTCTTTGAGGGTCAACTTTCAACTCTTTATTACCATGGTTATTAACTAACAGATTCTCCTCTGCTTCATATAACAAGAAAACCCCATTAACTGGGATTAAAGAAGTGACCACATCTGAATTAGTGAAACCTTGAATAGTAGGCTATTTTTGTCGGTACTTTGTTACTCGGTAGTCTACTAGAAGCTGAGATTTAAGTATGAACTACAGAATAATGCTGTCTTCTTTCAGTACGGCACCCTCCAGTGAATCTAAGGGAAAAATATCACTCAAATCTGTGTACTCAAGATTAGGACCTTGCTTTTAGAAATGGAAATATCGGAATAAGTAGACAACCTAGAGAAACTAGATTTTGCGATTGTATTACAGGAAAGGGATTGGGAGAGATGATAGGTATGAAATACTACCACAATTGATTGACTTTTAATATTTATATATAATATATGTTTATATCATATATATATTTCTATCCTATTACACTATTTTGACTTATAATTTATAATGCATATTAATGTTTTCTTTGTAAATCCGTCTGGAGCTCGGAATTTGATGGAGAGTTGAAATGCATATCTTGAAAAGGCTGAAAGAAGAAAATACCAAAAGGAATTATGTGTTCAGATGAATTTTTATAGCTCATTTTGGTATATTGCAGCATTCAAGTGTCAAGTAGGAGCTGTTTTCCTAGATAACCGGAGAGAGCTGCTTCGTTCTCCTGGAGGGCAAATGACATTGTGTTTCCCCGTCTAGGAGTCGAGAGAGGTGAGGTTAGCAGCATCTTCCGTCCGCTTTTAAAAATACGGCCTCGTTCCGGCTAAATATATTAAGACCCGATAACTTGTTTCCTGTTTCAGAGAGCATTTGTATAAAGCAAATCAACCAGAGTGGTTTGGGCATTAGTTACCAGATGTTGTTGGTCTTATTTATTGTATCAATGAAACACTTCCTAACTAACTTAAGTGGCCATTTTTTTCCTTCGCTGTCATGGAAACAACTGCAGACTCTCTATTATAAAGAAACCCATAATACTGTAGCACGCTGCACAAATCACTTCAACAGTGGAGTTGGAATCAACTTAGACACAATAATAGTGGTGGCTTAGGGAAATATTACCTCACCTCCAGTCTAGAAGGTCATTGCTTTGAGTGCTTTGCTGAGAATCCCGGTTGTATTTCCGTGAGCCACTTCACCCTGCAGCATGTGAGGGGCTCTGTGTTGATGGAAACATCCTTTATATTAAATTTCCACCAGTTCCTCATGCCCGTTCGGTGTGAAAACAGTTCCCGGGAACCAGAAATAAATCAAAGGTTTTTATCTTGATTGGGCAGGGCGGAAGAAAAGAAGGAATTTTCCTTACTTGTAAACTGAAATTTTTATCCCGAACCCTGGGTGTTTGTGTGTGTGTGTGTGTGTGGGGCGGGTTGACATATTGGCACATGTCAATTCTCAATTTTCCTGCTATCCATCTCCTGATTTCCTTAGTTCACCCCCCCCATCACTTTCATATGACTTCCCCAAACAGAATTATTTCAAAAATACTTAATGCATCATCATCTGTAAAATTCCCATCAGTTTTTATGGCAGATGTGAGTGCCACATTCAACAGTGACATAAAAAAGAAGGGCAAAATCATCTTCTGCTGAATGGGGAGATATTCTGCTTCCCAACCCCAGATGGTGCTTTTCATTCCAGTCAGCACCCCATATTGTTAGTCACGTGGCTTGGTGGAAAGGCTTGGGAGTCAGAGGTCATGAGTTCTAATCCTGACTCCGTCACCTGTGTGCTGTGTGGCCTTGGGCAAATCACTTGACTTTTCTGTGCCCCAGTTACATCATCTGTAAAATGGGGATTAAGACTGGGAGCCCCAAGTGGGATGACCTGATCACCTAGTATCTACCCCCAGCTCTTAGAACAGCGCTCGGCACATAGTAAGTGCATAAGAAATGCCACCATTATTATGATTATCATTATTATCAGGGGGTGGATGAGAGGGTTCAGACGGCTCAGCATAATGAATCACTCCTATAAGAAAGATGGGTCCGTTGTGGTCAGGGAATGTGGCTACCAACTCTATTATATTGTTCTCTCCCGATATGATATTATCATAGAGTGCTCTGCGCACAGTAAGTGCTCCAAAAATATGATCGATCAGTTGATGACTTAAGTGCACATCCCACTGTGAGCGGGTAAGGTTAATGAAAAGTCATAATGTTGAATGGATGGGCCAGGAGAGTGACTACAAGATTACATAAAGCACCCTGAGCATCTGAAGAAAAATAGCTGGCTTACTTGGGCCATAAAAGTCACAGCAACTACAGGCACTAAACTGAGATCATTTTGGCCATAAATGGATCCTGCAGTGAAAAAATTCTCGGGACGCTTCAGAATGGGTTCATTCCTTCCCTGCCGTTTTGCTCACCAGATTCAATGCCCCAGCAGGAAAGTGTTTGGCAGGGAAGAGGAAGCCCAAGTGGAGAGACTCAAAACCACTAGCCCTAAAATCAATTCCTTCACTCAGGTTTTCAGTTTTCACCTCGGGATGTCGGCTCATCTGTCATTCCTAACGGAAGACTCCATCACACTCAGTTCTTCCAAAATGAGTGTTTTGACTGTGCCCTGAGGAGGTAAACAATGCTGGAAATGTGGAAATGGAGTCTGCTTGAATAGATCTTTATACTAGATGGAAAGGTGTGCGATAAAAATTTATCTCGAAAAAAGAAAAACCTAAAATTCAATTCAATTTTTTAATGTCTTTAAAATGATTTTAAGGGGTTGTGATTGAGAAGGCAGATGGTGATAGTGTCAGAGGACATGATGAGGCCTAGCATGTTTTATTTCTCTCACTCCCTCTTTATTCTCCATTAAACTAATGTTTGTCTGTGTGTGCGTATGTATGTGTATTTGCCTGTGTCTGATACTTCGGTGTTTCATATTTGAAGAGGGGTTCATTAGTAGTGATAATCCTATCCAGGAATGTGGGTTTTTGACCTCATAGATTCTGTTATTCCACACTGTGTTCTTATGAAGATTGCCCTTTGGAGCGCAGATAAATTTGATTTTGTAGTGCCTGACTTTAGTCTCCCTATCTTTCTGAAGTCTCCACACATCTTTCAAGCAGGATCAAATCACTCCATTCATTTCCTAATCCCAGCACACTATAAAATGACATCATCCAGTGTCCTGCACAAACTGTAGGACACGTTCTGGCTCCACCAAATAATTCCTTGAGAATGTCCCTCTACAGATTTAAGACAGTAAGAGGGCAAAATAATAACGTAAAGAGCTGAAGAAGTACAACCAGTTCTCATAGAACAACAGGGGTTGTATTCTTGCAAAACCCTGCATTAGGGAAAGTGTGTTCTGTAATGTTCACCCATCCCATTTCTTCCAATATCTTAGCACCCAAACAGGTTCACTTTGTCAGAAGAACATGCCCTAATTCTCTAATGGTGCTTTAACTGAAACACACGGTGAAGACGTGTGTTCTGGTGGAACTGAGTTAATGAGGAACACCTACTTCTCGAACAACACAAGAGTTGTGTTTTCATGAAAACTCCCCCTGTTGTACTCACCTGTTTCCATGTCACGTACACAGATGAGCACAGGTGATTTTGATGATGTAGAGACACAGCAAGTCCAAACAAGTCTGTGTTGTTGAAAGAAAGTTCTGAATTCTCTAATTACATTTTAAGCAAAGCGCACATCGAAAGCGCGTACTATGACAGAATCGAATGCTCCTGGAAAGTGGCTTATTTCAGAAAAGTAACGGTTCCAATGGATTGGCAAGCACACTCCTACCATTCCTTTTAAACCAATTGAACATCCTTCTGGCCATAGTGTTTTTCACAATTATACAGGCAAATGTTTTTAAACGGCTGCCATGTGAATGAACTTTAGTACTGCTTTGGGCCTACTGCTCAGTGATTTGAAATAAGAATTTCAGTCCCAGAAAATAACCAAATAGACCATACGGCGAACCCGAAGATACAATTCTCCTCTCTTTTAACCTACGAAAGCAACTCAAATTCGAAGCCGTGAAGTGAGAATGAGAAAGTTTTTGATAACCGTTTTTACCCCTGACCGTACCCCTGCCTTGTTTCAGCTTCCATTAATGCTTTAGTTTTCTGTTTGTTTGTATTTTGCTTGGGTCGTTGGGCTGTGTCTGTCCGCTTCTAACAAGGAGCAATGGAGACCTACGGTCATCACGAAGGAAAGGCAAATGGCCACTATTGGGAATGAAACACACTTTTGTGTCGATCTGTCACTCTACCAGAATTCTCAAACCCTCAGTTGCGGGCTCCTTCCTCCCTCGTCTATTGAATGAAATGGCAGCAACTCTGCTCCACCATTAGGATCAATATCCAGGCCATTATGTTGGCAAAAGAGGCAGCAAATCACATTTACGTGGATTGTCAGACTCATTATTATAAGCAGATGGCAAGGCCTTGCACGACAATGCAGCCAAAAAAAGACTGACATCATTTCAAATTAAAATCTATAATGCTAATACACATCTCGCAGTCTTTGTGCGGGCCTCAGTGCATTAATCTTCTGAATGATTTGCCGACGTGTAGGCTGCTCTAGGTGTTTTCACTTGAGTGGAGCTAAAAGGAGGGCTTTTAACTGAGAATGGTTAACATTTATTCATACAGATTGATAAAAGCTAACATGCAATTTTCTTTACTAGTAGCTCCCTAATAGGAATTAATGGGACATTTTAAAGAGAAAATTCCAAGTTCAGAGGCCCCAGAAAGGAATATGTCAACAGAAGAGAAACAATGTCATGGTCCTCTGCCTTACACAACTTCATTGTATCGTTATATTTATTTAAAACACTAGAGCAGACCTTTCTATTAAACATCTGTGAGATGGAAAAAGACAGGCCTCCGGAAGGAATGAAGTCGGACAGCGAGAAACCGAACCCTAACGTTTGAACGTTTTCTTAAACGCTCCCGAATTTCACTTGACACAAAGTGAAAGGAGAAAAAAGCAGAAGAGATCAGTAGGGGTCACAGTAACTCAGATATGAGGAAAGAACTTTCACCTTTCAAGGTTCACACCATAATACGGCGCTCTCACTAGCTAACCAAATTAATGCTTCATGATTACTCTATTGGTAGTATTCATAGTATAATTTTTCACTCACACTAAAAGCTGACATCAAATATTCAGAGATAATGTAGCGATAGATATTTAAAGACATACCTAAATGCATAGAAAAAAATTTTGCATGTCTCTATGAATATACATATTATCATGGTATCTGCTAAGCGCTTACTATGTGTCAAGAACTAATCTAAGCCCCGGAGTAGATAGGAGCTGATCGGCTCGGACGCAGTCTCTGTCCCCATAATCTAAGTAGGGTGGAGAATAAGCACTGGTTATGTAATAATGTTGATATTTGTTAAGAACTTACTATGTGCAGGCCACTGTTCTAAGCCCTGGGGTAGATACAGGGTAATCAGTTTGTTCACGTGAGGCTCACAGTCTTAATCCCCATTTGACAGATGAGGTAACTGAGGCACAGAGAAGTTAAGTTTCTTGCCCACAGTCACACAGCTGACAAGTGGCAGAGCTGGGATATGTATATATATTAGGAGAAGCAGCACGGCATCGTGGATAGAGCAGGGGCCTGGGAGTCAGGAAATCATGGGTTCTAATCCCAGCTCCACCACTTGTCTCCAGTGTGACCCTAGGAAGTCACTTCACTTCTCTGTGCCTCAGTTATCTCATTTATGAAATGAGAGCTGAGATTGAGAGCTCCACATGGGACAGGGTCTGTGTAGTATTCGATTTCACTGGGCAGGGATTGTCTCATCTGTTGCCGTATTGTAGGTTTCAAGCGCCCGATACGGTGCTCTGAACATAGTAAGCGCTCAATAAATACTATTGAATGATTTGCTTGTATCCACCCCAGTGTTTAGTACAGTGCCTGGCCCCAAGTAAGCGTTTAGCAAATACTACTATTATTATAGTTATTACTGTATGACTAATACTTTTAAAAATCCATCATTAAAAGGAAGTTATCTTTCAAACGACTTTAATGTCGTATTTTATACTGTACAGTAGAAAAAAAACAAACTCAAAACCTAATCTTGAGTTTCGTTTTCCTCCAGGAGAACCCCTGGTTGTAGTTTTACACCTTCCCTATTGCTGTTCTTTCAGGGTGGTCCAGGCTCTCTTACCCTCTGCCCACTTGGAGCAGAGCTATGCTTCTGGGCCAGGAGCGCTTTCCTAGCAACCCAGATAGACTGGCAAAGACATTGGCTACCACTTTTGACATTTTTTTAATTAAGGACTCGATTCAAATATTCCATTTGACTTCTTGAACGAGCAGAAATAAGCACTTCTGTTCCTGCACCTATGACAGTAAAAAAAACAGCCTTTTTTTCCCCCTGTGGTCCGAGGACAACTTAGGGATATGAAGTGCTAATTTTTTCCCCCAGGAACTCATTCATCCAGTATCGATGAATGTATTTATTAAGCGCTTACTGCGTACAGAGCCCTAAATGGTATGGAAAGCTCTCCCTTCTGTCACTGTCCTAATTCAGGAGCAGCATGGCGTAGTGGATAGAAGACAGGCCTGGGAGTCAGAAGGTTATGGGTTCTAATCCCGGCCCCGCCACTTGTCTGCTGTGCGGCCTTGGGCAAATCATTTGATTTCTCTGTGTCTCAGTTACCTCATCTGTAAAATGGGGATTAAGAGTGCGAGCCCTCCGCGGGACAGGGACTGTGTCCAATCTGATTTGTTTGTATCACCCCAGGGCTTAGTACAGTTCCTGGTAAATAGTAAACACTTAACAAATATCATTAATATTATTATTATTATGAGGGGGAAAATAAAAGTGCCCTGCCCTGGATGCCCAGGAATGGATTTCAGTGAATGGATTGTGGTGAGTTTTTTGAAAAAAAAAAGATTATCAAATAAGGAGAAACATTTCTCTTTTTCATCTGAAAGTGAACATCTTTTGTCAGATAGCTCAAAGAGAGGCATTGACATTTTTTCCAAGATTTGAATTATGACCAATTTTCATGGTTACCAAATTTTGAAATTTTCAGAAAACAAGAGCATCCTGAAACGTTTGATGTTTGCGGGGTCCTGGTGACTGCCACAGATGGAGCTGAAGTCGTCAGTAGCTCAAAATCTTAATTCTACCACATAAAACACTTTATTTTCACATTTAAATTTAAAAGGCTAAAGCTATCTGCTCACTGTCACTCTGCTACCTGTGGATGATTGTGAAACCTCCCTAATAGCAAGCTGGGGTTTCGTGCAGTTCAGTAGCGAGGGTCAAACTACTGGATCAGAGGAGTAAAGGAAGACTGATATTTACTGAGCGCTTCCCGTGGGCAGATCTATGTACTGAGTGCTGGGAGAGAATACCCAGGTGGGATCTTACTGGACTTACTTTAGGAACTAGCAGTTTTCATTTTCAGTTTTAACCCTCCAGCAGAATATAATTCATTTAAGATGCGGTAATCATAAACCACTGTGCTAATATTTTCCCTTTAAAAAGGATTATTAATGGGTTCTATAAACCATCTGGAACTTCCCCCTTAAAGTTCTGAAGTCAGTTAATGGGGTATTACTACACATTCTCTTACACCTATACTCTAAATCTGGACTTGATTATCTCTAATGATCACATAGGGCCTCTATACATTCCAGGCGTAGAATACTTCGGCGACCCCATCAGCAGATTTTAGTATTCTTTGGGAGTATCAGAGAAAGCATAGTTCCTTCCAAACGGCACATGCTTCTTCGACAGTCTCTACAGCCGGACGAGGCCGTCACTCAGTATTTCGCATTTCCGATTGTTAAGTGTGAGGATTCCGTCCCGGGTCTGTTTACTTTTATGTGTGTCCACCTTGATTCTAGTAGATTCTAATAGAATCTAATAGAATAGATTCTAATAGAATCTAACAGATTCTAACGTTCCAGACATAAAGAGAGAAGTGCGGAATGGGGCTCTCGTCTACGGTTCTCTCGGCCTTCCCTTGTCCGTACAGGTGACGGATCGTGAAATGTAAATCTCGATGATAAGGTGCGTGTCCACAGAAAGATGGCCCGAGAGGGAGTGCTTGCTTGAATTCATCGATTTCACTAGTTTGGACTTCTCCATCCATAAAAGGTAGCGGGCTTTTGTTTTCATCCCAATTCCTGCCGTCAACACTCCCCTTCCCACTCCACCCCCCTCTCTGGCCTGTACTTCAGTTTGTTTTGCTGACTGAACGGTTAGAGAGATATCTACTTACGGCTGTCAAAAGGTGTGGTAAATGGGACGCAAGCTATTGGGGAGCAAGGAGGAGGGTCATTCCGCCTGACCTCCCTCTGACCTTTCCCACTCGGAAGGTCACCGTTCAACTGTTTCGAGATTGAGGAACCTGACAGAGCCATGGCAAAAACAGAACAAACGCAGTCCCCCTTTTGGCATCAAGCTTTATAGTCCACAAAAGGTTTTCTTCCACTCCTACAGCCAGTCTCCTACTGAAGTAATTCCCACCGGAAACACGAGAGCCTCCCGGCTTTATCCGTTATTCATTGTGAATTCAAGAACCCAAGTCAGGCTGAAAACGGTGGCGTGTCTTTTTTTTTTCCACTTTGGAGTTACGTTGAGATATGTTGAGCGAAGTTTATGAAGACATTGGTAATTGATTTAATTAATCCGTCTTTCAAAACCTATATTTTTGGGACTTTTTATTTAAAAAAATCTTATTTTTGTTCAGCATCGTGCAGTGAAAATAATATTATTGGTCATGCTCATTCTTCTGGCACTGTTTAGTAAATAGGTACTGACGAAAGAAAGGCTTCAAAGTTCTCCACCTCGCAAGAGAGACATTGCAAAATGCCAATTTGTTTTCAAGTTATAAGAATAATATGATTTTAGAAATGTACATGACTGATGTAAGTTTAACTTCACTGGTCCTTATGGCAGAGGTTTCTGAATTCAGAATGAGAAGCACCATCAGTTCCCTCAAGCCCACACTGACTGCTCCTTCTCCCCTCTGCCTTCAAGACAGATTCAGAGCATATCAGACTATTCCCTACGCAAGGAATTCCTTGCAAAGGAAAATTTGCAGGGCCAGAGTCTTGGGAACAGATTTACATCTTGGCTTCCCGCAACACTGAAGAGAGCTCCAGTAGAAAGGAGTCTCTTTTGAGGAGTAGGCAAACATTACTAGCAGTACCAATAGAAATGGCTTTAGCAAAAGACAGTAATAATAATAATTAAGGTATTTGTTAAGGACTTACTCTGTGCCAAGCACTGCTGGGGTA
Source organism: Ornithorhynchus anatinus (assembly GCF_004115215.2). Classification (NCBI taxonomy): domain Eukaryota; kingdom Metazoa; phylum Chordata; class Mammalia; order Monotremata; family Ornithorhynchidae; genus Ornithorhynchus; species Ornithorhynchus anatinus. The sequence goes on along the minus strand of NC_041751.1, from coordinate 6,271,526 downwards.
GATTCAAGGTATAATCTGGTGGGACACAATCCCTCTCCCACATGGGGCTAGCAGTCTTAATCCCCCTTTTACAGACGAGGTAACTGAGGCACAGAGAAAGAAGTTAAGTGACCTGTCCAAGGTCATACAACAGACAAGTGGCAGGGCTGGGATTAGAAGCCACATCCTCTGACTCCCAAGCCCGTGCTCTTGTCACCAGACTATGCTGCTTCTCAAGAACTAATGCCATCAAGGAATATCGTTCATTCTCCAAATCAGTGAGTCCATCAATCAATCGAATTTATTGATCATTTACTATGTGCCGAGCCCTGGTCCAAGTGCTTGGGAGAGTACGATACAACAGAATTATCAGACATGGTCCCTGCCCGTAAAAGTTTAGAGTCTACGGTTTTGTCACCGATGAGTAATACCAGTGAATCATTTATTTCCGTGGCCATGTAAACTTTCCCATGTTTTTTCAGTGGGCTCAAAGTGAATATGTACAGTACTAGAGTCTTCATCGCAGTTGTCTCACTAAGCTGAAAAGCCCTGCATATGATCTTGGAATCTGGAACAGTTAAGCAGAAATCATTAGCCTTATTATATAAGGGCAATGTAATTCTAGTATAGTTGTGGGAATATCTCAGTTGATTATATTGAATTTGAGATCACGGTGGTGTTGCATAAGTGAATAATCAAACCAAGCTGTAGTAAAACAGCCCTATATTTCAGCTCTTCACATAGGATAATAAAGACTTAGACTAAAACACTAATTTCACGGTGGCCCTGAAATGGGTTTTAGGGTTGAATAAAATCTTCCTAACAATCCAAATAAATCATCATGTGCAATTTCTTGCAAATTTACTGTACATAACTCTGATGTACTAAGCAAGAATGGCACTCTCCCAGGGCCAGCGGACGCTAGGAAGGAAACTACTGTTTAACCAGCAATCGACTTTGGTCTATACCACTTGGAGCTTGTCAGAACTGTTCCTCCTGGGGCAATCCAGTGAATTCCATTTGTCAATGAGTTGGAGAGCGCCTGAAGCAAGACAAGACACTCACTTTTGCATGGTCACTCTGGTCCTTACTTATTCCCTCGCCTGCCCCTTGCCGCCAGCGTTGTGGTTCTTCTTGAGTCGCCCGGGAATGAATTTCTCTTTGTCCTGTTTGACCCTGTTATGTTACTGCCTTGCTCTCTCGCCAAACTCACTTGCCATCACAGGTGGAAAGAGAATGATTACAGAATCTTCTTTCCATGAGTCCAGGTGGAACTTCCTCTCTTCTTTTTATCAAGTTAAAATGAGCCTGTTCTAAATGTCACACTTTTTTCATGCTCCCCAAACGATGAGTTTTACTTTTCCATCATTCTGCTCCAGATAGATCGTTTAATGACCACCTAAGTTCCCATGGAGAATCACATTTACGTAGAATCAGGAGATATTTTGTACGATTTACTTGGAACATTAAAAAGTGGAATAAATGCTCCACTAGGGAGGACTTGGGAATACCGATTAGGAGAAGAACTCTGCCGCTATACCTAGCTGATAAAAACTGTGGAATTTGTTGAGCGCTTACTCTGAGCCGAGCGCTGGGGTAGTTGCCAGGTAATCAGATCAGACGCAATTCCTCCTATCCCACATGGGACTCTCCGTCTAACTCTGACATCAACCGGGAAGCTGTCCCTGGATGAGTTAAAATTTGATGTCCTTCATATCTCCTCCTGTTAAAAAGAGATATAGCGATTCTAATAACACATTTTAATTTCCTCTACCTCCCAAGTCTCGTGCTCTGTCTGGGGTTTCATTCCCTACCTCTCCACCTTCGCCACCAAGGGGTTGCCTTCAATGTGAGCCTTGAATCTCACGGAGGGCCAGAGGAGAGCAGGTGGAAGGAAGGCCCGGTTCTGACCCAGCACGGGAAGCTCCAAAGTCGATGGTCTGACTAGGGGCCTGGCCCTAGGTCTGGGCCATGGGATAGTGCAGAAGAGTGGAGAACGGTGAACAGGATAACACTAAATCTTTCCCCATCAGTAGCTCAGAAAGCGTGTCGACCTCGCCCCATCTTTTCATCCTCTTCTATCTGAGTGGCAACCCCTGGAGAGTTGCGATATCAGCTGCAGGTTGGTAGCTCTGGGCTTTTTGCTGGTTAGTCAGGGTGGAGGTCGCTGAACAGTTTATCCTTGGGGTTGTTTGCACCTCTAGGGTCCATATTGCTCCATATTGCTCAATGGGGGTGTGAGACCTTGGAGAATTTACTTTATTTCTCTATGCCTCAGTTTCCTCAACTGAAAAATGGGGATTAAGACTAAGAGTCCCATGCGGGACAGAGACTGTATCCAACCCAATTATCTTGTATCTATCCCAATGCTTAGAACAGTGCCTGACCCATAGTAAGAATTTAACAAACACCACAACCATCATTATTATTATTTTAAAAAGGTATTGATGCTACCCATGCCTGTTTACTTGCTTTGGTGTCTGACTCCCCCGTTCTAGACTCTGAGCCCATTATGGGCAGGGATTGTCTCTATTTGTTGCCGAATTGTACTTTCCAAGCGCTTAGTAGAGTGCTCTGCATGCAGTAAGTGCTCAATAAATACGATTGAATGAATGAATTAATGCTAGTTACAACATTTATTGAGTGCTTTCTATGTGAAAAGCAATTGTGATTAAGTGCTCTCAAACTAAGTGGAGGAGGACTTTCTATGAAGGGAAAAACCACTTAAAAATTTCCAGTTCCAACTCATTATGACATATATGCTTTACTTTAACGGCTCCTCTGCCTCAAAAATAATCCTCAATCTGTTAAATTCACAACAGTGAACATTTCAGTGTCAGGTATCTTCATCCAAAGCAGAGGCGATGTGGTCTTTTTTTTTTTAATTGTGTTTGTTAAGTGCTTTCTATATGTCAAGCGGGGATAGATGCAAGCAAGATAGACGCAGGAGTGCCTCACTGTCTTAATCACCAATTAACAGATAAAGTTACTGAAGCCCAGAGAAGTGAAATGACTTGCCCAGGGTCACATAGCAGACAGTAGCAGAGCTGAGTTTAGAACCCAGGTCCTTCTGCCTCCCAGGACTGTGCTCTATCCTTTCTTCCTCTCCTTAGCTTTGTGAGCATTATGAGAAGTGAAAAGAATTTGAGAGTCATTGGATTTTCCAATAAGGATAAACAATAATAATAATGGCGGTATTTGTTAAGCGCTTACTATGTGCAAAGCACTGTTCTAAACGCTGGGGGGATACAAGGTGATCAGGTTGTCCCTCGTGGGGCTCACAGTTTTAATCCCGATTTTACAGATGAGGTAACTGAGGCACAGAGAAGTTAAGTGACTTACCCAAAGTCACACAGCTGACAAGCGGCAGAGCCGGAATTAGAACCCATGACCTCTGACTCCCACGCCCGGACTCTTTCCACTGAGCCACGCTGCTTCTCAAACAATAGGGGTAGGAGGTAGATATATCCACAAACACTTATGTAATGGATGCCGCTTATAAAATAAACGACTATATTCTTAGCTGGGTGCCTTTTTAAGCGATAGCGTATTTCCTTCATTTCACTGTCATCTATATTTAAGGGTTTGCTATTTCAACTGATCAATAAGAATTGAGAAGCCTTTATATCCACTGAAACACTGATCAGTATTTCAAATCGAGTACACTAGGATTTTTATAAAATAATCTATACCCTTCCCCAAGTCATTGAGGTTAGAAATATAGAATGTGTTTGGATTATTCATCGACTTCTTTTTAGACCGAGTAGTGATGTGTGCGGAAGTTAATGTCCGAGAAGAAAGGCAAGAGAAATGATAACGTCTTAAAAGAGCGATCCAGATAATTAAAGCTGAATTACAGTGCAAATTCCACTGAGGGACTTATGACATTTACATTAATACCAAATGGCTCCTATTGCCGTTGCAATAAATAGAAAACAAATTAATAAAGCTGAGACTACTATTTTAAAGCATTACCAGAACAATGAACTTTACCCACCGCTAATTCTATAGGTATTGATGGTAATTGTACACGTCTCTGTTGCTTGTGAAAAATTAGATAATTTCATTCAGCCTGTGGCCAGTTTTTACCTTCCTCCCAAATAGCCCTGGATTATATCTTCCTTATAGATTCGTGCTCGGGAATAAACCGCCTTCCTTCCATTTACGGTGATTCCTACGTCCAATGCCTTTGATCTTGTGGTAGATCCTTCTTTAGCATTTACGTCCCAAAACAACTGAAAAGATTTTAATGAAAAATGTCTAAACAGAAAAAGAGAATCATACTGCGTATCCATTCTTAGCTTTTTGACTTTCCATTGTTAATATTTTATAATCAAACTTAACACAGAACAGAATAAGAATCAAGATTATAAAACATGTGTGTAGGTATACGGTAATGAATATAGAAACACATGTCATGTATTTCCTACAATCTCATTCATCATAAATATTGGACCATTATGGAAATTTTCAATAAGCATTTCCACATTTTAACACTATGAACCTGTTTCCTTCTTATTCAGCTCCTTCTAAGGATTATGGACAGAAGCTTTTAGAATGGTTCAAATACAAGTGGATAATTAAATTAATAGCAATTCTATACTCCAAAAAGCACTTGGAAACTTTTAAATGCTTTTATTCATTCTTGATTGGGTACAACAAAGGGGGGGGGCCACGTGGGGGAGGTGAAGGGGGGTGTCTCTTTTCCCTCCCTCTTACAAAGTGAGCCCTCAGTGGGTCATAGTCCATGTCTGATCTGATTATTTATCTACGTAGATTAAGGTTTAACATATATTATCTGATTATTATTATATTATTAGTCTTATTGCAAATGATTATAAATACTCACAATAACGGTAATACTGTTATTCTTTCAGAGCACCTCACTGATCTCTTATTTCCTATAGACCAACAAGAACCATCAAGAAGAGTTCATCCATCTAGGCAAAATAGACAAATTGTGACCATCTGGGTGGTAATCTCTGAGGAACCCGATTGGCCGGAAATGATTCCAGGTGACATGGATGAGGAAGCCAGAGGTAGCAGAACTTCAGCAAAAATTGGGAGAAGGAAGAGGGTGTGTAAAGACATCGCCATCTTTTTTCCTTCTCGTGCCTATCGGCACTCCGCCATCCTTCCACCCCCCGGCCTATTCACTGACGGCACAGGCAGACAGAGAGAGATACACATTTACAGGGTGGGAGACACTTCTAGAGATAATAAATATAATAGATAATAAATATTTTCAATATTGAGAGGAAGAGTAGCATCAATTGGTGACGGAGAAATTCTACTTTGCTGCAGCTGTTCTCCTGATGCCCCCCACGGCGTTTATTGGCCACATAGCTGGAATATTGTAACTCCAAAAATAGAAGGAGGCAGTTTTGGTGGGAAGACAAGGGACCTCAAGGAGACTCAAAATTGTTTTAGGAAATTGGGGGTTTTGTCCTAAATCGCATCCAGGCCACGATAGGTGAGTCTCTTGTGGGTAGATATGATCCCTCGTGGATTTACAGCTGTTAAACCTTCATTCATTCATTCATTCAATAGTATTTATTGAGCGCTTACTATGTGCAGAGCACTGTACTAAGCGCTTGGGATGAACAAGTTGGCAACAGATAGAGACTTATCTAACAAAGACACACACAGAAATGGACACCTATAACACTCAACGTAGCTCAGCTGAAAGAGCCCGGGCTTGGAAGTCAGGGGTCATGGGTTTGAATTCCAGCTCTGCCACTTATCAGCTGTGTGACTGTGGGCAAGTCACTTAACTTCTATGTGCCTCAGTTGCCTCATCTGTGAAATCGAGATTAAGACTGTGAGCCTCATGTGGGACAGCCTGATTACCCTGTATCTACCCCAATGCTTAGAACAGTGCTCTGCACATAGTAGGAGCTTAACAAATACCAACATTATTATTATTATTGTTATCCAAGAATAAGAAGTAGGCAGGGAGAAGAAATTAGAGTACAAAACCAGAGGGACGCAACAAGAAATCATTACTCAGAGAAAAATGGAAAGAGGAAGGAAGAAAATGTGAGCAAACATGAAAAGAATGAGAATTCATTGATCATTTGTCCTGGACCAACTCTTGTTTCTGATAGGAAAACTCGGAGTCTCCTCTGTTTTCAAAGTCACTCGAGGTGTGACTTTGAAAATAAAGGAATTTCACTTGATGCCTTAAACAGAGCAAAATGTTTTCATCCTTCAAGCTTTCTGTAACCTTTTCTTCCCACTTTATCGTGTGTAATTACAAATAAGCAATATCCAATCAATATCCTACTAAATGAGAGATGAGGCTCCATCTATCAAAAAGGAATGTTTATGATATCTACTTGTCATTTTATTTGGTTTCTATAATCCATGAGCTCATTTCAAACTCAACAGATTTTTTAAATTAAATGTTGATCTCTTCAAATATTTAACATAACCATCTTAATAAATAAAAGATTATAGGTCTTACTCCGGGTGAGGGAGTATCTTGATTTTTCCAGCAAGTTTTCCTTTTATTTGTCTAGTATCCATCTGGTAATGTCTATCTGTGTGCTTAGCAAGGAAAAACAAAGCTAAATTTTAATAGAAAGAAGACCACCCCACCCACAAAGGACCAAATCCTTCACCAAAACACTCTCCAATTAAGTAGAAATGAAATTAGAAGCATTTTGTTTATGGGTAGCTTTCTGAAATAGGAAAAGAAACATTTCCCACTCCACTAAGTAAGCAATCTCATAATTCATAGCATAAAAGCAGCACCTACTGGAAAGAACACAGGCCTGGGAGTCAAGAGACTTGGGTTCTAATCCTAGTTCTGCCAAATGCCTGCTGCATGACCTTTAGCAAGTCATTTAACTGCTCTGTTACTCAGTTTCCTCATTTGTAAACTGGGTATAATGTACCTACTCTCCCTTTCTCTTAGACTGTGAGCCTCATTTACAAAAATGACTCTGCCCAAACTGCTTAGCATGTATCTAACGTTGTGCTTAGTACCATTCTTGTGCCTTAGAAAGTGATCTACAAAAACCATTTAATATTTGTTATTATTAATGGAGCCCCATTCTTGGAGCTGGGCATACTTTTCTGGATCCAAACTGAACTCCAAACCAGAGTTCTCAACTTCTTCTCAAGATAATATGTTCCACAAATGGTTTGAGGTCCGCATCAGAAAGGGGTTAAAAAAATACTACCCTTCACACAGAATCAATAATCTCTGACCATACGATTCCACACATCCCTTCTTCAGAAATTCCTTATGGATGATCGGATGAAATTAAATGATTTTTTTAGTGGGATTTGTTAAGCACCGGGATAGATACGTGTTAATAAGGTTAGACATAGTTCCTCATGGAATTCACATTCTTAAACCCCATTTTACAGATGAGGAAACTGCAGCACAGAGAAGTTAAATAACTTGTCCAAGGTTACAGAGCAGACAAGTGGTGGTGCCAGGATTAGGACCCAGATCCTCTGACTTCCAGACTCTTTCCACTAAGAAACACTGCTTCTCTTGACCAAGAAATTAAGACACAGCATTAACTCTGCCCTGACTTTCCTCTTATTCATTCATTCAATAGTATTTATTGAGCGCTTACTATGTGCAGAGCACTGTACACTTGGAGTGTACAGTTCAGCAAAAGATAGAGACAATCCTTGCCCAATAACGGGCTCACTCGTATCCTGCTCTGACTCCGTTGAAGCACTCTGCCCTCCCTAAGCAAAGGTACCCACCCTCCCTACATATACATTCTACCCATGAGCCATTTTGAACATCGTTCCCCTTCCTTGGCTTGCCTTCCTTTAACCTCTTCCCCCCTTCGGATGTCCTGCTTCCTTCCACGCTGAGAAGCAGTGTGATCTAGAAGAAAGAGCACAACGTGGGAGTCAAGCGACCTGGATCATAATCCCAGATCCACCCTTCGCTTGCTGTGTGTGACATCGGCCAAGCCACTTAATTTCTGTGGCTCAGTTTCCTCATCCACAATGTAGGGATTGAAACGCCTGCTCTCCCTCCCCGTTAGACTGTGAGCATCATGTGGAATAGGGACTGTGTCTGATCTGATTATCCTGTGACGATCCCACCCTTTAGTACAGAGTTTGGTAAATAACAGGGATTGAATTTACCAACCCAGCTGCCTCGACACTGATTTTTTTAATGTCTTTATGTCTGTTGCCGTGATTCATCCTCTTAAATTTTAGGCCTGATTTTGTCCAAAATTATCCTGCATCTTTGAGACCTCAGCACTCTCTCTGTTTCGTCCCCTCCTACATAAAAGTCCAGCTGTTATTAGGGAGGATATGAGATCTGTCCAGATTTGCCCTGGGAAAAAGGGGGAGTGGTATAATAACGCTAATAATTTCTGTCATTGTCACGTATATCTTGCAGAAGGAAGCACGAATATTGTTTCTCTATTTGAGAAAATTTTTTTTCTTTTCACAATCCTCAGAAAAGTTGACCCTCCAGCAAAACGATCATCTTGATTTTAGGAGAGCGCAGATCTATTAATATGGAAATAACTGTGTTACAAGTGTTCCAGAGTTCCCCTGTAAGATCAGGCTGGTGGAAAAAAAAAATGACTCTGTGGGAGCACCCATTACTTAAATACTTAAAGACTGCTTGAACATTTTCCAATTAGTAGCAATGGGATAATCACCCTGAAAGAATGTTAAAGATAAATGGATTAATGTTTAGTTCAGATCTATTACAAACTTCTCCCTGGTGCAAAATAACCACAGCTGAATAATCTGACATGATTCATTTTATTTATTTATTTTCCTTTATTTACTGAAAGACTTTTGGCTCAGAACATTTCTAGGTCAAGATTTTATTCTCTCGATCTGCATTGTGGTTCTCTCATTCGTAATACAGACCTCTCCTGCGTTCTGCACTGAATCTCAGTTGAGGGCATATAGAAAATGACCATTTTACCACCAGGTGGTTTTTTTTTCCTTATTATGTGAGGTAAGGAATGATTAGTGATAGGACTGGGATATTCATATTGCATATTCCACCTTAGAAAATGATTTTTGAATGCTTGGAATGCACAAATAAAGGAAGACTGCTTTCTGGGTCCCAGTATTAGCCGTCTTGGGTTCTTATAAAAATAAAAGCCGATGTCTCTCCCAGGCTTTTCCAATTTCCCTACTTGAGCAATAGTTTTCTTACTGAGACTAATTGGCAGTTATTACATGGCACTTAAAGTAGTGTTTGACAAAAAGCTTAACAAATACCATAAAACAAACTGAACAGATATGATCTTCATCAGTGGTGAATATTCACCAGTCATTATTCTTGGTACAACCCCATGTACAAAGGGATGAATGGAGATTGCTAATGACCTTTAGCAATATCTTGATGCTATCTTAGCAATATCTCATAGTCTTTTGGTCTTGGACTCCAATTATGAAAGGCCTTCCTTAAGCCACCCAAACCCTTCTTCCCCTTGGCACCATTCTCGTCCTACTCCAGAGTCCTGTGTTTTCTTCGATCAGGACTAGAATCCGATATTTGGCCACCCAGAGGTGGGGAAGATTTACCATCTCCTCCCATTCTGTATGATGCCCATATGCTAAGTTGGATAGGCAGTGAAATGTAGAAATGTGCTTGAACCCCTAAACCTGGAACATTTTTTCGGACCCACCCCGACTCACCTGATCCCTCACAGCAATATCACGGCATTCCTTTCCAAGGGTCACGTTCACACAGGTGCAGCTTTTAATTTGGGCAGAGAGAAGTTGGCTACTTTTCAAATATCCCCAAATCACATCCACCTCTCCGCCAGTGTGTCCTGAGGCAGTCACCTCACTCGCTTACTATCTGAAACTACTTCCGTCTGTGAGTTGAGAATGATTTTTCCTGTCAGGGACTGGATCTGGTTCTAAACTAAGCTACGCAGGCATCCAGCTCAGGATCTGGTCCACAGGCCCTCTCCTTCTGGTGATGAGGAACATTCATCATCTTTCGTTCGAGTCTCGCGACCGTGAGTCCAACTCCATGCACTGCTCTAAGGCCTCTCCTCTCCTCTGCTTGAAGCGGCGTGGCTCAGTGTTAAGAGCCCGGGTTGGGAATCAGAGGGGATGGGTTCGAATCCCAGTTCTACCACATGGCAGCTGTGTGACTATGGGCAAGTCACTTCACTTCTTGGTGCCTCTGTTCCCTCATCTGTAAAATGGGGAGGAAGACTGTGAGTCTCACATGGAGCAATCTGATTACCTTGTATCTACCCCAGCATTTAGAACAGTGCTCTGCACATAGTAAGTGCTTAACAAATATCAACATTATTATTATTATTATTATGAGGGACTGGGATGAGAGTAGGTTAATAATGTTAATAATTATGGTATTTGTGAAGCGCTTACTAGGTGCCAGGCACTGTTCTAAGAACTGGGGTAAATACAAGGTCATCAGATTGCCCCACGTGAGGCTCTCAGTCTCAATCCCCATTATACAGATGAGGTACCTGAGACAAAGAGAAGTGAAGTGACTTGTCCAAGGTCACACAGCAGACAAGTGGCGGAACCGGGATTAGAACCCTCGACCTCTGACTCCCAAGCATGGGCTTTTGCCACTAGGCCATGATACGCCACAGGTCCTGGTATCATTGGTGAGCTATATTATTTTTTAATGGTATTGTTAAGCATTTACTCTGTTCCAGGGGCTGTACTAAGCTCGGGGTTAGATACAAGGTAATCATTTTGGACACAGCCCCTGTCCCACCCATGGCTCACAGCCTTAATCCTCATTTTACAGATGAGGCCATCGAGGCACAGGGAATTTAAGTGACTTGCCCAAGGTCATACAGCAGGTACATGGCAGAGCCAGGATTAGAACCCAGGTCCTCTGACTCTCAGGCCTGTGCTATTTCCATTAGGCCCTTTTGTCTCTTGGGGCAAATGCTGATTAGAGAGCATATGGTGTTATAGGGGAGATCAGAAAGTACCTTGCATTTCCAACGTGCCCCAAAACTAGAACAATCTTGCTGAAGTGAACCCTGGAACAGAAGGCTCCATTCAACAGGAGGAAGTTCTATCCATCGGGATAAGTCTGAGACCCCATTTGGTGGAGGTGATGGTGGTGGAGAATTAGTAAATCAAGCTGAGTGCAACCTTTCTAAGTTTTTAGAAGAGAACCCTAACAGGATTATCTGGATAGCAAGGAGCTGTACCAAACAGGGAATCTTTTGCTAAACCGATTAGCAAAGAGTCCTGACTCTAATAATTATTTCAGGGTTGACAGATTTCCCGGGGCTGGATCCGCACCAAGTACTTGAACTTAAAGCAGAAATTTAATTCACCGGACTTGTGTGGAGCGTCTCCATTCCTAATAATCGGGATTTTATGGAAGCTAATCAGTATCTGAATGATTGTTTTTTGAAAATCTCCTGCTATCTTCTTAGACCTATGGAAAATCGACCCTCGGAACATTTCAAAGCAGTAGTGGAGGAATGACTCCCATGTATTAATCAGGTCCATAGTGATAACTGGGATTTGGGAATATAACATATTGCCCACATACTGCAGTGGTTTCACACATCGGGTGTTTTCATGTAGGAAGTGGTTGCGTTAACTGATGGAGAACTGAGTTTCAGAAGAATAGTACACAATGTTCTATCATGTTCTACTCAAGGACTAGAACCCATTGGTTCTTCAAATGAGGCTGATCATTGTGATTTTTCTTCAGAGGCTGGCTAGCATCCAGAAACTTCTGAGCTTTCCTCTCCTAGGATAAATTTCCCTTTGTCATCAGGGTCCAACATTTTTTGCCCAATGTGGAGTTCAGTCACCTGATCAAACGGTATGGTGAATCCAACTACAATTTGCTGTATTGGCCATAAATTATGATATGTAGTGAGGTCACAGTCCATGGCTTTTCTACGGATTTTTGGGCAAGACCTGACCCAATTCCCTCAGGAGGGAGGGGAATCACCAGAGGAGAACAGAGATGCCCACCTGATTGGACAGATTTTCCTCTCTCCCCCAAAAAAAGACCAGCTCCACCACCTCTCAAAGAAGATTGGGAAGGCTGAGCTCTCAAAACCAACCTGTGGCCTACAGCGAAGAAGCGCTGGAGGTACCTGTCTAATGAGGTGAATTTTGCATTTTTAACTGGTCATGTTGTCTGTAAATTATTCCCATTTGCTCTAAGTCGAACTCAGATTCCGAGCCTCTTATAGGACACGTAACAGGGCTGAATTTATTTTGTAAATACACTAGGAATTAGAACAATGCCTCGCACATAGTAAATCATATTTCTTGTGCTGATCATTTTATAGACACGATGTAAGAAAAATGAACATTGAATCTCTTTCCCTCTCTCCTCTCTGAGAGAGAGAGAGAGAACAATAGGAACTTTGGTATCCTGGAGAATAGTCTTTCTCAGATCTTTATTAATTATTTACCATTACTGATCCACTAGAAAAGTTGCTATTGAAGAACAGAGCAAACCAACACAGGAGTACTCTAAACAATACAGGATGGATTTTACAGCTGTATTCATTAACTGGCTAAACTCACCATCTTTTCTTCACTTCCCTCTGCTTCATCTTTGCTACTTAGCTACACAAATACAGAATTCCCAGTGAGTTTTCAACAGAGAGCTGGACAAAGGTTTCCCTGTGAAGATGAGATGAGTGTGGAACAGAGTGAAAAGTTCAATATATGATGGATGAGATGGTGAGGTTGAAGGTCATGCTGTCAATAGAACACAAGAGCATCATGGGTGAATCGGGATCTTAAAATGTGTTAGTTAAATTGCTAAAAAATATTAAATAGGCTTTCGTTTTAGAATTGTATTTATTTTAAATGTTATAGAATGCAAGTGAACAACAAAGCAGGCTTGCCGTGGACTAAGACTATAGCCATCTTTCAAAGGAAACTGATGAAAATGTGGAGTTCATATGATATAAATTGAAGTAGGGAACTGGAAAAAAAATATAAGGATAACTCCAAACCCCAGGAAAAAGGTTTGACTCTGAATGATCCAGTTTAAGTGTTGCTATGTCCCATCTCCCCTGGTAATGCATGATGAAGAGGAAAGAGAATAATAATGATTGTGGTATTTGTTAAGCAGTTACTCTGTGCCTTGGGGAGATACAAGATAATGGAGTCAAACAAAAGGGGCTCAGAATCTGAGGGAGAAAAGCTACTGAATCTCCATTTTACAGATAAGGACACTGAGGCACAGAGAAAGAAGATAAGTGACTTGCTCACATGAGGCAAATGATGGAATCAAGATTAGAACCCAGGTCCTGTGACTCCCAAGCCTATGTTCTTTCCATTAAGCGACACTACTTCTCTAAAGATCAGACACCTTCAACTTTGATACAACTGACACAACATGAAGTAGCCTAAGATCCTGATGAACTTTTCAGGGCAACCAAATTTGTTTAGTAATTGGTAGAGCCAGGGTCTGTTGACGGTGTCAAATGCATTGGTAAGAGCCACAGAATAGAGATGCTGGTGTTATCCCCTGCACTTCTCCTTCATCTGGCTGAAAGGTTTGAATCTGCCGGGCCGCGTTTTGGTCTGAAGTCATGGTGCGATTCAGATAAACGCATATACGGAGTCTTTTTTAATTTAATGTATCTTTACTATGTGCAGGCGTAAATAATAAGCTAATCAGGTTGGATACAGTCCATATCCCACTAGGAGCTCAGAGTATTAATCCCCATTTACGGATGAGGTAATTGAGGCGCAAAGAAGTTATGTGACTCGCCCAAGGTCACCCAGCAGGTGAGTGGGGGAACCATAATGCCTAGACTACGTAATGCTCATCACGGTGCTCTCCACAATGCCCTTTACAAGTGATTAGACTAAACTCCACATCGAATGGGGACCACATCCCACCTGATTATCTTGCATCTACCCCAGCACTTAGTACAGTGTTTAGCACAGAGTAAGCTCTTAACAAATACTACAGTTATAATGATTTAACCAATAAGACGTGCCAACATTCAAAACATTAGTCAAAATCTCAATTAAAACCACAGAGGGATTTATATGTGAGATCTCTTGCACAACTTACTTTCTTGTTTGAAAATGAATTGTATTTTCTATTTATTTTAATTATTGCCAAGGAGGCAGATATCTTAGGCTCACTGAAAAAAAAATTGAAATGGAACATAGAGTACTGACAAATTTAGCAGCCCTAACATTTAGCAAATGGGAAAACAACTCTGTCAGCTATATCCCGGCCATATGGTCTCAACATGGCTAATGGAAAGGCTGAGGAAAAGAGAGGATAAAAGACTGGTAACAATTCTAAATACTGACTGAATTCTTCTTGGCTAAGAATAGTACACCTTCTATGTCTTATACCATTTCCAGGGGAGCAGATGGGAGAATAACTATGAGGGAAAAATGATGGGGCCAATTTCAATTTAACATTCTGAATCCTCTTGAAATAAAAAAAAAACAAACAATAGGATGATTTAGAATTTCAAAGAAACAATGAAAGTGCATTTTGGTCCAGTGTCCCAGAGCGTGAAGAAAGATAGCCGGTAAACTGGTCGCAATTAAAGAAAAAGGCAGTTGCTTCAACTAAATTTGTTGAGATATGTCCATCTTTCTAATTTATTTCTGCTTCATACTGCTAGGAATTTGCTAGTGGTAGAACTTTGAATACGTCTCCAGGTAGTGGTATGAGTTATCTTAATCTCACAATTTGAAGAAAGAGAAGAGGAGGTGGGGAAGGTTATTCATTCGATCGTGTTTATTGAGCGCTCACTGTGTGCAGAGAACAGTACCGAACACTTACGAGGGGCTGAGGAAGCATTGAAAAGGTGAGCCAGGACAGGTAGAATTTTGGGAGGCACACAGAATATTTGTAGTCCTAAGGATTTTCACAAGGCCTTTTTATGCCCACTGATGCTGGTAATTTTGAAGAACCTGGACAGCACATACGTAAATGCTGTTCATCAATTTCCCTAGAAAGATAATCCAAAGCGGATCTATTTTAGGAGGGAAGAGTATCAAGTTCGGATTATTACATTTTATTGTTTCCTGGGTTGATTTATTATTCATACATTATCAAAATCGGGACATTAGCCGAGAGGATTAGCATTATCTATTGCTGGGAAAAAAAGAAACCTCCTGATCTGACAGGCGTCCAGAAGTATTTCACCTTTTGACTGGAGTTCAGCAGACAATGAATCTTCAGGTGTGTTTGTTTTTTTGTTGTTTTTCATTTGTTTTATGGAATTTGTTGTGTGCTTACTATGTGCCAGGAACTGCACTAAATGCTGGGGTAGATAGAAGATAATCGGGTTGGACCCAGTCCATATTCCAAGTGGGATTCATAGTCTTAATGCCCACTTTATAGACGAGATCACTGAGGCACAGAGAAGGGAAGTCACTGGCCCAAGGCAACACAGGAGACAGGTGGTGGAGTTGGGATTAGAACTCTGACTGACTCTCAGGCCCATACTTCATCCACTAGACCATGCTGCCTCTCATTCCGGACCCCGAGATTATAATCGGCATTGCTTTATTGCACTTTGATCTCTACACTGGATTCAGTCTCAGACCTCAGAACCTACATATTTCCACAAATGCTCTTGGAATATTTACTTTTATCGAACCAAATTGTCTGGAGGCCACAAAATGTGGCATGTTCTCATCTTTTAGTTGGAGACTATTCCATTCTGATGGCAGGTCCTTCAAAATCCCCAAGAAATCTAACAGGGCAACGGTGGAGGACCCATTGAATTTTGAAGGTGGTAAATTCGGGAAAAAAAAATAAAAGGAAATGCTTCTTTCCCCAACAGTTGGTAGGCATATGCATGCACTTCCAAAGGATTTGCAAGCTAAAAATACCATCAGGTTCAAAAGGGGCTTGGAAAAATGCACGGATAAGCAGTCCACAATAGAAGGGAGAGCTGAAGATATGGAGCTAAATGTAATAATAATAATTGAGGTATTTTCTAAGGCTTATTATGTGCCGGGCACTGTACTAAGCACTGGGATGGATACGAGTAAAGTGGGTTAAACACAGTTCCTGTGCCTCGTGGGGCTCCCAGTCTCAATCCTCATTTTCCAGATGAGAAAACTGAGGCACAGGTAAGTGGAGTGACTTGCCCAAGGTCACCCAGCAGACAAGTGATGAACCTGGATTAGAACCCATGACCTTCTGACTCCCAGGCCCATGCTCTCTCCATCTGCCATCTTGTTTTGTCCACACTCCTACCATCTCCTAAGATCTAAAGTGGTACATGTTCCTGAACATTAGAAACAATGTCAAGGCGGGTAACCCTTACAGCCTCTCTCCAAAGATCCCCTAACTTTTATCAATCAGTCATATTTATTGAGTGCTTACTGTGTTCAGAGAACTGTACTAAGTGCTTGGGAGAGTAAAATTTAGCAGAGTTGGTAGGTACTCTAAGACACAGAATTATGACCAGCCTACTAGAAAACACTCTTTTTTCCACACTTTTTCACTATACCGTCATTGAACTTCATGGTTGATATTAGTGAACTATCCCTTTGAGATAATGCTGCAAATTTACCTGAACTTCACCACTTCAATTTCCTGTGCTCCGATGTGTTTTTACTGAGATGACAGAGTTACTGAATCTCATTTCAATTTAGCATAAGCGATGATAGATCTCTAGCAGTGATGATAACATTCATTAATCTAGATTACTGGAGTGTAAATTTGCTAAGGCAGGGCACGTGTCTGCTAATTCTGCTGTGCTGTCCTCCCCCAAGTGTTTCGTGCAGTGCTGTGCACATAGTAAGTGCTCAATAAATATGATTGACTGACTAGTTCAAAGTGTCTTTCATCTGTGAGATATTGAATCGAGTGCCATAGTAAAAATTATCGTCTTTCCAACTATTCACAAAAAATCCAATTCAAAATCTTTCATTGATGGTACATATTTTCACCGTTACATAATTGCCTTGTCATGTGTTCCTGTAATGGTACTATGTTTTGATTATGGCTTCAATAGTCTTAGATTGTTCCAGTCAATATTTTTGATGCCTGGGAAGACGTGGATGCACTTTGCATGAAACTCTGCCTAGTTCCGTGCCCTTTCACATAATGCTCTATCTTCACGGAGATTAATTATGAACGCTAACCAGAGAAAAGGAGAAATACTATTTCCTGAGGCCTAAATTGCTACAACATTGGTCTACGATGAACGCAAGACCAGACGACAGTCACTTGCTTGATGAAAGAGCATTCGCCGAAAAGTCTGTGGCAGAGATGGCTCAGGAAGTTCTGAATCGAGGCTAGTTAGGTGCCTAGAGGATCTTGCCGGCTAGACACCGGCAGGATCCTGTTGCTGGGAGTGAAGCAGTTGATTCGGTGGCAACCGTGATCGCTGTTAATAATCAAGGCTCACTAAGTGCCAAGACCTGTATTAATTGCAAAAGTAAATACCAAATAATCCAATGGAACATTGTCTCCCACGGGACTCAAGGTCTGAAAGGGAAAACAAATATTTCATCCCCGTTTTCAGATGAATAAACCAGAGTTAAGTGATCTGACTAAAGACACCCTGAAAGCAAGTGACAGAGCTTGGAGATAGCTAGAGTTGGTGGAAAAGGATAAATATATGTAATATCTGCCCCAGGGGGAACCAAAGCAGCATGGCCTAGTGGGAAAAATAGCACGGACCTGGGAGTCAGAGGGCCTGGGTTCATATTCTGCTCTGCCAATTGCTTGCTGTGTGACCGTGGGCCTGTCACTTAACTTCTCAGTGCCTTAGCTCCCTTAACCGTAAAAAGGAGATTAAATACCTGTTCTGTCTCCTTCCTGCAATGTGGAACAGGGACTGCATCTGACCTATTTAATCCATTGCCTAGGACATTGTATGACACATACCAAGTGCTTAACAAATAGAAACATAAAAACATAAACAAAAACAAAGGCATCTGATGTCTTCCAACCTTGTAAATTGGGGAAATTGGGTCTTGATCTCACTCTATTCCCTACCAGAGTTAGGATTAATGGTGGCTGAGGGGAGATCCTAATTCTCTGAATGGGGTCAAATTTGCTTTGGAAACTCCCCTAGATAGGTTCTCGGCTTTGATTTAGGGGCAGCTCCTGGGCTCAACTCTGGGAACTTCCATGGAGGAAGAGACAAAATAGTCACCAATCATCAGAAAGTTGTTGGAGAAGAAGAAGACAATAAAGTTGAGGCTTCATCCTCTTACATGAGAGGGAATCTTAGAGTTCAGACAACTTGAGTAGGATATGGGGTGAATGGGAACTAAAAATCTGGAAGCTTATCATATGCAAACACAATGATAGATCACTCTATGCTGATGAAAGAAGCAATAGACCTAAAGTCTGAATGATTTTAGAATAAATGAAGAATCACGTGGATTTCATTCATATGTTGTAAATGACACTATATTTTGGTACATTCAGTGTTCTTCCATGACCCTCACACACTGGTGAAATTCTACTATCAGCAGCTACACCTTTGAATTTGAAGGTATTATTGCAGACTACGGTATGACACCCCCATACATTAGATCAAATACATTTAATGTATTTAACTCAATTATTTAACTACTTTTGCCCTTGAATAATCCCAAAGCATATCTGAAATCTTAAAGAACATAAACACGGCTTGCCAATTTTCATTGGAAAAATGAGACCTTGTAGAAGAAAAATGAAATTAAATGGTGTTGAGACTAGGACACCAACAAAGGAAATCCAATATGTGGACTCCCCATATTTTCCACTGGCACATGTTTTCATAAAAGAAAAATAAGGACTAGCTAAACTTCATCTCGTTGTCTCTTCCCTCACTGTTTCCACCCCTAAATTTTACTATTTCCCATTGCGGGTGTCCAGACAGAATTCTCAGACAGGGTAATGAAAGACACATTCCATAATGCAAAAGGAGAGGGGTTGACAATGAGATCACAGACCTGACCTTTGACCTGAACTGCATTTTTTTATATTCTCTCTCTCCCTCTCTCTCTCTCTCTCTGTGTCTCTCTTTGTCTCCCCACCCCCTCCACTCCACACCACCATCTCTTTTTCTTAGTTTACTATTGCAGGTTTGCCTATTATGTGCACCAGTGTCCATTGTGACCTGAGGCCATTATTTCTGTGGCTTTTCTCCTCCCCTCCAACAATTGTTTGGAAAATGGCCTCAACAATGTGAAAAAGATGCTGATAAGTGCAGAAAAGAAAGGTTAATGAGAAAAGCTTAGATTTGGATGGAGTATATTGAAGAGGTTCTAAAGAAGAATGGCATTTTCACTGCAAGTGATAAGGGAAAAGATTGGTATAATTTGTGGGTGGGAGTGTGTATATTCCCTAGTTATCAATAACTTGAACTAGGAATCCAAGATAGACACTAATCCACACTTTTCGTATTGATCTGTACTAAAATCTGGCAAAACTGAAGTTTCTTCACTGAATTCCTTCTCTATTTCCCAGCCATCATTAACTTTTCATCACTCCATTCTGGAGAAAAAAATGTATCGAGTCAACTTGATGAGGGGGAAAGGAAGAAGAAATGATTTGGGTCATTGGAGTGTCTTAAACCAACCAGCTGTTGTTGGCTTGTTTTTCTTTCTTCTCCCCATAATTCTCTCACTGAATATGTTGTTCATTCCTATAATTGAGCCGTATTGGTAACTGAACAAATCTTCTGGATTATCTAAATCTAACAACACATAAATTTCCTCAAATACGAACATCTCCCATTTGCTCCATACTGTTAGTGATGAGGGGGCGTAGAATCGAGAACTAAATTTTCACTATGCCTCTGTTGTGCCTCTTTGCCAGTTGGTCACAAAATTTTTATTGAATGGTGGCATGCTTCTTTTACTCTGACCAAGAAGTGGAAAGAAAGACAGTAGCCAATAGGATCTACAAATGGATAGTTATAAAATTTACCCAGATGTATACCAGTTCCATGAAACTACACTGATGGGAAAAGAAGCATCTGAACAGATTTGAAATAAAGATTCGTTTCACATAAATACTTTGAACTGCGTTATGGCCATTCTTTCAGGGATTGGCTAAGGTATTTACACTTCACTGGTAGTTCAATTATTTGCAATTAAATTATTTTTAACAAGGCCTTAGGTGCCTTATTTAATAAGTAGGAAAAGGCAGTCCTTAATTTTTACTTGGAGGGCTGCTCAGAGATTACCCTCTGAGCTTCATGGTCGCGCAGCTGCATATTTTACAGTGAACATCGAGAAGCAGCATGATCTAGTGCAAAGAGCACGGGCATAGGAATAAGAAGACCTGGGTTCTAATCCCTCCTCTGTCACTTTCCTGATGTGTGACCTTGCATAAGTCCCATAACATATCTATGCCTCAGCTTCCTCATCTGTAAAATGGGGATCGACCTGTTCTTCCTCCTGGGTTGACCGTGAGCCTCATGTGGGACCAGGACTACGTCTAATCTTATTAACTTATTTCTATCCCGGTACTTAGTAAAGTGCTTGGCACATAGTAAATGCGTTACAAATACCACAGTGACTGTGAATTTAAATCCTAAAGCTGCTGGAAATTTGTCTTGGGATTCCCAGCTCACCCCACAAAGGGTCCATCAGAAATTAAGCTCTGAAAAAAGGAGCTTGATATAATGAATATCAAGAAAACTGTTTTCTTTGAGACATGAAATAATTTATTATGCATATATATAAATATATTTATATATATACGGAATGATCAAGTCAGTTCTTGAAATAGAGAGATGCTCAGTTTTAATGGAGAAGGCCAGTGAATGCAAGGCCAGTGAAAATCTCTTGTGATCTCAGTTCCTTTTTCCAGGAAATGAGTAGAAATCCTAGATATCTATCTCTTAATGAAACTGGAAAGATATGAATATGATCACACTTCACGTGGAAGGTACACATTGAGAGTTGTTATAGAAACGGAGGAATGTTAATAATCAGCCATCATTTCAGTATGGTAGGGTGAAAAATTCAGTCACTTAGGCCAAATTACAAAACAAGGCCAAGGCACTCTCTCATCGTAAAGTACCGAAGAAGGATTAAATCCTTTATCCCCACATCTCAACTCACAAACTGGATGGAGGGAGTAGAATTTTTGATTCGAACTGTCATCAAAGTCAGAAGAGAATTAACCCGAAAAGGTGAACAGATTGCCAAGTTGGCCAATGTTTATGATAAGGGAATCTTGGCTAGTTGGGGCTTTGACGAGCTATATTACAGGCCTATAATAGTCGTGTTCCCCTCTCAGGGTCGCGCCCGGAGAGTTTCCAGCACTCATCCAGTCTAGGCTACAGTAGGGAGAGTCAAGCAGGGGCACACCCATTCCATTCCTAGCTCGGGCAGTGTCTAGCGAGTGGAAAGCCATCTGCTACAAGTCGACACTCACCTGTGCTGGGCAGCAGTGACGCAGGAAGGGAGTCGAGTGTGGAGATTCAAATTTACTGCACGGAAAGAGGCAGTGGTAAACCACTTCCGGATTTTTACCAAGAAAACTCTTACGGATCCACTACCAGAACCATCGCAGATGGAGAGCAGGGCATTCTGGGAGAGATGCGTCTGTGGTGTTGCTATGGGTCGGAAATGACTCGACGGTATAAGGCAAGATGGTAGTCGTGTCTCCCTCCTCTTCGCTACCCGTGCCATCTGCCATGATTTCCTCCCCCTCTTCTTCCCTCTCCCTAAACGTATTTGCCATCATTACTGTGACAGAATGGGCCCTTGACAGGGTATGGGGAGGTATCTGTTGATAAAGAGGGCATCTAGCGTAAGCCCAAACACCCACCCCTCTACAGAATCGTGGGGAGGGGCACCGTCTCACAGTCCCTCTTTTCATAGTTCACCATAGAAAACCATATGCTAATAGAGTAGGTATTTCTCAGCTATTACATGACTTGTGGGGTTGGAATGATGAAGAAGATTTTTGAAAGTGAGTGAAATTTTCTTTGTTAGATTCGACTCCAGCTTTAGACCACTGGGTTGATACCCGCCAAAATAATTAAGAGGCATGATTCGCCTAGTGTCTTCAAACCCTGGCCTCTTTTTGTCTTAGTTCCTGAAAGTTAGAAGGGAAAAATGCCTTTTAACACAAAGGCCACTTTTTGTAACTCTGAGATGATATTTATCAGGTTCCAACATGTTTGGTCTGTAACACAAAACACCCAGGAATAACCTACCAGTGTATATTTCATATCAAACTTTATTGCCGATCCTATCTTTAGTCCACCAGGAGCACCCAAGAAGGGAGAGTTTTTTTCCCATTAGTATTCTCTCCTAATGCTTTAAAGCAGACCGTTGGTTTTGAAATAAAGATAGAACTTGTAAATTATTAATGCAGCCAAAGTAATGATCTTCAATATCATCTCAGTTCAACACCAAAAGCAATTTGCTCCAATGGAGTAGACATTAATTGAAAGGTTGACCTTAACTCAGCTCCGCACAGACAAGATCAGCAGCACAGAGGCTCTGACTGACTGCCACGCTCAGGAGAACTTCTGTTTGTCGAGCTGATGTTTCGGACGAGGCGTCGAATCCTGCCTCGCTACTGGGACTTGTTAAGCGGCTGAGATTCGTGAAGTGAGAAGACATGCACCGTTTGTGCGTCGGCTTCTGGCATTTTTCAAAACGCGAGGCCAGCCGGGTCACACCTTTCAGCATCGACCTGTGAGATTGCAAGGCTTCCGGTACCCGGGTCATGTTGGGAACTGGGAGCCCCCCAGACTTCATCAGACTGAGTCCGCATGACTTCTCCATTCGGGTTTCCTATTGATTGAATTTCAGCAGCGAGTACAAACAAGTTCGCCGAGACTCACTCCGCCACCTAGACCATCGCCAAAGGACTTAAAGGTCTTCGGGAATCCCACGGCTATGTATCCCTGGTGAGAAAATGTTTGGTTCCCAGGGGGAATGTAGCAACCTAGAATAGTCTGCTCTGGAAAACAACTTCCATTTCCCCAGGTGACGCTATGTCACGCAACGAAAGGATCTCTTTGGTTAGAATTCACTGTAAACATAAAACTTTTGAAGACTATCCAGCTGTTGTGCAGTCCGGCAT
This sequence comes from Ornithorhynchus anatinus, assembly GCF_004115215.2. Classification (NCBI taxonomy): domain Eukaryota; kingdom Metazoa; phylum Chordata; class Mammalia; order Monotremata; family Ornithorhynchidae; genus Ornithorhynchus; species Ornithorhynchus anatinus. The sequence continues at coordinate 6,248,566 of NC_041751.1, read as the reverse complement.
TTTCTGATCATTACGTAGTCTACAAAATAGATGTTCTTTTTTTAGAACAGCTTTATCTCTTTTAGTGGTAAACTTAGACCAGATGTATTAACAATCTCAATAAGCTGAGCCCAGATGTATTAAAAATACCAACTTATTCTCATAAATGCTGCGCCGGTTTAAAGTACACGCATTATGCTATTATTCGGAGGGCAAAAGGAGAATCTGTGTAAGTATTAAAAGTTCTGTTTCTGGATGATTAGGCTTGACGTGCAAAAAATACTTCACCGGGATTTTATAGATGGGAAATGGAAAGTGGTAGTCCTATGTGGTGAGTGAGAATGGTAATGGAGTCTTCCAACTAGAATTACAGGTGAACCTTGGTTCTGAGAGTTTGGAACCAAGAACCTGGGCAATAGAATCCATGGCTTAGTGGAAAGATCCCGGGCTTGGGAGTCAGAGGTTGTGTGTTCTCATCCCGGCTCTGCCACCTGTCTACTGTGTGACTTTGGGCAAGTCACTTAACCGCTCTGGACCTCATTTACCTCATCTGTAAAATGGGGATTAAGACTGTGAGCCCCACGTGGGACAACCTGATTACACTGTATCCCCCCCAGCACTTAGAATAGTGCTTGACACATAGTAAGTGTTTAATAAATGCCATCATTATTATTATTATTATAGCGAGAGCGGCTTGTTTCACAGCTATCATACCCTTGCTTCCAAGTCACTTGACTTCCATTAGGGCACAGCACACAACAGGGTTTCATACCACAATTTGTATTATTACGTGGGCCGGGATGTAGCACATTATCGGTCAATCACGTTTCTTAACCACTATGTACAGAGCATTGTACTAAGCCCTTGGGAGCCTTTCTCCATCAGGTTTCTGTCTGAATTTACCAAATGAGAACTATGGATCTTCAGGACACAGATATACCAAAGGACCTAAGCCAAGTGTGGAACTGTACTGATGAATTGAAATATGGTTACCTCAGGAAGACATAACTCCTTTGGCTGTGGGGAAAGAATTTATGCAAAGTTTATACATGAACCACACCTATGTGCTCACCCAATTTGAAGCACATATTTGGGTAGGGACTACTGGCTTGCCTTAGTATCAATTTTGGTAACTATTTAACTTTAATGTACTAATTACATGGATAGAGCATCCATGTTAAGAGTTGACAGGCAGGAGACCCCATAGAAGTAGTCAGAATACTTACTGAGTGCTCACTGGATCTGGTACACTTTACAGAGTGCTTGGGACAAAACAATTAAGCAACACATCCCCTGCCCACCTTGACCTAGCTTTCTGACAGAGGAGACAGACATGAGAATATTTACAAATGGGTAGACAAAATAAAGAATCGAATGTACAATTGAATAAACCTATATAATAGTGCTGAGATGGACGTAAACATTCATAAGTGGTAGAGATAGCTGATGGATTTATATGACTCGGGGTTCTGGGGATTAATGTGTGTTGGAGGAGGTGAGGATTTTTCTTTTTGGAGAAATTTAGATGTAGAAAAAGTTGAGGTCTGGCAGATTTGGGGATGGAAGGAATTCTAAGCTGGGAGAACAGTATGAGAGTGAAGAAGTATGGAGGAGAGTCAAGTGAATGAGGGTAAGAGGGAAAGAGAAGAGGTGAAGGGAATTTGCTGCTGCTCTGAGGAACCTATGGCATCATTGTTATGCCTTTGGGATGCTCAGAAGTGGGTAGAGGAAAAGGGCAGATGGTTCTAGTAAAAAAAAAGCCAAAATAGATGTCATTTTTAAGTGTCAGCCAAATCAAATCTACTGCTTGACCTATTAGATTTGTATTTGATTCAGCTGGCTCAATTTTTCTGTGATACCTATCATTTTCTCTTCATTGTCTTTTGTACCTAGCAAAACAAGATGTTTTTAACCTGCTTGATTGTAAGACGAAACTTTGAATCTGACATAATTATAAGTGGTCTAGTGGTCAATGTCTCAGTAAAGTAAGCTTATCTTGAGTAACTAAAAAGCAATCAATTCTCTTGATTGATATAACAATGTTCCGAATTCTGAAAATGTATTGCCACATTTTGGTTAAATGTCCCATACTGGCCCATGTTTTCATTTCATGCAAAAGAAAACCAGACAAATACTAACCATCCTTTTTATTAACAGTCAAATTGGGCCCGATTCATTGATTGTTGTAAAAAAAAAATCCAAAATTCATCCCTTTCACTCAAGTACTTTCTTAATGGCCCCATGCCCAAAGATTTTAAATAAAAAATGCTCCTTGAGGCACAATAAAAATATTAATATAAAGCACTTAATATAAACAAAGTTAAAATCGTTATAAGAGTTTCTGGGCTTCTTTTTACTATTTTTGTGTTTAGTTTTTCTTCTGAATGAGATGAACAGCAAGAGAGGGAAGAACTAAAAGTGAACCTCACAAACATTTGAAATGACCGTTGAGAGGATCCAGGGATCCGTTTCATATCAGAAACTGGATGTGTTGTTTTGTTTCCATATAAAACTAGTGTTTTTTTTTTTCTTGAAATGGCTGGTGAAGAAGGGAACAGAGTGGTGGTCACAGCCATTGGAGACTCATGATACTGTTTTGTTGTCCAGGGTGTTGCTCTGTTTCTTTCCCATCCAAACTGCCGCCTGGGGTTCCGCTATCCTTCCATCACCCTTTGGTCACCCCCTAGTATCCATCCTGTCCAAATAGGGGTGGGAGAAGCAGAGAGATTTGTATGGAGAGAGAAAACAGTCAGGGCCTGGGGCACTGTGTGGGCAGCAACAGATAAATCCCAGCCAGAAGTTGGCGTGCCAGGGATTAGGTGGGCTGGCAAGACATTCCCGGCTAGGAGTTTTAGGGAATTTTTGATGTTGTCCCCAGCTGTCGTAACTGTGCTTGGGAGAGAGATTAGATCTGAGATTTCCTCAGTCTTAGCTATCTTCCTATGACTCTCTGCAGGAAAATATTTCACAGACCAAAGGAACATCATACTTGATTCCTTCAGCCCTTCCATTTTGTTCTCATGCTTGTCACTCTGGGCCTAGAATGGCATTAGGACCATGGCATTAGGCTGGGCACAGCCATAGTCTCAGAGCAATCGATAATGGGGCAGAAAATACTATGCTAGATCTCCTCTGTGAGACAGCGCCCAATGAGAAATGTTTTGAAATGGCATGTTTGTATCTTGAAAGGAAGAAAAGAGAAAATCTAATCATTGAGGAACTGTAAGCTTACTTGAGAAGAGACTAGTTATGCCCAATAAGCAAAATTGTATTTGGATCTTGACCAGCATTTTTTAAATCCCTCAGGCAGTTTAAACCGGATACGAGCTTTTTCACTTTCTACTTCAGAGATGTCCTGTGGGCTGCAGAACAGCTGTTGAACTTCCACATTAGATAAAATTATCCTGATATTTCCTCTTCATCACAGAGGGGTTGTGGGAAACAGTGAATGTTTGACATTCACCTATGAAAAGTGATAAAAAGGCCCATTTTTATGACCAACAGATCCAGTTTGATCTCTCGGAGGAAAGGAGGTTCAGTGAAAACCATCTTCCTTCGGTGTGACATCTGCAAAGAAGTGGTTCATGAAATCATTTTGGCAGGAATACTGCACGGCTTTGTCAACAGCTCACAGGAGTTCCCCAGCACACTGCCTTTTTGGAATTATATATTTCAAACTGTTTTATGTTTTCACATGTTTTATATTTTCTTGAAGCTGAAAATTTAACTTTGCGGCAAAAAATTCTGATAACAATTAAAATTTTACTCTAGAAACAGACATTCAGCCTTAGTAAGAAATAATAAGATAACCATTCCCATATACTAGGTCTTTTTTATTTTTTACACCAGCCCTATTTCTCTACCTTGCTGTTTCCTAGAAACTTCATGATGCGAGCCTACGGCGTGATAAATTGTTATAAGATTCCATGTGTATCTGTTATTAACCTAAGCATAAACTCTAACTTGAAGTTGAGTGCTGAGGCATTGAGATTTTACTGGCTAACTAACCTCAAAAGAAGACAGAATATAATATATGCACACGACGGGCATTCTGCTCAATGAATGGTCACCGATGATAGCATCGGATGATTTCCTGATGATGATCTTATCTAAAGAATGGTTCACCGCATCAGTGTTCAGCAAACACGTGGACAATTCTGATTTTGGGATTGGACCCTTTTGCGCCAGGAAATGCTGAAAAGTTGGAGAAATGAAATTAAAGAGTTGGCATTAAAATTTTTGAACAGTTAGGACTAGAGACTGTCATTCCCTTTTGCAAAGAAAACACAGAGGAAAGATTGGTGGATAAACTGGTTGAAGTCAAAAAGGAGTGGACACGCAAAACATTTTCCAAAAAAATGTTAAGCGGGGGTGTCACCTTGGACTCCCAAGCTAGGAAGGTATCCATTCATTCGAATAAGAAGCCCGGCTATAATCCTTCTGGGGTCCAGGCCTTTGTCTTGAAGCAGTGTGGCCTAGTGGAAAGAGCACAAGCCTGGGAGTCAGAAGACCCAGGTTTTAATTCCAGCTCTCCCACTGTGTGACCTTGGGCAAGTCACTTCACTTGTGCTTCAGTTTCCTCATCGGTAAAATGGGGATTCAGTACCTGTGCTCCTTCCTAGTTAAAGTGGAAGCCCCAAACGGGACTTGATTGTCATTTATCTACCCCATTGCTTAATCCAGTGCTTGGCGCATAGTAAGTCTTCATAAATATCATTATTTTTATTATTATCATTATTGTTGTTAAAGCTACATTTTCAGGTGTGCCTGGAGCAGTTTTTAAAATGCTCAGACTTCTTGGTAAAGGCTCGAGACATCTTAATTCGGTTTGGAGAATTCACAGTGCAGAGTTCTTGTTTCTAGTTTCAACCTCCTTCCTCCATTCTTAGACCGGCAGATGAATCCTTGAAGGAAAGGACCCCAGATTAGAACTCTATCTGGTCATGGCTGGTGGTGACGATGAAGATGACGTGGCTTAGTGGAAAGAGCATGGGTCTGGGAGTCCGAGGACCTGGGTTCTAATCCCCCCAAACTACTTGTTTTGTTTGGTTGTCTGGCTCCCCCGTTTAGACTGTGAGCCCGTTGTTGGGCAGGGATTGTCTCTGTCTGTTGCTGAATTATAGACTCCAAGCACTTAGTACAGTGCTCTGCACATAGTAAGCGCTCAATAAATATTATTGAATGAATGAATGCCCTCACCACCTGTCTGCTATGTGACCTTGGGCAACTCATTTAACTTCTCTGTGCCTCAATTATCTGTAAAATGGGGATTAATAGTATGAGCCCCACCTGGGACTACCTGATTCCCTCATATCTACCCTACTGCTTAGAACAGTATTTGACACATAGTAAGCACTTAATAAATACCATCATTATAAGGGCATAAGCGCTCAGTAAATACGATTGAATGAATGAATGACAATGATGATGATGATGATGATGAACACCTAATCTCCCTCATATTTAAATTCTAAGCCCCCTGTATCTGACTTGATTAACTTGGACCTATCCCAGCGCTTAGAACAGCGTTTGACGCGTCGTAAGAACTTAACAGTTACCATGATGATGATCATCATTATCCTGGACATTTACTGCACTGGTGGATTTGGACCGAGCAGGGCCTGTCTCTGTTTTGGAGATAACCTCTTGCTATCTCTTTGCTTCCATTAGACTGTAAGCTCCTTGAGGCCACAGATTCATTTATTCGTTCATTCACTCATTCATTTACATATTACACTCTGCCCAGCTCTTAGTACAATGATCTGCCCATGTGAGGCACTCAAGAAATACTACTCCTCAATTTACTCAAAGAAAGCAGCTTTTTTCTTAATTGGTAGTCACCCAACACGTTTAATTGCAGCATGAGTACCATTTATCGACGATCCCGACCAGAGTGCTCAAGAACCAGATGCGTTTTCTGAAGTAGGCCCGGGCTTCACAGCTCTAAAAGGTTGGACGCCAAACTACCTTGCTTGTACCTACCCCGGAGCCGAGTACAGTCCCCGGCACATAGTAAGCGCTTAACGAATGCCATCAATATCATTCTTATCACCTTCAACTCGGTTTGTACCTCTGGCCTGCAACTCGCTCCCACTTCATATGAGCTCGTTGCGGGCAAGGAATGTGTCTGTTTATTATTGTACTTTACTCTCCCAAGGGTTTAGAACGGTGCTCTCCTCTCAGTAAGCGCTCAGTAAGAACGATCGAATGAAGGAATGAATTTTCCACAACAACCACTGGTTGAATCTCTACTAAAATCTCCTCCAAGAGGCCTTCCTCGCCTTACCCTTCTTTTCCCTTGGGTCCGTGCCCCTTAATCACATGATATTCACCCAATCTCTGGCTTTACAGCATTTAAGTGCTCATCCACATGCTCTGCCATTTACCCTTAGAGCAATTCATTTTATTGTCTAGCCCCACCTCCAAACCATGCACTCTTTGTGGGCCAGAACCAAGTCTCCCAATTCTGTTGTATTGTACTTTCCCAAGCGCTCAGCACAGTGCTCTGCGCACTCTAAGCCCTTAATCAACACCGCTGATTTATTGATAGATTTCAGTTTCGTGATAGCCTCCTCTTCTGCCATTTTCCAACAGCTATTCTGGCCCTCACATGCTCAGGGGAATGTCAAGATAGCTGTTCCTATACCAGAAGGAATAGAAAAATTTAGAATTATTGCTTAAAAGGAAATAATGCTGACTGATGGGAAACAGCCTTTATTTTAGTTGAATTTGTGGAATGCATGCATTTCACGGAGTTAAATACAACAAAACAAAAGGCTAACCCAAACCTTTCTATTTGGGTATAATTTTGAGTCTGAAGTCTGTTGGACACCTTTATGTTTTTAATTCCCAAAGTCAAAATTTTAGAAGAGATAAGACTGTGCTTCAACTAGTTCTTCCATTCTCAGTATGTTTTTGCATTTTTATCTGAAATCTTCTGAATTAAAACTGTCTCCACAGATATAGGGCAGAGAGGAAAAGTAATAAGGAATGAAGTTTACTCTGGCCTCTGACTGAATTTTTGGAAAGAAAAACATTTGTCGTACAATATGTAACTCATACATGAAATATACATTAAAGAGGTAACAGCAAAACATCTTCAGTCAGCACTTTCTCCCAATTTCTAGCAAGACAAACTGACGTAGCTGTGTTTCCTACCAAAACAAATAAGAGATTTTCCCTGGAGGGGTCTAAGGCTCTTGATATTAAGCACACATGGGGAGTAATGTGTTGTTTTCAGTTTCCTTTGAACTACTACAGATAATAATAATGACAATAATAATAATGGCATTTGTTAAGCGCTTACTTTGTGCCAAGCACACATATCTTCTCAGCTGCCACAATACACAAAACCCCCACTAACTAAAAGTGATAAGATGTAGAGGGCTACTAGAACTGGATTCTCTGCCTTTCAGTGTACAAGATAACATACACCATTATCATCTTTACCAGCCTACACATTCCCTTCTGCTCCATTAGTCGGTTGTGACTGGCAATTATAAGATGGTGGCCTTCACTTATTCATTTCTCAGCAGTTTCTTCTTTTGGTCCTCTGGATTTCTTCATAAGTCTCAACTTTGCTTGTTCCAACAGCTGTGAATCACTTGAAAGTATCCTCACCTTGACAGTAATACTGACAATTTTGGTATTTGTTAAGCGCTTACTATGTGCAGAGCACTGTTCTAAGATCTGGGGTGGATACAGGGTCTTAAGGTTGTCCCACATGAGGCTCACAGTCTTAATCCTCATTTTACAGATGAGGTAACTGAGGCACAGAGAAGTGAAGTGACCTGCCCACAGTCACACAGCTGACAGGTGGTAGATCCGGGATTCAAACCCATGACCTCGGGCTCCCAAGCCCGGACTCTTTCCACTGAGCCATGCTGCTTCTCTTATACAACCTCACGGGACTTTAGCAAGTAAAGTTCCTCTCCTGGACATGTAGGAATGAGTAGGAAATAAGTAAAAAATGAGTGAAACAAGGGCCATTTTCAAGATTTATACAAGGGCCATTTTCAAGATTTATTGACTTGGGAGAATAAAGCTGATTTGGGCTAAGATGAAGTTAAACCCAAAGGATCTAGACTAAGCATCTTCAGTACTGGAGGTTGTCTTAATTTTTTTTAAAAAAACACTTGCCTTCTTTGAATAGGCATCGTTATCCTTAAGTGGATAAAGCATTTCAAGTCAAGTGATCTTGTTTCTAAATTTAATTAAAGCCGGTCTTTGGATCTTCATGCTATACCGTGGTTTTTCTCTCAAACAGTTTCTTAAAATTTATGGAATAATCCAATTGCATGTAATGGTAGAATGAGGTTGGCCTGCATTCCTGCTATCACCTCTGAAATAATTGATAAGAATGTGAACATTCGGACTAGATATTAGTATCTTATTCGGTATGGGATGTGACTTCCCATCAAGTAAGCTCTACTAAAAAAAAAAGTTTTAAACAATCTGTTTTTGAACTGTTTAAACTGTTGTCATTTGCTCTTGACTTTTCATCTGTGTTAAAGAGGGACTCAAAAGCCCTTTAGTATTCTGTGGTTGTTTTTTTCCACCAAACTCTAACAATTTCTTTATACTTAGCCAAGGAGCTGAATAAAATTAAAAAGGGTAACCCATTGAGACGACTAAGCACTCTATTCGATTTTCTTTTTTCAAAAGAGACACTAATTTTGTGCACACCTCTACCACTAAGTGGCCGTAAGCCCAGAACAGCAAAACAAAACCGGTAAAATGTTTAGTGGGTCCACAGTATAATCATTCTCCTTTTGGATAAGCAGATTGTCCAGTTAGCTCAACCTCCTTCGGGACACCCAATTGATCTGAACATAGTTTGTTGTTATTTATGAACTGCCAGGATCTTTCTAGAGATGTCTCTAAACTTGTTTACCTCCGCATTACGGTCTACTCACAGCATAAAAATTGTTTATACCATGTCAGTTGCCCTAATTTCCAAATCTATGTATGTCCAAAGCAGCAGACAGTAAGTTTGAATGATTTTTTGACATTAGGCATGTAAGGCAATGGATTGAAAACAAAACAAAACATAGAAATAATGAAGGAATCTCACGTTGAAAGGAAAATTTCAATCACCCATCCGTGCTTCGGGATGCAAGAAAGATTAATTTTATTCAAAAAGACTCTGGTAGGGAAAATGATATCAACAAGCTACAAACCAATGCATTGGGATGCTGCTTAAAGCAAACCAGGAAACATAAAAATGATTCAGTACACAAATTTCAAGTCAGAATAGGCCAAATCCAATGTCATTCAAAGCTTATCAAATGAGCCACATAACTGGGGGTTAATTCAAGTAAAAATGGAAAACCTTTTTGTTTTTCCAAAAGCTGATTCTAGTTTTTGTCGACCACCCAAGGGAAGTCTGGGAACTGCTCATTTGGTGAGAAGCGGAGTGGCTCAGTGGGAAGAACCCGTGCTTGGGAGTCAGAGGTCATGGGTTCAAAGCCCGCTCTGACACTTGTCAGCTGTGTGACTGTGGGCAAGTCACTTCACTTCTCAATGCCTCAGTTACCTCATCTGCAACATGGGGATGAAGACTGTGATAATGTTGGTATTTGTTAAGCGCTTACTATGTGCCGAGCACTGTTCTAAGCTCTGGGGGAGATACAGGCTAATCTGGTTGTCCCACTTGAGGCTCACAGTTAATCCCCATTTTACAGATGAGGTAACTGAGGCATAGAGAAGTGAAGTGACTTACACACAGTCACACAACTGACGAGTGGCAGAGCCAAAATTCGAACCCATGACCTCTGGCTCCCAAGCCCGGACTCTTTCCACTCAGCCACGCTGCTTCCCACTCAGCCACGCTGCTTCCCGTGAGCCTCACATGGGCCAACCTGATTACTCTGTACTGCTCCAGTGCTTAGAACAGTGCTCTGCACATAGTAAGTGCTTAACAAATACCAATATTATTATTATTGTTATTATAATATGAGGTATCTACCACTCTATCTCAATATACTGATGAATCCGTGACATTTATTGAGTGGTATTGAGAGCTCAGTATTATTATTGAGAGCTCATTATTGAGAGCTCAGTATTAAGCACAACATCGTGGACCAGGGTGGGGTAAAGGGGAGAACAGCGAGTAGTGGCATAGGAGGAGGAGGAGGAGGAGGGGTGGGGAGGAGAGGAGGGTGTCCGAGTTGAAGAGGGCAGTACGAGGCCTGCTGAGGACGCTTCTTCCTTGTCACCCTTCTATGCCTACTACGATCTGTTCTCATTTCACACACCCGGGACTTCCAACAATAACCCTGTCGTTTAAGGTCCAAGAGTTTCCCACAGAAGCAGCATCATAGTTTGGCCTAAACTGGACTATCCTTGTCGCAGCTCGGGTAAGGTTTAGTAGAATACGTTGCACTGTCCAAGACTGAATTTAATAGATAACCTCAATTTACTTCACTGGTGATAAGGAAACATTTTGACAAGGTGCCTCCAATTCTGATGTGGACAGTTACTTCATCACCCGTCGTGGGCAGAGATGGTCTCTCTTTTTGCTATATTGTATTTTCCAAGCGCCCAGTACAGTGTTCTGCATGCAGTAAGCACTCGGTAAATACGATTGAATAAATGAATGACTAGAACACAGGTCTACTGAGGATATCACCTAATTTATGAACGGCAAAGAAATTGAAGCCTTCCTATCATTGTAAACTCGCTGTGGGCAGGGAATGGGCAGGGAACGTTACTGTTTACTGTTGTGTTGTACTTTGCCAAGCGCTTAGTACAGTGCTCTACGCATAGTAAGTGCTCAAGAAATACAATCGAATGACTGAATGAATGAAATCACGCCTACAGTTGTTGAGATTGGCAATCAATTAATCAATTGTATTTACTGAGTGCTTTCTGTGTGCAAAGCATGGTGCTAAGGACTGGGTAGAGTACAATATCAGGTACGTATTGATTAATCAGATTTATTGAGCTCTTATATTGTGCAAGATCATCTTCTTAACAGTTGTGGGAGTACAATAATAATAACTGTGGTGGTTAAATGCCGACTATGTGCCTGGGGTAGAAACCAGGCAATCAGGTTGGACACAGTCCCTGTCCCACAGAGGTCTCACTGTTTGGACCCCGATTTAATAGATGAGGTAACCGAGGCACAGAGAAATTAAGTGACTTGTCCGACGTCACACAGCTGACGAGTGGTGGAGGCAACATTAGAACCCACGACCTCTGACTCCCAAGCCTGTGCCCTCGTAGTGAGCTAAAGCAATCAGCCTTTGGAAAGAGCTGCGTGACTCAAAACATTCAATCAGAGGATCTGCTACAGGTGGCAGGGGAAGAAAAGGAATAAATGACATTTCCTGGTAGGAAAAGGGTTTGGTCTACTACATTTCACAGCTGAAGGGCTCTCATGGAAGGAGTCAGAGGCCCAGTGTTTTGAAGAGCTTCGCACTGGCGTTGGGACTTAACAACGGTGAGCTTCTTTGCCTGGTTGAATGGTGAGTCATTGTCTATTAATCAATATTTGTGTGAAAGATCAATTAAAACAGGCTTGGTTGTTTTGTAACGTCTTGTTCTGGGGTGTAGTTTCCATCTGAATCCCCGCCTGCGTCTCTGATTAAAGTCTTATTTGTTAAGTTACATTTTACCAGACTTTTACAACTTTTCAGAGGATTCAGCAGGAGTTTTTGTTTGACTTTTGGTCAGATTTGTTCTTTGAGTGCTTAGATTGGTGAAGGATTCCTTTTGTTTCCCCGTTAATCTTGTTGTAGGCAGGGAATTTATCTGCTTATTGTTGTATTGTACTCTCCCAAGTGTTTAGTACAGTGCTCTGAATACATCAAGTGTTCAATAAATACGATTGAATGAATGAATCATCAGCAGTTTAGTGAGGTGGTCCCAATCTCACAGATCAGTTCCGTCCCAATACTCAATTGATTTGGACTATGAGAAGCAGTGTGGCCTAGTGGATAGGGCATAGGCCTGGGAGTCAGAGGACCTGGGTTCTAATTCTAGCTCTGCCACTTGCCGGCTGTGTGACCTTGGGCAAGTTACTTTACTTCTCAGTGCCTCAGTTACCTCGCCTGTAAAATGGGGTTTCAGAATGTATGCCCCATGTGGAAAATGGCCACTAGGCAAATGGATTAGCTTATATCTACCCCAGCACTTAATCAGTGCTTAATAAATACCATTAAAAAATCCTGATCATTCCTCAATTAATGAAAACTCCCAATGGACCAAGAGGGTTTGATTCTACAGCCTTTAAATGGCCAAAACTCACTCCCAGAAAATCTCTCTGTAATGCAAAAGTCTCATAGGTGGGTTAAGCCAACTGATGTTTTAGGATTGTTTTTTTTCAAGAGTCCAAGCGGTGTATACAGTTTAGTGTCTTTTAGTAATGTGTCTAATGAGTGATTTATCAAACAAAAAATGTCCATGAACTGTAAATTTTGGATTCATTGCTGCCTATAAAATTTGGGAGGGTGAGAAGAGGATGAAAATAGGCAGGGAGTTGGAGGGGGGAGGAAAGAATGAAAAGTGAGACAGAAGATGAATGTGAATAAGAATCCTCAATAAGATTGGCTTTGGCATTTAGAGGCTGAGATCTGAATAGCTGTTTCTAGGAAGTAGGAGCAGGGGTTCTCAAGAATCCCTTCTCTCTTCCCTGCCTCCTACTTGTTGTTTGTGTTTCTGATATTTGTGGTTGATTGTCAGTATTTGACATCTATGATGTACTTATCTCCCCAGTTAGATACCAAGCGATATCATTTTATTTTCTTTAAGAATGAGCTGAATACCTAGAACCCATTTTTATTCATATGCTTCCCCTGAATTTCATTGTTTTTGCTTTAATTTGAGGGAAAAAAATGATCAGTTAGCCTAATGCCTCACCACTTTGCCATCCTCACTGGCAAATCATCTGTACATATAGGAAATTACAAAACTGTCAAACAGGAAGATAATTTGTCTTGTAAAGACATTTCTGTTCATCATTATCTCCCTCTCCCTCCCGTGTCCTATATAGAATCTCAGTCTTATGCAGTTGGATCTATAACCTTTGGGTATTTGATGTTTGGCCCGCCGTCTACCCTCTAGGACTCATATACATATCTATAAATTATATATTGTAATCATTTATATTACCGGCTGTCTGCCCCTCTAGTCTATAAGCTTGTTGTGCGTGGGGAACGTGTCTGCCAACTCGGTTGTATTGTACTCTCCCAAGTGCTTACTACAGTGCTTCGCACAAAGCAAGTGCTCAGTAATTACCATGGATTGATTAAGTACCGTCGGTTTTCATCAGTGGTATTTACTGAGTGGCTACTATGTCCTTGGGAGAGGACAATACCACAGAGTTCCCTGCCGCCAAGGAGCTTAAGAGGCCAAAAGTGAAGTGGCCCAATTTCCATTCTATAAGAATCACCCACAAAGTCACCCAAGAGGATCGGGTCCAATGAACTCCAGATGGAATTATTAAATATCACCGCAAACTTTATGTGAACAAGTTGGAACATTTCTAATCCCACAAATCCATAGCCGGTCCTTGAACCCATCCCAGTGGAGGGTTACGCCAATCGGAACACATCTCCCTTCCATCTCCACCAATCGATGGTATTTACTGAGGGTTCCTTGTGCACAGAACACTGTAGTAAGGACTTGGGAGAGTACAATACAATGGAATTTCCTACCTTCCAGGAGTGTACAGTCTAGGGTTTTAACAGGAATTTAGACTGGGCAAAAAAATCTCAACAGAGAGATTGTAGACTCCTCCATTAGACTGCAGACAAGGATCGTGTCTACCAATTCTGTTGTATTCTCCCAAGCTCATAGGCCAGTCCTCTTTACACAGTAAGTGCTCGATAAATACAACTAATCATTGCAAAGTGTAGAGTTGTAACCGATAGTTCCACATCAGGACCCCAGATAGAAGCAGGCAAATATGTTGCAACAAACTCGAAGCACCACAGAGTAAAGGCCCAGTCACTTTCTTATTGTGCGGGACCCATCATTTTCAGCTAGTGCTAGCTTTATTTGAGAGAGTATTTTTTCCTCTGACAGAAGATATTTGTGCAAAACCTTCCCCCTGGTATCCGCACCCTGAGGCTTGGAGATGATACATCATCACCACTGATTTCAAATCCCAGAAAGCAATTTCTATGGCACTCTAAAACCCTCAGAGACTACAGGACTCTTTTTCTTTTTATGACAGATCTTTAAAATAAGTGATGATAAGCTGTGATTTTATATATTTCTAGAGAAGGGGTTTGCAGTCGGAGGAGAGGAGTCACTCTTTGCCTCGTACAACTTAATTTATGTATCTAGGCTGTTGTCTGAGCAAGAGGTTTGCCTGTAAGGTATGATTAGTAATGGAGATGGTTATGAAAAATACATAGGAACTAGCAGGGAAAATAATCACTCAACAAATTAAAATGAATAAAATGTATGGCACTTAAAAAAGCAAACGCTTTTGCTAAAAACCCCAGAGTAAAAAATAATAATACTAATAATAATTCCAGTGGGTCCATGCGAAGAACTATTCAAAGGGAGAGAAAAGCAAGACCAGAGGGTCAGCAAAAATGTTATAGATGTGGGGAAGCATATGCCTGACAGCTGTAGATATAAAAATGAAGTGGGATACATGTTCCAAAATCAAACATTGCACAGAACTGAAGGAATAAATAAAGCTTTATAGGTTGCTCACTGTACTCAAAAAAGACTCGGCCATTTCTGCCTTGACTAAAAATGTTAATTTGGCACTTTATTTACACACCGAGGAAAAAGTCCTAACAGTGACCTAATGTTTTTAAAATGGCCATTTCCTGAGGGAAGGCCAGGCGGCTCAGTCACGGGTCACCGTGTCCCACCTCTTGAGGATGGAGACAGAGAAGAAGGAGGGCAGATGGAGAGTTTCCTCAATGGCAGGATGATGGTTCTGTGGTCAGTGACAGTCTGATTTTACCGAAGATGTCTCGGCTGGATCTAAAAGGAATGGCTCTACCAACTCTTTTGAATTCCACTCTCCCAAGCACTCAGCACTCACATAAGTACTGATGATGATGATGAAATACTGGGAAGAAAATTGAGTTCTTCCTGCATGGAGGAGAGGAAATACATTTACTAAATTAAAGATGTGAGTTGTCAGATACAAAAGAAATGGTCGGGGAATGTTGTGGAATCTGTCCTAAAGGGAACGGATCACCTTTCAGTGGGGAGATTACCTCATGTCGTTTGCTGAGGTTCCACAGTTTTTTAACAACTAAAGCGGTCATAGAAAAGTAATAATAATAACGTTGGTATTTATTAAGTGCTTACTATGTGCCGAGCACTGTTCTGAGCGTTGGGGTAGATACAAGGTAATCAGGTTGTCGCACTTAGTGCTCACACTCTTCATCCCCATTTTACAGATGAGGTAACTGAGGCACAGAGAAGTGACTTGCCTGAAGTCACACAGCTGATACGTGGTGGGGCCGGGATTAGAACCCATGACCTCAGTCTTCTGCCACAGGGGCACAAGCATCCCGATGGCTGCCGTGCCACATTCATTCGTTCATTCGTTCAATCAGATTTATTGAGCGTTTTACTGTGTGCAGAGCACTGTACTGAGCGCTTGGGAGAGTTCGATCCCCTGCCCACAATGGGCTTACATTCTAGGTAGTCACTGGTGGAAAGTTGAGACGGATGGGGTGAGGGAAGACTGTGCAGGGTGTGGATGGGAAGAGGGTCACGGTGTAGGTTTCGGGGGGAATCGTAGGGTGAGGACCATAGCCCCGGGGAGCTGGTGAAGCCTGTCGTCAACATTGGCTCGCTGTCTCCCCGTGGCAGTGTCTTCCTTCTCAGGGATGCTACCTGCCAACAGAGTCTCCAAATCTGGAGTAGAAGGTGGGTTGGGACCTACTTAAATCACACCTCCTCTTCTCGAAAGCCTTCTCTGATTGATTGACTCCTCTCTCTCTATCTTTCTTCCTTGGCCTGCTTACTGAGTCTTTACTCTGCAACACTTAAATACATCTCTTTATACCTCGTTGCTTTCTATTTCTGTGATTTATTTCAATGTCTAAATCCCCTGCTAGACTGTAAGATCCTTGAAGGAAGGGGCTGTGTCTACTTACTTTTTTGTGCTTCCTCAGGTCTTCTGCACAGAGTAACCGCTCGAAAAGTACCGCTGACTGACTGGAGTAATGAACGTGACCTATTCAGTGCTTAGAACAGTCCTTAATAATAATGAATAATAGTGGTATTCGTGAAGCGATTGCTATGTGCCAGGTGCTGTACTAAGCGCTGGGGTGGATACGAGCAAATCGGGTTGGACACGGGGCTCACAGTCTCGATCCCCATTTTACAGATGACGTTACTGAGGCACAGAGAAGTGAAGTGACTTGCCCTTGGTCACACAGCAGATAAGTGGCAGCGCTTTGATTAGAACCCTTGATAGATAATAAACACTTAAATACCATAATTTATTTGTGTATGACATTCATGAATGTTGAACACGTTGGGATTTTTTTGTCAGGGGCCTGAGGAATGGGGAAGGGAAAAAGGATCGAAACAAAAATGCCGTTCCCATATGTTAACTTTGATGTCACTTATTAGTTGTTTCTGTGTTCCCCCTGCTAGAGCGTGAATTTCTGTGGGTGAGAGCGGTCTTCTGGCGATCTCTTGTTTATGAATTCCAAAGGGTCCAATAAAGTGGTTGAACTGAGTTGGGTGCTCAACAAATGTTAATAATCTATCGATCATTAGAATTATGGCTTGGAAGAGGAATTGATAGAGGGGGCCTGAGTTTCTAGTTCTCCTTTTTTGAAGTCCAACAAGTGGTTCTGAGGGATGCAATACTCTTCAAAGATCATTTAACGATGATTTGACGAGGCGCTGCATGGCCAAAAGAAACAGTGGAGTCGTGGGTCATTTCTTTATACCTGGTTGCTTTCTCTTCCTGTGATTTTATTTCAGTGTCTATAACCCCTGCCTAGTAGCCTACTACTAGGAAACTAACGTTAACCTAGTGGAAAGAAGCACGGGTAAAAGAGTAAGAGGACCTGAGTTCTAATCCTGACTCCACCATTTGCTTGCTGTATAACCCTGGGCAAGTAACAACCTCTGGGCCTCTGTTTTCTCAACTGTGAGGTGGGAATTAAATACCTGTTCTCCTGCCTACTTAGCCCGAGAACCCCATGCTGGGCAAGGATTGTGTCTGACCTAATTAACTTGCACCCCAGCACTTAGAACAATGTTGACACAGAATAAGCACTCAACAAATACCATAAAAAGCGCTTATCAGATAACGAACCATTAAAGACCTTGAGCCCTTACTCCCAATTCCAAATTCTGCTGCTAAAATATTCAGATTATATCAGTGACTCCACCTTGAATAGTAAATTAAGCAAGAATTTCTCCCTCTTCAGACCCTTCTTGCATGTTCCCTCCCAACCCCACAATGCTTCAATCCCTGTTCTCCAAACCAGTCCTCTAATATGCGCTCAAGATGAGTCATAATGAGAAATAACCACGTTAAATGGAATCTTTCTCTTGTCTGAAATCATTTCATTGTCCACCATAACCTATGATTACTGTGATACTTTTGATCTTTATTTGGTCACCGCCTTTCTCATAAGGGCTCTGCCCCTGGTAAGTGAGCCTGAAAACCAGCAATTCAGCTGTCAAAAAAGTGGCTGAGAAGTTTAGCAAATGATCAACATCTGTCTGCGCTTGGGACACCAAAGAGTTGGACCCATAGAAAACACAGCAAAATCCCAAATTTAAACTACGACCGCTTTGAGTTTTGAGAAATGGAGGACGTGGTGACAAACATGATTTCATTTCAAATCACGCACTGGGCTCTTTTTGGATGGTGGAGAACATTTAACCAAACACTCCCTCTCCTAATGACACGGTGGCAGGGCCTGGTGTTTTAGATGGCAATGCCGCGATGTTGTCACTTTTCCAGACTATTTTGTCTCTGAAGAAGAAAAGGTCAAGCTTTAAAAGTTTTAGATTGTTTTGATAGAAATCAATACAGTGAAGGTCGAGTTATCCACAAAACATTTCTTGAATGTTTTATTTATTGGATTTACAGCTGTACAAATTACACACGCGGGGATCCGATACAATTGTAATCCCACGTTGTGATGTTTGCCGGATGGCAACACCACGGAAAATCTGAAATTTTAAACAGAGCTATGATTACAGTGAGACACTGAGACTGCTTTGGACTGAATTTGTCAGGCTAAATTAAAAATGATGAATTGAATCCTGAGTTGGTGATGTTCTGGTGAAATGGGAATCGAAAGCACGATTTTAAGACAACTGTACTAAATCATAAGCGATGATATTTGAATGCTTACCGAGACCAAGGGAGAATACAATACAACAGAGCCGGTAGGCACATTCCTGCCCACAATGAGCTTCGACAAAAACGGGAAGCAGTGCATTTTTGTTCGTATAACGTTCAGTTTCCATAAAGTCCTTCTCTTTGAGAAACCTCTAGTACTTAGTCGACCTATCAGTAGTGTTTTCCGAGCAACAGCTGTCTCCAGAGCTCTATATTTGGTTGTTTAGAAGTGCACAACATTGTTTGTGCCTTTGAAATGATGGAGGCCAACTATCACAAGACATTCACAAAATAATTCCAGCTGTCTATACCAGAAGATGAAAAGATGAACAGACATGTCAGTGTAAGTTGATATGCAATTGGCAAATGATCTTACCAAGGTAGTGGGAAGCTTCTTTAAGTATGGGAAAATGAGTGGGTGAATGGAAGAAAACCTCAATACGCTGATTAAAGCTTTACGTTGGAGACTGTTACCATGAGTATTAGGGCAGTTTTTTTTCTGAGGGTACATAGACCTCATATTAACTTCTCTATTTAACCCATGACTCCCAAATCCCAGGCCATCAGGCCATCATTCCATCCTCCCACCCTAGGAAACTCCCTTGTCAGGTGAAATCATGTGTAAAACCTACTCAGGCACTTTTGAAGCCCATCAGCAAAATCCCTCATGCAGCACCGTGAAACACACTTGGCCTTAAAATCCGTAGTGTTGATTGAGTGCTTACTGTGTGCAGAGCACTGTATTAAACACTTGGGAGGGCACAGTATAATAATAATGTTGGTATTTGCTAAGCGCTTACTAGGTGCCGAGCACTGTTCTAAGCGCTGGGGGAGATACAGGGTAATCAGGTTGTCCCACGTGGGGCATATAGCAGATTTATTCCCTAGCAGTCTAGAGGGGGAGATGAACACTAATATAAAGGTTACAGTTACGCACATAAATGCTGTGGAGCTGGGAGGGGGGATGAATAAAGGGAGGAAGTCAAGTGACACAGAGACTGGAAGCAAAAGAAAAGAGGGTTTAATCACGGAAGGCCTCTTGGAGGAGATGTGCATTCAGAAAGGCTTTTCGAGGTAGGGAGAGTAATTATCCGTCGGACATGAAGTGGGAGGGCCTTCCAGACCAGAGGCAGGACACGGGCTAGGGGTCGGCGGCGAGTCAGGTGAGATCGAGATGCCGTGAGTAGGTTGGTATTAGAAGTGAGTGAGGTGAACGGGCTGGGTAGAAGTATTAGAGCAGTGAGGTGAGGCATGAGGAGGCATGGTTTTTGAGGGCTTTCCGGTTGACGGAAAGGAGTTTCGGTCCGGTGCGGAGGTGGATGGAGGTCCTTGAAGAGTGGGGAAACGTGGCTTGAACGTTTTGGTGGGAAAATGATCTGGGAAGCAGATATTGAAAGTATGGTCCGGAGCGGGGAGATCAGCGAGGCCTCTCAGTAATCAAGGTTGGTGCTCTCCCAAGCGTTTGGATTAATGTGGTAACAGTTTGGGTGGAGAAGAAAGGGCAGGGTTTGAGTGGGAGGATAAGTAGTACTCTTTTTGACATGTTGAATTTGAGGTGATGGCAGGACATTCAAGTAGAGATGTCTTGCAGGCAGGAGGAGATGAGAAACTGCAGAAAGGAAGAGAGATCTGGGTGGAGATGTAAATTTGGGGATCATCTGCATAGAATTGATAGTTGAAGCCATGTGGGCCAATGAGTTTTCCAAGAGAGTGAGTGTAGATGGAGAACAGAAGGGGACCCAGAACTGAACCTTAAGGGACCTTACTGTGATTATGTCGATTTTTTTTAAAGGGGGTCAAATCCAAATCCAGCTAGCAACCTAAACTCGTGAAAATGGAAAGAGATATGTCATACTCCCACTCTCCCCCGCTGACCCCTTTATGTGATCTCCAGAAAAGAAAATTTTGAGATACCTATTTTGAAGTATAGAGTAGCATGTCCTGATGGAAAGAGCATGAACTTGGGAGTCATAAGACCTGGGTTCTAATCCTGACTCTGCAAATGACTGCTGTGTGATTTTAGGCAAATGATTTAGCGTCTCTGTGCCTCAGTGACCCCAACTATAAAATGGAGATTGCTTTCCTGTTTCCCCTTCTACTTAAAATTGTGAGCCCCATGTAGGATGGGGACTCTGTCCAAACTGATTAACTCGTATCTACCTCAGCGCTTAGAACAGTTCTTGACACATAGGTGTCACTTGACAAAAATGATAATAATGATAATTCATCTTAGTTTAGCACAACAGAACTAGATTTTTAGCAAGCTGGCTTGGAGGATGTAATATACGAGTTTGGAGGATTAGGATGGTCCCTCTTAAATAGATCAGTCGACTTTACCGATCCCCAGTGATCTTGCTCAATTTAAATACTTGGATTTTCGTATCCAGTGTGCTCGCTAACTGTGTACTGTTTAGATCACAGAGCGTTCTGGGACTGGTAATACAAGGATTTTCAAGTACTGTAGGTTATTAACCCCACAGTGACATCTTCCTTTCCATCTCTCACCCCTTTGGACTTATGATCCCCAAGGAGGAAGGGAAAAGCATATAAACTTGGCATGGTGTTCCAGTTTCCTGGAATAATACGATCAGCCCATTTAAGAAAGATGGGAAAGAGGTGATGATAATTAATCATAACTGTGGTATTTAAGTGCTTACTTTGCGCCAGGCACTGTACGAAGCGCTGGGGTGGAGACCAGCGAATCGGGTTGGACACAGTACCTGTCCCACACTGGGCTCACAGTCTCATTCCCCATTTGACAGATGAGGTAACTGAGGCACAGAGAAGTAAAGTGACTTGCCCAAGGTCACACAGCAGCAGTTGGCGGGGCGGGGATTAGAACCCGTGACCTTCTGACTCCCAGGCCCCTGCTCTATCGGCTATGCCATGCTGATAATGACCCTGCCGATTTTCTCCTACCTCTACTCTTTGGTGTGAAAATTTTCTGGATGGAATGAAGCTCATTCAATTTTAGGAAATGGGAAATAAAAGCTCCAAAAGAAGCATGCCTTAATAATGCTCCATTAATGTAAATTGTAGGAAGAGGGTAGGAACTATTTTTGGGGCAAAATTTGAAATGTAAAAAAGGATTACAAAGTGTGGTAATGAAAGACAGAGAAAGTCATTAAATTTGTTTGCTTATTTAGCCTCTTAATTACACACCATGCTTTGAACTCTAACTTGTTCTACATTTGTGACATTTAATAATTTGCCATTTACTCCTGAGATTGCCACTTGCAAAGTGTGGGGATTTACCGAGTGTATGAATAAATGCCTTCTTTCTTTTAAAAGAAAAAAAATCGTGAATAAAGCGAATCGCAGTTGTCTATGCTCATGTAGAAAGCTTTTGGTTAAAAGTAATATTCCCCACCAGAGCACATTTGAGAGTTATCACAAAGAAGAAATGTCTGTGAGGAGATTTAAATAAAAAATGGAGCCGGGCCTCACAGGAGTTCTATTAGAGGTTTTATAATTAACTTGAGGCAGTAGGTTCCAAAAATTGAATTTCATGCATAATTGCAGTGTTCATTACCGTTGATAATTACCATCACAAAACATTAAGAGCGGCGTGCGGATAGTCGAGCCGCACAAAGGGTTAACGGAGAAGCAGCGTGGCTCCGTGGAAAGAGCCCGGGCTTGGAAGTCAGAGGTCAGGGGTTCGAATCCCGGCTCCGCCACTTGTCAGCTGTATGACTGTGGGCAAGTCACTTAACTTCTCTGGGCCTCAGTTCCCTCAGCTGTAAAATGGGGATTAAAACTGTGAGCCCCAGGTGGGACAATCTGATCACCCTGTATCTACCCCAGCCCTTAGAACAGTGCTCTGCACATAGTAAGCGCTTAACAAATACCAACATTATTATTAATAAAATTCCTTTCAGAATTTAGAAACGGTGATTCCAGGTAAACTAAAAAGGATGCTGTAGTGAGCAGGCCTGGCTGCCCTGCCCCAAACAGGTCTATGGCACGTGTGCATTTTTAAACATCTGATGGTTCCAGTCAAAATGTCAGTAAGGTATTTTCAGAACTGCTAAAGGGCATAATCCTCTAAAGAGATACTTTTGCCTGTCAGGAGAGAAGGAAAAAAAAGAAGTGTATAAAGGAGGCGTGCATCGAGAAAGTATTTACTGCCTTTTTATCGCTGAAGAAAAATAAAACGTGTGTGTACGTCGTATAATTGGATGGGTGCGCGGGTGTGGGAAAAGCAGACGTGCAATTTAACCTTTTAAGGTTCTTAATGCTTTAGCATCCTCCGGGTGAGATTTTGCTAAACTCCGGTTTAGACTGTGAGCCCCGTGTGGGACAGGGACCGCCTCTGATCCGATCAGCTTGCACTACTCCAGCGCCTAGAACTGTGCTTGATCCAGAGGAAGCCCTTAACAAATACCATTTGGGAAAAATAGGTAAGCAGGGCCAACACGCTTTGAGGGATGTGACCCGTGGAAAGTTTGAGAATCATGAAAGGGGGAGAATGAATCAGTTCTGGCTTCTTATTACAGTTGGCCATTTTGCCCTCACTTGCCCAGGGCCGGCTTCAATGATATTCTAGGGGGACGGCCTACTCAGGGGTACATAGAAGTGAGTAGAAATATATAAATGTAATTATCTCTATATTGTTTTATATACACACATACAAGGATACACTATACACTTATGTAGGCATATATAGATCTCTCTCTCTCTCTCTCTAAATATCTATATACATCTCTCTATATACACACACAGGAGCTAGAGAGCATGTAAATAAGATCAAGGGATGCTATGTCTTGGAGTCCCAGGAAATCAATCAGGGAAAGCTTTTTGGAGATGGGATTTTAATGGGATTTTCAATTCAAGAGAGCTATGGCCTGTTCGATGTGGGGAAGAAAGGAGTGAAACAGTGTGATCAGAGGGGCAGAGATGGCTGAATCAGGATACATCTGAAAGGTTGGCTAGGGAAAGCCAGCTAGTGAGGAATAGGAAGTAAAGAAAGCAGAAAGGTACGGTGGGGTGCTTTGAAGTGAGAAGTTTTTGTTTACATTCTGGATTTAAAACGTCTTTCCTCAGAAGAGCTCAATATGCTACATAGAAAACTTCAAATTCCTTCAGATGGGAATTTTTAACAACAGTATTTTAGCAAGCTCGTTGTGGGCAGGGAACACGTCTATCAACTCCGTTGTATTCTCCCAAATGCTTAGTACAGTGCACTCCAAAAGAGTAAGCTCTTGGTAATTATGAGTAGCAATTATTACTGGTAGAGTTCTATACTAGGTGGTTGAATTTGCAAATATTGAATGAATGACTTTAAACTTGATTTTCTGAATTACTTAACTGGTAACAAATAGACAGATCACTGAGCTTTAAAGGAATCTCTACGGCCAGCGTATCTCTCTGACCGAGTCGTTTCCAGAGGAATGGCCCTGCAGCTCATTGTGGGCAGGGAACTTGTCTACCAAGTTTTGAATCTTCAAAACAAAATTGAAGAATATTCTGCTGGATCCTGCTGTACTAACGATTGTATTCCCTAGGGAATGGGAACATTTAAAGGATCCTTCACACTAAATATAAAATTTATACACATTTTAAATGAGCCAATTTTGGTGGCGTAGGACTTAATGTAGAGCAACGGAAGTAAAGATGGTCAGTCAAGGACTAAAATTACTCATGTCTCTGTGCCTCACTTTTCTCATCTGCAACATGGGGATTCAATAGTGTCCTCCTTCCCGCTTAGATGCTGAGTTGTACCTGATCTGATTGTTTTGTATCTACCCCAGTACTTAGCACAGTGTGTGGCACAAAGTATGCATTCAATGCTACAGTCCTCATTATTAGTAGTAGTAACAATATTAAAATCCCAGTGGAAGCGAGTTTCCCAGAAAAAATTAGTTCTTCTCATGCTCATGTTGTGCTCGCCCAAGAGCATAGTACAGTAAGTGCTCAATAAGTCCCACTTACTGATCTTGTTTGTAACCTAAGGTAAAGAACCCGGCAATGAGATGGATAACGTAGGGGTGTCATTAAATTGTTCCGTGCCAGCTTAACTTTCACTTTATTTCGATGTTTTATGTTAGGAATATGCATTTTATTTGAAAACATACTGAGGATTTAGAATTTGGGCATGAGTCTGTTATGAAAATTAACCGAGATTTCGAAGCGTATTAAAAAAAAGCCCCTTAAGCAGCCCGACATTTTTTGTACAGAATGTCTTTCGCCCTCATCCAGATGACTCATTAATCAGTGTTTGTATATGTACATATATGTGCATGTACAAAAAAACCTTGGTAAAGCCATATTATATAGAGTGACATCATGTCTAAGACGAATAGAAGGCAGTAAACTTCTGCTTTGCTGTGCTTAATTTGTAGCATGGACCTGCAGGCTAAGAACTCATGAAATGTTCTTGGATTCAAACTTACAGCTGTAATTTGTTTTAGAAGGGCAATTTTTGCCAGAAACAGTTAAGCCGAGGTACTAATTGCTACAAATGATATAGACTCTTTCCCACTCCATACCAAGTCTATAATTGAAACTTGGATTCTTAAAAAAGAAAGGGGAGGACACAAATGAAACCTTTGTAAGTGCAGAGTATAAAAGGATATTGAATTCTCATTTTTTTTTTCCTTTTAAAAAAAGTTCTAATCCAGTTCCAGTTGAAAGGGAAGACGAGGTGGGTAGAATCTCTTGGTGATCGCAGGTGGAGGACCACAGGCGAGACACCCCACTGGGTTGGGGGGGTGTGTGCCCAAGGGTTTGGGGATGGGTGAATCTCTACGGCCAGCGTATCTCTCTGACCGAGTCGTTTCCAGAGGAATGGCCCTGCAGCTCATTGTGGGCAGGGAACTTGTCTACCAACTCTGTAATATCGTACGCTCCCAAGGCCTTAGTATAGAGCTGTTCACATAATAATAATACTAATAATAACTGTGGTGCTTGTTAAGCACTTCCTACGTGCCTAGCACTGTTCTAAGAGCTGGGGTAGATAGAGGGTAATCAGGTTGTCCCACGTGAGGCTCACAGTTAATCTCCATTTTACAGATGAGGTAACTGAGGCACAGAGAAGTGAAATGACTTCCCCACAGTCACACAGCTGACAAGTGGCAGAGCCGGGATTCGAACCCATGACCTCTGACTCCCAAGCCCGGGTTCTTTCCACTGAGCCACGCTGCTGTTCGTCTGCATCCCGGAACACAGTGGTGACCCTGAATTTTGCCTGTCCATTTCTGCATATGTATCCAATGATATATGGATAGATAAGGAAGAAGAAATTTCAATTAAAAGACCAACAGGACTTCTCCAAGATTGACAGAGTTTATAGATGGTGGTGGATCATGAAGCTTTTCACCAAATTAAAAGTCTATAAAACTGTGCTGGTAGTCAACACTCACCACTCTCTGAGACATGGGCACTGGCCACTCACGTCATCAGTGAGCCGTAATCCAAAACCCCATGGAAACAAGACTGCGAACAATCCAGCCAATTTATCAACATTGACTGCAACACAACTTTGTTGGTATTTATTGAAGACCTACTGCATGAAAGACAGCGTGTGCTAGTGGATAGGCCATAGGCTTGGGAGTCAGCAGGTCCCGGGCTGCTCCACCACTTGTCTGCTGTGAGATCTTAGGCCAGTCATTTAATTCCTCTGTGCCTCAGTTACCTCATCTGAAAAATGGAGGTTAGAACTGAGAGCCCTATGTAGGCGCCTAACAAATACCATTTAAAAAGCAAATCAGGAATTCTATCGAGCACTCGGCAAAGTGAACCAAAAGGGAAACACACATTTCCTACCACAAAGGTGCTTAGAATTTAACAAGTCACCATACAATCAAATAGAATTCGGTGTTGCTGATGGACACAAACTCCTGAGCCGGATGGACCATTTCGTCGGCACAATGGAGCGTTTTCATTATTCTTGTGTTCTTAGAATTAGAGCAGGAAAATGCTTGTGTGACTACATTGGTTTTGAACTGCCGTAACTACTGAGTGGGAGGTGGAGCATGGTGCCTCTGTCGAGATTAGCTACAGAGAATTTCCCAGATTCCAGATCGACCTATTGGCATTGAAGAACATTCTGCTGGATCCTGCTGTACTAACGATTGTATTCCCTAGGGAATGGGAACATTTTGGCTAGCACATACACACGGACACAAAAAAAAAACAAACCACATACACACCTCCTTCCCCCGCCCCCCAAACAATCTCTGTTTAGAGACTTCACTTATCACTGTCTAAGAGGCAGCCAAGTGAATGAAGCCCTGAAGTCGATATGAAGGAAACTTAGATTTTCTTCCCAGTTCCCTCACCGTATAAATTTGGCCTTTAGCATTAAATCATTTATTGGCTTCCCGAGTTTTCCGGTCCGTTTTCCGGAAAAGGAAATGAGGATATTTCACTCTGGTGGGTAAAGATTGTCATTATAAGACAACGTTTTTCATTACTTGTTGAAAACTGAAAAGGAAGACTTGCAATCTCCTCATTTCGGGCAAGAATCATTTTTTTCTCCCTATTTTTAAGTGTCACATTTGTATAACACTGATTCACTTCCATAATGTGATTACCAAGAATATCATATTTTGTCTTATTACAGTGCAGGTGTAACTAATAATGTACTCCTGTTTCTGTAATTCCTACCTGACTACTTACAACTTTAGCCTGAAAATGTGCAATATCCCTTGCTTCATATGCCATGCGTGTGTTGAGCATATTGTGCAGATGGTATTGCAGCTTCAGCGAGAACTATCTGAACTTTTTTTTCCCCCCTTTGACATATGAGGTATTTTTTTCCTTTCCCTCTGAACTTTCATCCTTCCTTTATAGTATCTACATTTGTTTAACATAACGATGATATTTCTTTCATGTTATTGTGAAAATACTTGACCATGTTAAAGTTGTTTGTTGTTAATTTTGAACAGCAACTTGTTCCTTTCCATCTTATTTCTTTTAATGAACTCCTTGACTTCATATTCTTTGCATGTGTTAATGCTTAACACATTGTAAATACAAACCAAATCAATGCCACTTTTCAATTTGTAAGTGCAAGTTGATCTTCACCCTCCCTTTGTAATATTTTAAAAACTCACTTAAAAGGAATCAGAAAGGAATTTCCGTGTATTGGCTTTTTATTTGTTGAGGGTATTTCACTTGGTTTTTATCGAGTTTCCTCATATTATTGCTGATATCCATGACACACATAATTTGATACTTATGTAACAATAATTTTAATAGAAAATTCCTAGTGCTCTAGTGATCATTTCTTCATTAAATCACACGCACAAGATATTACTTTTCAACTTAAACATGCCATTCTAATTGCAAAGTTAAGGGCATTTAATTTCATTCAATATTTCACGTGACCTTTGATAAGCAGTAAGATGATATGTGTTCTCAATTCAATAACTTTAAAATTTAATAAAAAGTAAGGGAAGTGAATGTTGTTTTTTCTTTGAATATGTCAACAGGGTACTGACTTCATGGTGTTTTAAAATTAGGTAGATATTTCGATAGAATGCTCAATTTATCTGACACACATATCATTTTCATCACTTCAACCCTGTAATTTCTGAAAAAATCAAAAAGTAATGTGCACTTTTGCAAATGACCAATCAGCTTCTTGAAGTAGCAGGTTGTAACTCAGCCAACGGAATATAGTTGAAGATTCTAAACTAATGCCTGGAGGGAGTTAGTGACTGCTCTAAGGAATTCACATCTAATTGGGAAGCCTGTATAAACTTAATGAAAATCTTAAAAAAAGTCGTATTTATGAAATGATAATCAGTACACCCGTGTAATTATCAATATATATGATGTATTTATAACGTATTGGATGTTTATATATATTTAGACTTGAATATTTACAATAGGGCTGATAAAATGCACAATGCATAATATAGTCATGGGCCCGTTGTTGGGTAGGGATTGTCTCTATCTGTTTCTGAATTGTACATTACAAGCACTTAAAGTGTTCTGCGCACAGTGAGCGCTCAATAAATACGACTGAATGAACGAATGACATATCCATAAGCACTGAACTGTTACTGGGGTGACTGGAATGACAAAAAAACAGGTGAGATTAGCCTGGAAAGTTTTCGTGGAAGAGATGGGATTTTAGTTGGATTTTCAAGTAGGGGGTGAAAGTACTAAAGGACTTTCAAGAGTTACTAAAGGACATCCAAGAGGAGGCTGTATTTCATCGTACTCACCCGAGAGTCTAGTACCGTGCTCTGCACACAGTAGGTATTCCATAAACACCATTAATCGACTATGAAATGGAAACACAAAAAAAATCTAGAAAATAACATTCAGGGTCAGTTAGAAGGCTTGCTTGGCGGAGAGGCCACAAGACCATCACAATGAGCAGGAAGATCTACAATGTCCATGTCATATTTCATGACCATTCATGAGAGTCATAGTACCTTGGTGGTCATTTGAGTAGATGGACTCATAGCTTGACCTTCACCTAGCTTTAACCACCCAGTCCGGAACAGCAAATCTTCTCATCCCACCCAGAACATCTCCACATGTGCATCCCACTGGCACGTCCGACTAAACCTCTTACCTCCCTGCCTCCTCCTGAGCAAATATTCGGAAACCAATTTTCCGAGATCTTTTTTTTCAGGACGGGCTAGAGTATTATCTGGCAGCCTGGTTCATCTGGCGACCATGGTTAATTGGAGGATGATCAAAATGATCTCTTGACATTTCCCCAACAACCTGGAAACCCACAGGAAACCCTGCCCACTCTATCGATCTAAGGGCTTTTTCTTTTTAGACATCTTTATCTACCCGGGCCAAAAAGAGAGAACCAAACAAATTAGATCTGTTGTTTCACCAGAATCCTGCCTATTTGTTCTGAATTAGTACTTTTCCCGGGGTTTAGCTTTCTTATTTTGTGGCAGTTGGTTACCGATACTACCTCTGGGATATGCAGCTCTCTCTCCTTGATGTTGGATTTCTTATCACTGACAGGAGGGGATGACTGATTGGCCTTGGCCCTCAGTGGAAACTCCTTGTCAGGTATTTCCTTGGTGCTTCTCCTGCAGCAAATAGATATTGTTAGCATGTGCCGCCGTCTTCATTTAGAGGTCTGAATAGGTGCTGACAGATGAGGGAGCTGACAGGCTGCCCTACTGTTGAAAATGAGAGATTCACTTACATGTGAATTTGCTAGCTGTTTAAGACCTGAATCACTGCAATTGTGCGTAAGGGTCACCTCTGGGCTCAATTATCAATGTGCTAAGAAGAACCTGATGGGTTTTTAAAATTCATACATTTTAGGCTTTTCACAAACTGATGTCCTTGGAAGGTGGGGAGGTCCAGGCGTACGGACACGGAGAAGGGGAAATAAAATCGTTCTAATAACATTTCTGAAGCTGCAGGTATAAGCTCATGCCGAAGGAACTCTATTAAATGTGCAATTAAAGGAGAACGTTTGGTCTAAGGAACCTCTGCGACTAAGTGGAAAAATATTCTTGTATTTGCTCCATTCAAATATCCTGACGTATCAAAAAGGGAAATAAACATCACCCATGGAAATGGTTTGACTTTTTCTTCCTGCAATGTAGCTCAAGGCCCTTTTTTTAAGGTGATTTACAAAATATCTAGACCATTGTTGTGAAGAACCAACTCTCTGTAGTGGGGGTCTAGAGCTTTACGATCTGAATTTCCCTTGAGTGGAACTCTATTTCTCACTTTCATTCCATAGTATTTATTGAGCGCTTACTATGTGCAGAGCACTGTACTAAGCGCTTGGAATGAACAAGTCGGCAACAGATAGAGACAGTCCCTGCCATTTGACAGGCTTACAGTCTAACTCTAGTCAAGACGTTTGCACCATGGCATTTCAATGTTGCTCTTTTGAATCTGGATCATTATTAATAATAATAAAATGATATTAAGCACCTTCATCCATTCAGCTGTATTTATTGAGCACCTACTGTGTGCAGAGCACTGTACTAAGTGCTTGGGAGAGTACAGTACAACAGAGTTGGTAGACACGTTCCCTGTCCACAGTGAGTTTATAACCTAGAGGAAAGATACAATCTTAGCAGGTCAGACATTCTTCCTGCTCATATGGGCTCAGAGAAAAGGTGAGTTTGGAACCCAGTCCTCCGATTCCCAGGCTCCTCATTATTTCTTATTTCCCATCGTTTTCTTTGGGGATAAAATTTAAAGTTGAAGTTAATGTTTTTAATCATCAGTCTCAGTAATACTGTCAAAATTGAAATCAGATGCTCATTTGATGTTTTTTCCATGTCAACAAATTAAACATCCTGGGTTAGTTCTCTTATAGTGCAAATCATGAGTGAGCTAGAGATTTTCAGATGCCAGAGCTTCATTTAAAGTGGTGAGTCAAAATGGCAGCCCCCATCTTCCACCTGACCACTCACTCACTGTAATGAAAGTGGACAGTCTATTGTTGGCTGGGCTTGTCGACCCCACGTGCCTGGATAGGACTTGAAGGATAGAAAGGCTCTCAGGCTCAACTTAGAATTTCAAGAATAACAAGCCCTCTCTCACTTTTGTTTGGAGAGCACTGTTCTAAGCTCGTGGCAGAGTACGATATGATAGAGTTGGTAAACACCTTCTCTGCCCACAAGGAGCTTAAGCTCTCTTTGTCCCAGTTTCCTCATCTGTAAAATGGGCATAAGATACCTGCTTTCCCTCCATTTCATATTGCTAATCTCACCTGGAACAGGGATCTGGTCCTATCTTATCAGCTTGTATCTACCCCTTCGAAAGTAGGCTTGGCACAAAATAATGATATTTGCTAAACAATATGTGCCAAGAATAGACGCAAGATCGGACAAGGTATTTTAAATCCCACTTTACAGATGAGGAAACAGGCCCAGAGAAAGTAAGTCATTTGCCCAAGAGCACACAGCAGACAAATGGCAGAATCAGGACTAGAACTCAGGTCCCCTGACTCTCAGGCTATGCCTTTCCACTGAGGAGAACTGCTTTTCAAAGCAGGCTTTAATAAATCCCAGGTTTTTTTAAAAAAGAAACATTTGTATGACTATCAAAAGTGCTATGTCAGCTCCCATGCCTTATGGGTCATATCTACCTGGCATCTTCCTTTAGCACAAATGTATATTCATTTGGTTAATATTTTTATGTACATCTTCCCGCTTTGGAATGTAAGTTTCTTGTGGTCAGGGAACATGTCTTCTGCTTCCTTTGCAGTTCTCCAGGCATTTATTATAGGTCATTTAGCGGTAAGTGCTCACATTTCATTTCTAGTACTACTTGACCTTGGTAGCATTTGAATTTGGAAACTGTTTTCCCTCCTATTTGTCTCTCCATGTCCATCTCCCTTCTAAGCGAGGAGAAGCTGTAATTTTATCTGATGTTAAAAACAGTTATTTGAGAGCTCAAGGACAATCAGTGTTTACCTTCAACCCAGTAACTAGAATTGAAAAGAGGCATGGTAGGGAAGAGAACATGCTCAAGATTTTATTTGGCAGGAACATAAAAGCCGGCTTCAGTTCTCAGGGTATCCGACTGGAATTATATATCACCTCAGAAAAATGTCTTCAGAAGATTGTATAAATGAAAATTAATCACCGGTATTTTTCTTTCTTGCTGCTTTGCTCTCATGCCTACACAGCATTTCCTCTTTTCCACTTCATAGGCATGTCTCAAATGTGAAATAATGAAGAAATCTAGGGCTCAGTTAATCAGGATCGTGGACTACAACCTAGTCCTTTTAAGTATTCTGAAAGTTTAGTAAACCTATCAAAGCCTTTTCCCTGAATAAAGTTATCTTTGGGTAAGTAGTCACACGTTTGAAATAGCAGGAATTTTAGCCAAACGCATGACGGTAGAGGTAGTAAAAAATGACTTGGTCACTTTTTATTTGGCAATTTGTAGTGTGCCTGCATGAGTGGTTGAGAATAATGTTTCTATCACTATGAAGTTAGAATCTGGTCATTTGGGGGATACGTAGCAGTCACGAGCAAGGCTTCTTCTTCGTGAATTTGAACACATTTATTAAATTAGATCCCTGAAGAGTTATCACCCATGTCCTAGCCTGGTTGTGAACCCAGTTGGGTTCTTCAGTGCTGTTGCTCGGAAGCAGAGCTGAAGGCTCCGAATTGCTATTCTGGGAAAGATGCAGGATGATTACTGAAAAGAACTTTCGCCTGCCTTTATTTTCCCACTAAAGCTAATACCATTTTTAAAAATTTGCTTGAATCTTGTGCTTCCCCCATTATTAAAATTAGGGCATCCCCTTTATTTTCATTCTTCAGGAGGAATGCAAAAGTTTTGGGTTTTTTTCCTTCCCAAATCGGTACCTAAGATATCAAATTCTCATATAGATGGGATTTTTAAGCATGTCACCAGGCAAGTACTTTACAGCACATACAGGTTTAAAATTCTATCTTCCGTGAGAAGTCCAACTCGACAGAAAGATAATCCAGGTATGTGACCAGAGATTGTAAGGTTCATTTTCTGTCCATTGAATTGAGAATCCAGATCACAAGTTGTGCTAGGAAGCTAGATTCACAGTGGGTGATACAAAACTCTAAATTGTCTTAAACCTTCAAGAAATGTCAGGGCTAGAGGAAAATGTTATGTATTTCTTACATTCTTCAGCTCCTCTATGCCCCATCCACTTTTGTAATCACTTGGGAATCTTCTGCATTCCGATGTTTGGCCCACTTGGAATAACATCATTGACATAAAACTTTGTTTATCTACTATAATGTTGTCAACATCTGGATGTCTGGCAAGAAAAGCTGACATCAAGGTTCATATTTTTTTTTACAATAAACAATCTGTTTTTGTGCTTTTGATTAAAATTTAATAAGAAATGTTTCAGTGAGGCGAAGACTTGTCAAAAGCAGGTGAAGAAAGATCAACATTTACTCAGTCCAAATCTAATCCATCCATTTCTCCTCTCCCGTCTCAGATTTCCCATTCATCTAGTCAGAGTAGAGTATCTCATGTGTTCCTGAAACAAAACAGGAAACGTGACATGGTCCCTAACAGAAGGATTTTTTTTTTTATTACATGTGCAAACCTTAAGGGAATCTAACACTTGTGTTGTGTTCTCTGCCATTCACTGTTCGCCTACTGAAAACAGGCTCTCTTTCCCTGACTGTGAAGATCTAAAATTCCATTGGGGAGGAAGGCTGTTCACAGCGATTCCTAGGTAGAAATTTGCCACTGTAAAATGTATAAAAGGAAAAGTCAAGGATGATCAAGTCAGAGCCAAAGTAAACCTACAAGACTACTGGAACACAGTCCCTGTGTGACTGCAGGGTTCAGGCTATGCAAACTCTTCTGTTTAGGCCAGACAAACTCTATAATTCTCTTTTTCCTCTTTACTGAAGAAAAACAGTTGCTGCCGAAATGATTACTTTACTATTTTATTAGAATACTGGAAGAAATGCCATGTTAAATAGATCATCTTCCTCTTCGCTCTCCTCGTTTCTTTTTCCTTCCTTTCCTGTGACGCTGCCTTATGGGATTTGAAGGGAGATTGTTTCAAAGTTGATCTCCTTTTACGTTTTGATTTCCCTTTTCTTTTCACGTGGTCATCCCGCGTTTTATTAGGTCTCTTCCCTCTTTCTCCCTGAATGAGCTCATCAGAATCACCTATAGGTGGAATTTACTGGTCTCTTTCTCTCAAGCACAGTCACGGCAGCCTCGTGACAGAAGCTTGCATCAAATCAGAAATATAATTCTTCTGTTCATTAATGGTTGCATACGTGCACACATTTGTACACGTATACCCACACACCCCTGCACAGGCATGCTGGGGATCAGGACCTTGATAGGAACATCTCGCAAACACCTGCTTACTCCCACTGGACCTGTATGAGGCAAGGTATAATTTTTCCGCCATATGGGTGAGGAGGGGTGGTCGGGTTGATTCTTTTGGGGTTTCCAGAGAGCCAGAGTCGGGAAGCTTACGTGCTGCATTTGTTAATAGCACACACGGTTCGCTACTAATTTTCATTTTCCCAAGGTTACATTATTTCAGGTTTCACCAGGCGTAAGTGCATGGATAGCACATTCTGCCTGGGTGGTCTTTTCATTAACAGCAAAGTACCAACCCGGGAGGAAAAGGAATCGGGGTCTCGTCTCGAAGCTGCCATTTTATATAGACCAATTAAAGGCAGACGTGAAAGAGCACACACATGTTGCGGCTACATATTTCTAAAGTTCAGGCTTTCTCCAAAGAAAAGCGCCTTAATCCCGACCATATGAATGATAGTTTGTGGCTATTCAACCAACAGCATGAATGAGAAACACTGGTGAACCGGTTAGCCTAGCTGTTGCTTACCGGTGTTTACATTAGAGTTGTCAAAACTTCGAAGGATCTGGCAAATTATACTTACCTCATTTCCCAATAAAGGGAATGGGAAAAATATTTCCCAAGTAGCAGATTATAGGAATCACAAGAGTCAACTATTGATGCTTGCTTATTACTCAGTAGGAGTGAATGGTTGTTAAGGCGTTAATTAAAAATGTACACCGCCTTACGATTTGAAATGGAAGGTGCATAGAGACTTATTCATTGAAGTACTGAGTTAAAAAAAAATCTCAGGTTTGGGGAAAATGACTGCCTAGAAAAATCCTTCAAATCCTGATTGCGATTCCTTTACAGCTCTATATTTCTTCCTGGTTTTCCTATTTCTCCTTCTTCGGCAGGTTATCAATCAGTCGATAATATTTATTGAGCACTATTTGCAGAGCACTGTACTAAACACGTGGGAGTAGATCTGTTCCCTCCCTTACGCTACGGCAAGGGAGATAGACGTTAAAATGAATTGCAGGAAGGGGAAGCAACAGCATATAAGGTCATGTAGCTAAGTGCTCTGGAGGTATGAGTTGGGTGAATACGTAAGTATTTAAAGGATTCGGATTCACGCGTGGGTGATGAGGTAAGAAGGGAGATAAGGTGGGGAGAGGGAAGATTAGGGTGGGAAGGCTTTATGGAGGAAATATGATTTTGTAGGGCTTCGAAGATAAAAGCGGGTAGTCTCCCATATACAAAGTCGGAAGGAAGTCCTAGTGGAAAGGAGGACATAGCAAGGAGCTGAGAGTGATGAGAGAGAGGCCAAGTGAATTCTAAAATTTTGGCCACCTCACTGGTCCTTCCTTAAAGCCCACACCAGAGACTTAGACATCATAGGAATGACAGTAATGGTGGTATTTTAGTGCTTAATATATGCCAAGCACTGTACTAAGCACTGGGGCAGATACAAGAGTAATCAGGTCCCACATGGGACACTCAGTTTAAGTTGGAGGAAGAGCAGGTCTTGAATTTCCATTTCTGTAAATGAGGGAACTGAGGCCCAGAGAAATCGAGTGACTTGACCACGGTCACACGGCAGGTAAATGGTGGAGCTGGGACTGGATCCCATGACCTTCTGATTCCCAGGCCCGTGTTCTATCCACTACTCCGCACTGCTTCTCATGGTGAGTGCTTAACAAATATCATTTGGAAAAATCCCTTGCCTCACAGTTGACTGACTGAAATCCAGCAAATGTTTGAAATGTGGAAATGCAAGCCTGAGAAAAATATCAATGACAAGAGACAATGAAGCATATTTTGAAAAAGACAGTTTGAAGGGAGCATGTGGTTTGTGCTCCTAGGTCAAAGAGGTAATAGTTAAATTTAAATTTGAAAAGATAACATCAACAACATGCAGTTTCTGCCTTTGATGAAAGAAAAGTGTTTTGTCCCAGTGCCCCTTCGGATGAGAACAACATAAAAATTTACTTATCCAATTTCCCTCACTCAGTCATTTCAAAATACCAAAATATTTGCTAAATGAATAACATTTTGTATTTTACTTTTATCTCTTTCCTGTAAAATCTTAATAATCTGGGAGATAAAGTATCCTATTATATTTATAGATAGCTTCATTACTTTGGGGGAAAAAAATGTAACTGAGACCCAGATTCGGTTACATGAGGTAGAATTTTGGAAAATACACACTGCCCGTATACTTATAAAAAAAAAAATCAAAAGTGTTTCTTCCCCAGTTCCCTTGAAGGTTGTGTTGATGACAAGCAGAGTAATTCAGCATTGTTCTTTATACAAGTTGGCCCAAGGTCAAAGGCACTTCATATGCACAATAAAGCATTAAGCATGAAATGAAAAATGGAATGAATCTGCTTGAATAAATCTCAACAGTTTGATATCTTGTGGGAAGGGAACATGGCCATCAGATCTCTTATGCTGGTCTCTCCTAAATGCTTAATCCAGTGCTCTGCACACAATAAGCGCTCAGTAAATATGATTGATTTTTGTCTGAGAGGGCAGTACAATGATGCTATTGATGCCTGTCGACTTTTGTTGTTCGTCTCTCCCGTTTAGACCGTGAGCCCGTTGCTGGGCAGGGATTGTCTCTATCTGTTGCCAAATTGTACATTCCAAATGCTTAGTACAGTGCTCTGCACATAGTAAGTGCACAATAAATACGATTGAATGAATGAATGCTCTGCACACAGTAAGCGCTCAATAAATATGATTGAATAGGTAATTCATCACGTAGGTGAGCGGAGTAGTGACAGACCAATGAAGCTTTCTTTACCCTCAGTCTTGTAGGTTCAAACCTCACCCTGCCCCAAATCTTCATCGATCCGTGAAATAACACTAGCATTATTGAAATATACCTGGATGAACTCAGACTTTTCAAAGCCCTAGCTTTCTTCTCTCATGTTACTTCTATCACTAGCAGAAGAATTCCCAAGCACCTACATCAATCCAAACACAAATATCACCTGTAAATTTAAATTGCCATGCTAAATTGGCAAAAAGTAATGAAAAACATAGTACGGACTTGACCAAAACACAGTTACTGCTCTAGGTAAAGCCGTGTACTAAGGCCTGGAGTAGATACAAGTTGATCAAGTCAGACGCAGTCACTTGTCCTACATAGAGCTCACTGTCTAAGGGGAGAGAAGACAGGTGCTTAATCATTTTACCGATGGGGCAACTGTGGCACAGAGCAGTTTTTTGCCCTACGTCACCCGAAAGAGCTAGTGGTAAAACTGGGATTAGAACCGGGTCTTCTGACTCTCAAACCGATGCGCTTTCCATGATGCGTCACTGCAAAGAACTCTGGAAAAGTAGAAAGTGGTAGATATTGTGAAAATCCTTTAAGCATTTGCCATCCGAGATGAATTTATGCAGGATAATATTTTACCTCTTCCATCCATGATCAAAAAAACCTCAGCATTATCCCATGCTTACTGAACAATCACATGATCAACTTGTACCTTAATAGTCACTACTGTGTTTGGTTTCAAATACAAATTAAGTTTCTCTTATTCACTGTCATGCATTTTACAGTAGAAATGGGGGAAACATGGGGAAAAGGAAGAAACTACAAATTCCAAATGCTGCATTCTTTTCTCATTCCAATTTAAATTTATTTCAAAACTGGAAATGGGAAAAGGTCACCCAAACCTATCACCTAGGTCTTTAAATAGAGCATGTGAAATTTCGCCTAGCTGAGTGATTTGCTTCTTGGAACTTGATGATCTCAGAACAAACATTCGGGATTCTAATCTTATTCTAAACCTGTTTAAGTATTTCAGATTGAGAGAGTCAAACACTGTTATTTACCTGCTAATGGAAGAAGGATTGCAAACATTTTAAAAGTTCCAACAATACCAAAGGGGAGAATTGGAACATGGATGCAGATGGCAATCACCAAGTTCACTAAGGCAGGTCAGAAATGAAGCTATATTGATCAGCTGTGTCTCCACATTTGCATAAAAATCTACGGTCGTTCAGTTAGCGGGATTAACAGGCAAACATGGGAACATTTTGGGGAATTGGCAGGAGTAATTTTATAAGAGAAAGTGAAGAAGGATATTCATGCTCTCAAACTCTATGACAGAAGAGGGATGCATCATAAAGATCAAATTATTGAACAGGGCAGCTGTTTAATGCCCAGTTTAAATGCCCTCTGCCTGTTCATTTTTGTTTATACAGATGTGAAGTCAGTACGTGTCTTATTCTCCTCAGGATGGTAACTAAAATTAGAGATTAGACTTGTTTTACCATCCCGTACTGTGTGTCAAATCACCAACTATATTTTTTACTAATGACTTAGACGCATCGAGTAAGGAAAAAGAATAATCAAACAAGTAACTAGGAGCAGGTCAGGGTCAAAACATCATAATTTTACCTATCTTACTGCTAACTTGTTAGCTGATCTGCTGGCTGTTACCTAGATAAACTTAACCAAAAAATCTTTGTTGACCTGATAGAGCTGCCACATAAAATGACAAATGACAATCTCAGGTTGCATATCCATGGGGATTAAGATATAATTTGAGCTCTTTTGTGAAGATCCATTCTGAGTCTATCCCACAGATCGATTTCTCCACATGAATTCACCATGAACCTCACCTCCCTCCATGCTATACTGATCTCTAAGAAAGTGCTTAAATCTTGACCTTACTTTACAAGCCATCATTCTACTCAGCAGAATGAAGGGAAAACATATCTGCCCGAGTTTGCAGCATTGTTAAACTTGATCTTTCTCCTTATTACTGTTGAATTTTTTTGAGTTTATGTGCTGCAGAAATTCACATTTCTTTCAAAAATATACTTGAGAAGATTCCATTTTCCATCGTGGATATTTTCCGAGAGAGTCCACTGATCCGTTATAAGGGTCAATACAAACATTTTCAGTAGCCACACTCCTATTCCAGCTAAACTTTAAAACCGAACATTCGTGACATCGTTTCATTAATATCTTCTCCCTAGGTCTGAAACATCTATCAAACATTTTTATAGAAACACAAATATTCTGATAACCTTTACACCAGCCTCTGAATTTTGTGGGATCTATGTTAACAGAGCCCACATTTCCAAATTTGCGATGTTTATCCATCACTTCTAAAGATTATCTCAGAGGGTAGTGATCACTACAAGGTGAGCTGTAAGCATACGGTCACAATAGAAAAGATGTTTAGTTACAAGGCACCGTTTAGCTTTCAAGACCTCAGCCTGATGATCAGATAAAAAGATTTCAGGTCAAATTTAGACTGAAATGAAAATAGTTCAAGTGAAGATAGGGATTCGATGCAACTAGAGTCTTACTGAAAAGGAAAACCAACATATAAGGGTAAAATCGAGCATTTCTACCATTTGAGGTCTTTTTTAGATTCACTGAATTAGGTCTTAAAAAAAAAAGAAAAGATTAGTCAGCAAGCCCAGGCTGATAAGGTCAACAAGGACCAAGAAACTACAGAACTAAAAAGGGACTCGTTCATCCAGGGGTATTTATAGAACACCTACCTAATAGAGTTGGTAGACATGTTCCCCGCCCAAGGGGAGAAGAATTACAGGATGAAAGAAGGACCTTTCACAATTCTAGACTAAAGCATCCTGATGAAGGTCATTTGCCCACTAGCCTGGTTTACAGTGACTGAGATTGAACTGGGTATGGAAAGTGTCTGGCACCAGCAGCAAGCAACAGAAACTCCCACAGCTGGCCAGGAAAATTGGTGATGGAGATGATAGAGAGCAGAGAGAAGCATTTGGAGACGAGTCCAAGGAGGTAAAGATATTCGGAGAAATTAACTTCTCAGCATGCACCTCCACAAGGGGTCAAATTGCAATCATGAGTTTGTGAACTCCTCCATTAGGCTGTTAACTATTTAGACTGTAAACTATTTAGACTGTCAGCTCATTGTGGGCGGGGAATACATCTACCAACTCTGTATCGCGATGGTGTTGATTGAGCACTTCCTATGTGCAGAGCACTTGTACTCAGAACTTGGGAGAGTACAATATAACAAGTTGGTAGACACGTTCCGTGCCCACAGCGAGTTTATAGTTTAGAAGACCCTCCCGCGTGCTTAGTAGAGTGTTCTGCCCACAGTGAATGTTTCAATAAATACGACTGATTTGACTGACTAATTAGAGCCTTTGAGAAATGCTTTAGTACATGGTTTCAAATTCAACAGGCAGTGAAATGGAGAGTTCCCACTACTCCACTGGTCCCGAATATGGGAGGGAGAGTCAAGCAGAGGCCTATCCATTCCATTCCTAGCTTGGGCAGTGGCTAGCGAGTGGAAGGCAATTGGCCACAAACTCACCTGTGCTGGGCAGCAGTGGCATGGGAGAGAGTCGAGGGCAGAGACTTTAGTTTTCTGTATGGAAGAAGACAATGGTAAACTACTTCTGTATTTTTGACCAAGAAAACCTTATAGACCCACTACCGGAACGATTGCAGTTGGAGGTGGGGCGTTCTGGGAGAGATAATAAAAATAATGGTGGTATTTGTTAAGCGCTTACTATGTGCAAAGCACTGTTCTAAGCGCTGGGGCGATACAGGGTGATCAGATTGTCCCACGTGGGGCTCACAGTTTTAATCCCCATTTTACAGATGAGGTATCCGAGGCACAGAGAAGTTAAGTGACTTTCCCAAAGTCACACAGCTAGCAAGCGGCAGAGCTGGGATTCGAACCCATGATCTCTGACTCAAGATGTGTCCATGGTGTCGCTATGGGTCGGAGGCGACTGGATGGCATTTCATTGATTCATTCAGTAGTATTTATTGAGCGCTTACTCTGTGCAGAGCACTGTACTAAGCGCTTGGAATGTACAATTCGGCAACAGATAGAGACAATCCCTGCCCATTGACGGAGTTACGGCCTAATCGGGGGAGACAGACGGACAGAAACAATAGCAATAAATGGAATCAAGGGGACGTACATCTCAATAATGAAATAAATAGGGTAATAAAAATATATGCAAATAGTGGATGAGCACAGTGCTGAGGGGAGGGGAAGGGAGAGGGGGAGGAGCAGAGGGAAGACAAGACCATCAGTTACTTGATTACTAATGTCTCTTTTCTAGCTCTCCACCCCTCAGCCACCCTGAGACTCTGGTTCTTGGTTGACGAGAGAGGCAATCCTTGAGAAGATTGAAGAGAGTGGGGGTGTTGACGTTTCTTCTGAAGATTCCCCAAGTATCTAGTTTCAGTACTTCACATTTTAAAATCACTCAGTACTTACAATTTTTTTTTTATGATGATGCTGAGTCGGTGGGAGATAAGTGAGAGTTTGGTTAGATTATCACTGATGAGAATAACCACTATTGATGCATACCATAAAATTCCTACCAGGCTTTGATTACTCTTTGTCACCATCCACTAGCGCATGGATGATTCGTTCATTCTTTCAATTGTGTTTATTGAGAACTCACTCTGTGCAGAATACTGTACGAAGCGCTTGGAAAGTATGATTTAGCAATAAAGAGAGAGAATTCTTGCCCACACTGGGCAGTCTGAATGACTTCTGTTGTTAATGGCAGATAGCTTAAAGTGATGTGTTTGGTCACGAAATGAGGAAATTTAAGTATAATTTTCATAGATGAGGGAGTTTGGCATCTCAGCTGAATTTCCTTGAATCATTATTATAATTGATAATAATAAGAATAATAACATTATTATTATATTTTCCAAGTATTTACTATATGTCAAACACTGTCCTAAACACTGGGGTAGACACAGGTTAATTACTTTGGACCTGAGGCTCACGGTCTAAATAGGAGCCAGAACAGATATTTGAGCTCCATTTTACAGTTAAGGAAACTGAGGGACAGAGAAGTTGTGATTTATCGAAGATCTCACAGCAAGCAATTTGTAAAGCTGGGATTAGAGCCCAGGTTATCTGACTCTAAGGTCCACGCTCTTTACCCTAAGCCATGCTACTTCTCAAATTCCTGAATGTTCCCTTTAACTGGTCACACATAGGTCTAACCTCTTTCCCAAAAGAGAGGTGCCAACGATCAAATGAAACAATCTTCATGCGATTAGGGATTATTTTGACCACACCGGCTGGCTAGACCCAGGAAGGAAATACCTGAGAATGAAGAGAAGATGGGTGAGGAAGTAGCAAAGAGAAGAACCGTTTTATTCATGTTCCCAAGAAATGATAGGCAAATAAGCAATGCCATTAATGGACGAAACCAATGGATTTATCCAGACCGATATTTTCTTGTCAACAGTGGCAGTAGAATTCTTGGAAGATCCATATGATGGTTGTATCCTCATGTTTAGGGATGTACCATCTAACATCCCTAACTTTTCCTCTCTGCATGTCTCACTTTCCTTTACTGATCTATTACCATTCAAGTATAAATTGATCTAAACCATCTTGAAACTGCTTTTTTTATTATTTGGCACAACAGTAGAAGTGAAATCTTTCTTGAGCACCCACTGAGTTGTATTCACTGGACTAAATTCTTGTGAAATTACAATTAAATGCATAGAAGGAGCTCACAGCCTACTATGGTTTATCTACTGGCAAAACTACAGTTTTTCTTACATCTTCACCTCACCCTCAGTCCACCAGCACTTATGTACGTTTCCATAATATATTTATATAAATGTCTGTCTCCTGTAGACTGTAAGATCCTCGTGGACAGGGAACATATCTACCAATTCTGTATTATTGTACCCTCTCAAAAAGTTAGTACAGTGTTCTGCAGACAGTAAGCACTTAATAAATACCATTTATCTACTGACTTTTCTAGCCCTTTATGATGATGCCCTGCACATGCTTAGCCCATTTGACCGCTGGCAAAATTGACAAATCATTTTTAAAAATCAGTCACATGACTCTGGGATTTCCTTCCTGGAGCAGAACTAAAAGGGTAGCCACTTGTCCAGTTTTTTATAGGACAATTTAATTTCCAAATGACCTGTCCCCTGACCCAGTGCAGATACTCCGCTAGATAGCTTTACATCCAGTATTTTTATTTTAAGCACTTAGCCTCTCTCCTCTTCAGCTACTGCTATGGAATTCCATGGCTCGGAATTGGTGCTCGTGCTCCTTGTCGGAGAACTCAAAACCTCTGAAGGAAGTAGCAGGTCAGGAATCCCTCCAGAGAAATCCATTAAATTTAGGTTGACTTCTGCCAAATGGGGAATAAGATGTCACTAAGACATCCTGTGTGCTCAACACTTTTTCCCCAATTTTCCATTATTCTCTTGTGTAATCTAGTGATGCTTTGTATTCCCAACCAAGGAGATCCAGGCTCTCAGATCTCTCAATCTCTACCAAAACCTTTGATTGGGCTTTAGGGTTCTCATTTTTCATGTAGATTAATGAGGACAAGAAGAAAAAACATACTGATGATAATAATAATGATAGTACTTGTTAAGCGCTTACTATGTGCCAAGCATTGTTCTAATCACTGGGGTGGATAGAAGGCTATCAGGTTGGAGGCAGTCACTGTCCCACATGGGACTCATAGTCTTAATCCCCATTTTGAAGATAGGTAACTGAGGCACAGAGAAGTTAAGTGACTTGCCTAAGGCCACCCAGCAGATGAGTAGAGGAAATGGGATTAGAACCCATGTCCTTCGGACTCCCAGGCCCGTGCTCTATCCACTACACCACCCTGCCACACAGCTCCCAGTTTTTAGGCATATTAGGGCTGGAACAGTGGAGCCTCTTGGCTAAGGCCTCCATCCCGCTCCAG
This sequence comes from Ornithorhynchus anatinus, assembly GCF_004115215.2. Lineage (NCBI taxonomy): Eukaryota > Metazoa > Chordata > Mammalia > Monotremata > Ornithorhynchidae > Ornithorhynchus > Ornithorhynchus anatinus. The sequence continues at coordinate 6,204,842 of NC_041751.1, read as the reverse complement.
AGGTTGGCTCTACAAATATGTGGGGTTAATTAAATGACATCTGGAATGTAATTTAAAGAGCGTCTGCCGGCAGAGGGGCAATATACAAACATCTAATCCTTTACAATCTTCTATGAAAGGTCCAATAAAAGGGAAAGGGCATCACTGTCCTTAAATAGTATTTATTAATCTCCCATATGGTTGGATAGTGTACCAGAAGACATTATACATCAAGGTAAAACAAGAGTGATCTAGACTGCCTGTCCATGGAATTTAAAGATCTTATCATGTCCTAATCCTTCATTTTTGAAACAGGCCAAATCAAACTGTAAGTTTCTCGAGGGCAAGAATAGCTTCTTTAATCGTATGCACCCAAGTGCCTAATAGAATGCCCCCTCATGCAAAGGTGAGCAATAAATATTGCTTATGGTGGTGATGAGTGCTGTCAGACTGAAAGTAATTCAGCGGTGAATCTGATCCAAGAAGAGGCACTGCAAATCCAGGGCACCTCTTCTTTCTCTGGGCCCTAGAACTCAGCTCCCAGTGGCTCTTGGGGCCGATGAGGAAGATCCAGTTTTGGAGGCAAAGTCTCTGCTCATCTCCTACCCCCGGCCTGCTTAGATTCCACCCTCCTTCTCACTCTCCCACCAGGCCTAACTTCCAGAGGAAGCATGTTCTACTCAGCACCACCTCTGGAAATACAGTCTAAATGCTTCTCAGGTGAGTCAGTGAGTGGTGCCGGGGCGTGTGCAGACAGATGGGATTCTTCAGTCACTTCTCCCCTAGTTCAGTCAGGCCCAGCTCACGGTCCCAGATCACGGCTTCTTCCCCAGCTCTGCTTACCTGAAAATATCAGGCCGCTCGCAGTGCTCATGCCGATGACTCGTAAGTGGGGAGAGAATTGTAGGTGTAGATTTTTCATTTCATTCTGCGGGGTTTGACAATCCAGTTTTAGCAAGCCCATAAAAATTGCCTCTGGTGAAGTTGTTCTTGTCTGGGAAAATCGCTACGCTTCCTGGGCCTTGATGATGAGCTGTCTCCGTTCTCCATGACACACTCCACTTCTGGGTCATCCAAATTGAAAGCTCAAATTTAGGAAAGGGGAAAGGAGAGGTCAAAGACGGGGGTTGGGTTGGTTTCGATGAAGATGGAGATGAAACCTGATAGAAAGCATGAAATTTCTCAGCTCAGGCAGTCCAGGTGTCTTTTGAAAAAGCTTCACCAGATATCTAAATCCCACAGCTAAGGAAATTTAGTACTCTGGTGAATACGACTTCAGAGATTCTAAAGACTCTTAGATGCTAGCCTGACCTTTTTTGGCTTGATGTTAGAGAAGCAGCCTGACCTAGTGGAAAGTGCCCAGGCCTGGGAGTCCAGGGGACCTGGGTTCTAATCCTGAATCCTCCACTTGCCTGCTCCGTGATCTTAAGCACGTCATTTAACTTCTCTGTGCTTCATTTCCCTCATCTGCAAAGTGGGGATTCAATACCTGACCTCCCTCCTACTTAGACTCTGAGTCTCATGTGGGACCTCATCATCTTATATCAATGCTTGGCACATAGTAAGCACATAGGTACAAGCTAATCAGGTTGGCCACAGTCCCTGCCTCAAGAGGGGCTCCCGGTCTTAATCTCCATTTTACAGATGAGATAACTGAGGCCCAGAGAAGTGAGAGACTTGTCCAAAGTCACACAGCAGACATTTGGCAGAGGTGGGATTAGAACCCAGGTCCTTCGGACTCCCGGGCCCGTGTTCTATCCACTAAGCCGGGTTGCACTAGTCACAGGGAAAAAGTCTTTGGGGAGATTCTGTTGGGATTCCTGGCTTTCAAGAGGCTCATAATCTAAGAATAAACTGGGGAAGGTTGGGCTGTTTGCCGCCAAAGTCCCCATAACAACGTAAAAGATGAAGCTCAGAGTCCAACAGGTTTGATGGTAATGGAGACGGGCAGGGGTCTCAGAGTGCCGCTAAGCTGTCCACTGTCCCATCACAACCAGATCCTGCCCAGCATCTTCAACTATGTGCAAAGCCTCCCGCCGCCACTGCGTAACTCCCTCACTGACACCAGAGAGGTTGGAAGCAAAAGCCCAGTATAACACAGTGTTCAATTTGAATACTCGCAAGATGGAGAGAGGGAAAAATCAGCCCAGATTCGGATGCTTCCACTCCACTAATTATACAAGCTTTGAAAAATACCCAAACTACCATAGATACACAAGCCTGCTTCTATGAACACACAGATAAAGTTCTACAAATACCCGGACTCGCCTGAACAAATTACCCTAGGCTCACTGTGGGGAACTGGAGAAAGCTCTCTGGAGCAGCTGGGGGGTGATGGCGCAGCGGGGAGCTAGGAAAAGAAAAGAGTCTCAAGTCCCTTCCTCTGCTAAATTGAAAAGCTCCACCCTGCTGGCTGATCGGCCTCATTCTCACCTCCTCTGGGAAATACTGGTCATCCAGTACTTTGGGAAAAGTAGTTGCCCGAAAATGGGGCTTCCCGGAGATGATAATCATAATTATGGTATTTTTTAAATGCTTACTATGTGCCAAGAACTGTATTAAGCTCTGGGGTGGGCACAAGCAAATTGGGACATGGGCCCCAATGGACCTCGCAGTCTCAATCCCCATTTTCCAGATGAGGTAACTGAGGCCCAGAGAAGTGAAATGGCTCGCCCAAGGTCACGCGGTAGATAGGTGGTTGAGCGGGAATTAGAACCCATGACCTTCTGACTCCCAGGCCCAGGCTCTATCCACTATGCCAGGAGTTGCCCTCAGCCGTTGATCGTAAAGCAAAGTTTAATAATAAGAAGAAAAGGTTAGTGCTATTAGTCACTGCTAATGATCGGCCCTTTGAGTAGAATATCAGAATGACATCGAAACAACAGCAAAAACCAGCGTGGCCTAGGGGATAGAGCAGTGCCCTTGAAGTCAGGAGTACCTGGGTTCTATTCCCAGCTCTGCCACCTGTCTGCTGTGGGACCTCGAGCAACTCACTTAACCTTTCTGGGCCCCAGTTACCTCATCTGTAAAATGGCGATCCTTTGAGATTCATTCATTCAATTCATTCATTGGAATTCATTCATTCGACGACATTTATTGAGCTCTCACTATGTGCAGAGCACCGTACTAACCACTTGGGAGAGTACAAAACAACAATAAACAGATACATCCCCTGCCCATAATGAGCTTACAGTCTAGAGCGGGGGAGACGGACATTAATATAAATAAATTACAGAAATGTACCTAAGTGCCGTGGGCTGTAAGGGGGTAAGAAGAAAGAGAGCAAGTCAGAATGATGCAGAAGGGAGTGGGAGAAGAGGAAAAGGGCTGGGGCCTATGGGAGAAGAGGAAAGAGATAAGGAACGTGTCCAAACTGATTGTGTCGTCTCTACCCGGCGTCTAGTACAGAGCTTGGGACAAAGTGCTTAGTAAATACCCTTGAAAAAATTGTATTTTTCTATCTGGCTCCAGTCTTGGCACGTATGTGGATATTGCTTCATTCCATGCATTTCTTCATTTGTTTATTCAGTTTTTGTCTATTTCTGTTATTTCTAGTTGTGATTGTTTTTCTTCCCTTTGGTTCCCATGCTACCCGTATAGTTTAGGTCTACCTATCTTCTTCATTTGATTTTTTAAAAAATGATATTTGTTCAAGTGTTACTATGCACCAGTCACTGTACTGTTACTCTGTACTGTTACTATGTACCAGTCACACAGTCACCTGTCCCAACACAGGTACAAGATAATAAGGTTGGACATAGTCCCTGTCACACTTGAGGCTCACATTCTTAATCCCCATTTTACCAACGAGGTAACTGAGGCCCAGAAAAGTGAAGTGACTTCTCAAGGTCACACAGCAGACAAGCGACAGAGCCGGGATTAGAGCCCAGGTCCTCTGACTCCCAGGCCCGTGCTTTATCCCCTAGGTCCACGTTACTTGTTTGGATTTCCCAAGTCTCAAGGGCTAAGACTGTGTCTCCCATTTTCTTGTACTTCCTCAAATTCTTAGCAAGCAGTCTTCACCCAGTAAGGGCTCAAACAATATGGATGGATGCCTTAATAATATCTTCACTCCAAATCATAGATCCAAATAGATACTCAAAAAGGCATAATTGTGAATGTCTGTAATCTGTTCTCAATCAATGGTATTTTTTGAGCTCTTACTGTACGCAGAACCCTCTACTAAGCACTTAAAAGAGTGCAGTACAACAGAATTGGTAGACACGTCCCTTTCCCACAAGGAGTTTACAGTCTAGACGAGATCATGAGCAATATTCAGAGTTAGGATTGGCTCTTTTTTCCTCTTGTAACAGTAATAATAGTTTCTGGCTTGAAATAGTAATGTTGGTATTTCTTAAGCGCTTACTGTGTGCAGAGCACTGTTCTAAGCGCTGGGGGAGATACAGGGTAATCAGGTTGTCCCACGTGATGCTCACGGTCTTCATCCCCATTTTACAGATGAGGTAACTGAGACACAGAGAAGTTAAGTGACTTGCCCACGGTCACACAGCTGACCAGTGGCAGAGCCGGAATTCAAACCCCCGACCTCTGACTCCCAAACCCGTATTCTTTCCACTGAGCCACGCTGCTTCCCAATGAATTCCTCCCAACCCTCTCACCTTTCATTCCTCCTAAATTCTAACTATCGAGTTTTAGTTGCAACTCATCAACTAATTACTAAAAATCACTCTACGTGGGTTTTAGTATTTTTCTCTTGAGACTGGAATTTAGTATTGTATTTATATTTGTAAAGTGCTTACTGTGTGTCAAGCACTCTTCTAAACACTGGAGTCGATACAACTCAATCAGGAATGACAATCCCTGTCACACATAGGGCACGCAGTCTAAATAGGAGGGAGAACATGTATTTGATCCCCATTTTACAGTTGAGGAAACTGAGGTACAGAGAAGTTGAGACTTCTCTAAGGTCACACGGCAAGCAGCTGGCAGACCTGGGATTAGAACTCAGGTCCTCTGATTCCCAGCCCTGCGCTCTTTCCACTAGGCCGTGCCGTCTCTCTCGTTGCTTATTCTTTAACGGAGATTAAGTGTTTGGTAGAAAAAGGTGAACTTTTCTGGGGAGGCATGGGAGAAGAATTTGAGAAATGGATCTTCACATTAAGACCTCAAGGACCATTTGTGTCCCTGGACCCAAAAATAACAAGCCAGTCGGTGTTTTCGGGTTCCGTCTGAGCACTCTTCAAAGGACACCTTAAGGTCGTTTTAGCGGAAACGGTAGTCACCCAGGCTCTTCGTACGGAAACGGTTACTTTTCTCTCAACCCCGTCTCTAGAGAGTATTCCATTTGGTGATTAAAAATCAAAAAGGATTCTCTCTTAAAAGATGGATTATAGCTTTGATATATGGTGTAGAGAAGCCTTTCTATCTGAGGCTATCTGACCTTTGAGCAGGAAACATGTGCTGGATATATCAGAAAGGCAAGGTGTTCTACACCCGTTTTATTGGTCTCCATTGTATTATTCCATTAATGAACACCACGTGTTCAATAAAACTTCAAAAACCGAATATGACCCTGCCAAGTTGCTTAAGGTAGCCTCCCTTCCTCTGTGCTTTTCATTTTCGTCTGGGAAGTTACGTTGCACAAAAAGTGTCAGACTTCTCAGTTTGTTCAGGTAAGAAATGCTGATGTCTCAATGTGCTCGATTCCCAAAAGAGGCAACCTATTTGGTGAAGGACTTGGAAATAACCCATCGAGCGAATTCCAAAGGCGGAAACTCTTCTCCTTTATTACCGTTCTGAAGATAAAGTTCAGCTGTAAAAGCGAACTCGAGTTAACTCCTTGCTTTTCATTTTCCTTTGTGAGGAGGCACATCAAAAAGGCATCTGTCAAATATGAGTTGCATAAAACGGTGGACATCTGGTATTTAGACTTTTTAATAGTACATCAGTAAGGATGCTTTGTGTGGAAGGTTTCTATAGAAATCCCGATCATTCCTGTGTATTGGGTCTTCCCAGGAAAATCGAATGGCGTGGAAAAAAAAGAAAAACAAAAGAGCATTGGGGCATATTCCGTCTGTTGTTTAACTGCTACACACTTCTGAGCTTCATTTTCAATAGGAGGAAATGAAGATTGCTAAGCGTTTTGCAGTCTCTCCTGAGCCCAGTTTGTTTTGAAATGGTTAGGTTGGATCGTTATAGACTAGGTCTCCAATTCATGATGCTATTTCCTTGTATGGATTTAATATTTGGGATATAATAATAATAATGTTCGTATCTGTTAAGCGCTTGCTATATGCAGAGCACTGTTCTAAGCGCTGGGGGAGATATGGGGTAATCAGGTTGTCCCATGTGAGGCTCACAGTTAATCCCCATTTATAGATGAGGTAACTGAGGCACAGAGAAGTTCAGTGACTTGCCCACGGTCACACGGCTGACCAGCGGCAGAGCCGGGATTCTAACCCATGACCTCTGACTCCCAAAGCCGGGCTCTTTCCACTGAGCCACGCTGCTTCTCTTAATAATAGTATAATAATAGAATAATAGTATTTGTTAAGCACTTGCTCTGGGATAGATACAGTTCAACTGGTTCAGACATGGGGCTTCTAGTCCAAGGGTGAGAGAGAACAGGAATTTAATCCCCCTTTTACCGATGAGGAAACTGAGGCACAGGGAAATTAAGTGACTGCCCCAAGGCTATACTACAAGCAAGCGAAAGAACTGGGATTAGAACCCAGCAGTGTGGTTGAGAAGCAGCATTGCCTAGTGGAAAGAGCACTGCCCTGGGAGTCTGAGAACCTGCGTTCTAATTCCACCTCTGCCACTTGTCTGTTGTGTGACTTGGGCAAGTCACTTAACTTCTTTGTGCCCTAGTTACCTCTTCTGTAAAATAAAGTTTAAGACTGTGAGCCCCATGTGGGGCACAGATAGTGCCCAACCTGATGAACTTTTGTCTTCCCCTGGCACATAGTAACTACTTAACAAATACAATTTTTTTTTAAAAAGTCCTTTGACTCCTAGGCCCATACTGATTCCTTGCAGATGGGCCCAAGTATGGACATACTTGGAGCTCACCTCCTCCTACTGAGAGCCCTCCTCCTCCAAGAGGCCTTCCCAGACTGAGCTTCCCCTTTTCCCTCTGCTCCCTCTGCTCCCTCTGCTCCCTCTCTGCTCCCACTCCACCCTCTGCTCCCTCCCCTTTCCCCCCTTTCACCTCCCCTCAGCTAAGCCCCCTTTCCCTCTGCTCCTCCCCCCTCCCTTCCCCTCCCCTCAGCACTGTGCTCATTTGTATATATTTTTCTTACCCTATTTATTTTGTTAATGAGATGTCCATCCCCTTGATTCTATTCATCGCGATTGTTGTCTTGTTTTTGTCCTTCTGTCTCCCCCAATTAATAATAATAATAATAATGCTGGTATTTGTTAAGCACTTACTATGGGCAAGGCACTGTTTTAAGCGCCGGGGTAGATACAGGGTCATCGGGTTGTCCCACGTGAGGCTCACAGTCTTAATCCCATTTGACAGATGGGGTCACTGAGGCCCAGAGAAGTGAAGTGACTTGCCCACAGTCACACAGCTGACAAGTGGCAGAGCCGGGATTCAAACCCATGACCTCTGACTCCCCAGCCCGTGCTCTTGCCACTGAGCCACGCTGATTAGACTGGAAGCCCATCATTGGGCAGGGATGGTCTCTATCTGTTGCCGAATTGTATATTCCAAGCGCTAAGTACCGTGCTCTGCACATAGTAAGCACACAATAGATACTATTGAATGAATGAATGAATGAATGAATGATATAATAAATAACTTATATTTAGGATGTGTTGACAGTCAATGCGTCTCCCATATGTTATACCTCAAATGCACTATCCTGAGTCGGACCACCGAGAAAACAGGGTTAGTGGTCAGTAATGGGGTCATAGTCCCCCAATCCATGGGGCCAAAGGGGGTCGGTTTCCCCAGGGGACTGATGCACGATGGAGCACTTCAGCTAGCCTACGATGGGATAGGCAACCTCTCTAGCCTCTCTGCAGTCCACTTCAGATCCAGTGGGAGATCTGGAGTGAGTCATCTTTTATTTCAGCCGGGAAGTCTGACCACGGCTCTAAGTGTGATCCGGTACGCCTCCTGTCCTTTTTTTCCCCCCAATCCCCACCCAGCGGGGACTAGGAGGCCAAGTTTAGGAGCTTCTCTAATCCCAGTCCAATCTCGGAACCGGGCCGGGTGTCCGCCGCGAACCAGAAACTTCTCTTCTCGGTTGGGTTTTGTGTCTATGTTGGGACCATTAGCAACCAGCTGATATCTGGTGGTCTGAGCCCTTTAGTTCCCTTCTGTGTTCCAGAATTGGAATGGAAGCAGGTTTTTTGGCATAGTTTTGAGGTGTTTCTGAGAAGCCAGCGAGATGGAATGGAGAGTTTTGTTACCTGGAAGCCGTTCTCAAAATCACACTTCCTGGAAAACCGAGTTTGCTTTCATGCCCAAATTGCAAGGTTGGCACCTTGAATGAGGAAGGAAAAGGAAATGAAAAAGCTCCAGCTGTTCCCCAGCCAATAAGTTGCTATGGAGATACTGTGGTTCCTTAGACTTGGTCAGAGGGATGACAAATTGCGTATTCCTTGTGGTTTAAGTTATCTCTATGGGCCACCTACTGTGAGGGTTTGTTGGGTGCTAAGTGTGTGGCTTGACTCTTGTGGAATCACAGAATGCTTAGGCCTCTACAGAAAGTCCGTTTCGGCAAAACACATTTGTCTCATGTAGGCGTACTGAAAACTAGGAAAGGACATTGCAATTATTTGAGGATTTGACAGTCCAGATGTTAAAATCGACTGAAGAGCCCGAAATACCAGGCTCAGATGCCTCTGTATCAAAAATTAACTGGATAATTGCCGAACACCCTCTTTATACTTCAAATGTAGACCCATCTTCTGTATCACGGGCACACTTCTGTAACGACCAAATGAAGTATAGGAATCGTCTAGACAATGCACTTTCATTCATTCATTCACTCAGTTGTATTTATTGAACACTTACTGTGTGCACAGCACTGTACTAAGCACTTGGAAAGTACAATTCAGCAAAAAAGAGAGACATTCCCTGCCCACACCGTGCAATTTTTCACCACCTGAGTACCTGGGGACCTTGCATACGTGTCTTAAAACTCTATCTCTTCTTATTTTATCTTATCTTGATTCTATTTATTGTGATTACGTTGTCTTGTTTTTGTCCATCTGTCTCCCCCGATTAGACTGTAAGCTCGTCGATGGGCGGGGATTGTCTCTGTCTGTTGCTGAATTGTACATTCCAAGCGCTTAGTACAGTGCTCTGCACATAGTATGTGCTCAATAAATACTATTGAATGAAGGAATGAATATCTTGGAATTTATTTTAGTGATTGTCTACTCCACTGGATTGTAAGCTTCTTGAGGATAGAGATCATGGCTTCTAATTCTGTTGCACCCTCCCATTTGGTCACCGCTATGCAAACAGGAGGTTTCGATACATGTCACTGATTGATTATTCTGGCTGAAAACTGGTCAGCTCTACTTACATAAATCCCATCATTCATTCATTCAGCTGCATTTATTGAGCGCTAACTACATGCAGAGCTCTGTACTAAGCGCTTGGGAGAGTACACTCTAACAATAACGCGTTCCCTGCCCACAGAGAGCTTACGGTCTAAAGACAGTAAAAACAAAGTACAACAAGATATTTAATATGCATTTTAGATTTATTTCATGGAGAAGGTTCAGGGGAACCTGAAAATGGTTAACAATTGAAAATAAACCATGGAATGTCTCTCTCTTCAGTACAGTGGATCCCAGGAGTCTCTTCTATCTGAGTTATTTAATAGAGAGGTGCAAGTGAGAAGAGATATTCTGTTTATCCTTGAGTCATTGCTAGCATAATTCACATGGAATCTTAGTTATTGATAAAACATATATTTTTTAAAGATCTAGCGTATTGTACTTTGTAGTCCTTACTCTCGTAATAAAAATTTATGATGCGAAAAGTATACCACTTGCTATTTGAAGATCGACCTCTGGTTTCTGTTATAAAGTAATACCGAGCATCTGACTTTTTAGTGCCCCAAAGTGATCATTTTAATCAGCAAAGTTTCTATTAAATGACTAGATCAAATGGGCAGCATTTACTTTGAGCTGCCATACCCAAAACACAAATTCATGACTGATCTCTTCACTTCCAGGTCAAGCTTTTCTTCTCCTACACTGAATTTTCATCTGGGAAATGTGTTTTCTAATTCTGCGACATGCCCTTTTTCAAGATTGCCTCTTAAAATGATTCTGGAGGTTGATCATCGAAGTATAATTGTTAACCTGTGGCTTACTGCCCATAAAGTCAAACAACAACTGTGTAGATAATAATGTTAACAATGTTGGTATTTGTTAGGCGCTTACTATGTGCAGAGCACTGTTCTAAGCGCTGGGGGAGATACAGGGTAAGCAGGTCGTCCCACGTGAGGCTCACGGTCTTCATCCCCATTTTACAGATGAGGTAACTGAGGCACAGAGAAGTGAAGTGACCTGCCCACGGTCACACAGCTGACAAGCGGCAGAGCCGGGATTCGAACTCATGACCTCTGACTCCCAAGCCCAGGCTCTTTCCACTGAGCCATGCTGCTTCTCTGATGTAGCAGTAGATGCATCTTTTGTATTATTAGCAGTGAAATCAAGCCAACACTTATCTGAGGTAATCCAGTGAGGGCAGGGATCAGGTCCACCACCTCTATTTATTGTACTCTCTCAACCCCTTGGTTCAGAGGTCTGTACAAAGTAAGCCCTCGATTTATACCATTTTTTTAAGGTATCTGTAAAATGCTTACTGCGTGCCAGATATCGTACCAAGCGCTGGGATAGTTACAAGATAAGCAGTTTGGATACAGTCCCTACCCCACAGAGGGCTCTCAGTCTTAATTCACATTTTACAGATGAGGCCACTGAGGGACAGAGAAGTTAAATAACTCACCCAAAGTCACAAAGCAGACAGGGGCCAGAGTCGGTATTAGAACCCAGGTTCTAGGTTCATGCTGTATCCACTATGCCACGTGGCTTCTCAGTTTAATATTTATTAGGTGGTTTTATTTGACAGTGTTCATCCCTTTTGAAGTTAACTTGGGCACCATGGCTTGTTGCACGCATGCATGCGTGAAGCAGCGTGGCTTAGTGGAAAGAACACGGGCTTGGGAGTCAGATGTCATGAGTTCTAAGCCCAGCTCCGCCACTTGTCAGCTGTGTGACTTTGGGCAAGTCACTTACCTTCTCTGGGCCTCAGTTACCTCATCTGTAAAATGGGGACTGTGAGTCCCATGTAGGACAACCTGATTCCCCTGTGTCTACCCCAGCGCTTAGAACAGTGCTCGGCACATAGTAAGCGCTTAACAAATACCAACATTATTATTACCTCACTTCTCAGGGCCTCAGTTCCCTCATCTGTAAAATGGGGATTAAGACTGTGAGCCCCATGTGGACAACCTGATTACCTTGTACCCCCCCCCCCCCAGCACTTAAAACAGTGATTTGCACATAGTAAGCGCTTAACAAATGCCATTATCATTGTTACTGTTGGAGATATACTTCTTGAAGGATTTTTAAATATAATCAACCTGTCAATGAATCTACTTAAATTTCCTCTAGGCTTTGAAAGCAACTGTGAGATGATTGAAGAAGAAAAGCCCTCTGGGTCAGATTATGGTAATGGGAATGATATTTGGAGAGGAAAGAGTAAAGGTTTTAGAATTCAGAACTATTGGTATACCAACATACGGTATGGGATTTTCATCGTAGTTAAAAGCTCACAGTGAGTCTTCGGGACAGCGGAAATCCAAAGTAATTCAGGCATTTTGAGGGAGAAACCAGATATGAATCCAGAAATGGTGCCAGTGACACACAACCTTTTCATGATTAAAGCAAGAAGACTGGCTCAGTGGTTCATAGAAACAGTTGGAGCTGCCCCAAGCATGTAGGTACAATAAAGGATGACGAGTGATACCTTTAATGAAACTTATAGTCCTCTAAACCAGGGCGGGAGATGGCGTTTTCCTGCCCAAAGATCCCTTGAATCGATTCGGTAGCTCTCCAAAAGATAGGTTGCCCGTTCCTCCGATAACAGAGCAGCAGCGAGCTGCAAGAAGAATTTAGCGTTCAGGCGAACAGATCAATCCAGATATTGCCAAGGAAGGTTGAGGAATCCATTTGAGGTGCGCTACGGCACGCGCTTCCAGTTAATCAAGGCGGTCACCTCCAACTATTTGGCGTGTCTCTTGATGTGAATCCACTGAAAACAATAACGGTTGAGAGGGAATCTTCTCCCAAGTTGCCCGTGCTTACGCAAGGTGATAGAGCAGATGGTAGGCATGTGTGATGCCCCGAAGTCATATTTCTTCTCTACCGAATCTCTGACTGCTACATGGTAACTTCACTGTCAGTAGGTACAAAATCACCAAGTCAGATTAATATTGTTCTCTCTGAAGTATGCACTAGAGTCTCTGAGTCAAATCAAAAGATGCAAGTTAGGGAAATTAACGTGATGATTCCTGCAAGATCGTCCAGCTGTTTGCTGGCAGGTTCCTGAAACCAGAGGCTACAACGAAACTGCTGAAGCACAATGATCCGGCAATATCAGACAACTAGGAGCATTTCCTACCCAGGAGAGATCGTCGTTTGGGGCTAGAGGTACTTTGTTTCTTTAGATGTGGAGCAATTTCCTGAGGCGCGGCAGGAAAACTGACTAAAGTTATTCAATGAATTTGGGATAAACTACAGGAGAAGTCATATTGTTTTCATTCATATAGAGGAGTTTGCTTTTTATGCCTTTGAACTTGAATTCATACTGCAGAACGCCATAGACCTAATTTACCGGCGGCTCTGTCCGAAAATAATTGACCCATGTGGCACGTATGTGAATTGTCCAAAAAACAATCCGGAGAAGCCCAATTCCAGCTCCAAGTTCACCTCTTTAAAAGCCCAGCTGTCTAGCAGGCTTAAGGTCCTGGGTATCTCGGCTGTGTGTCTTGGAAGACTTCTTATAGTTACGGCCGGCAGGAACCCTAGGACTTCTTCCCCTTCCCTCCACCCCCCCTGCCCCTTCCTTACACTACACCTCTCGGTCCATCAGAGCCCTACTGCTGCTAGAGAATTTGAGAGGAATCTCTGTGTGTGTCCTGCATAATTCAGCTAACCATGGAGGTGGGATTCTGCTTCTTAATATCCCCCTCCATAAATCTCCTAAAACATGCATTTTTTGGTCTAGAAAACACAAACTACAGTGTTTAAAAAAAAATCAAATGACAGCTTTTATCTAAAGCTGATAAAAGCTTTATCAGCTCCCCCGATTAGACTGTCTCCCCCGTTTAGACTGTCTCCCCCGATTAGACCGTAAGCCCGTCAAAGGGCAGGGACCGTCTCTATCTGTTGCCGACTCGTTCATTCCAAGCGCTTAGTACAGTGCTCTGCACATAGTAAGCGCTCAATAAATACTATTGAATGAATGAATAAAGCAAATTAAGGAAGATTTCCTTCTTTGTCATCACGAATCCAGGACTTACATATTAGATATTGGCACTTTGATATTCGGAAATCAAGAATATACATAGAAGGGGATTAAATAGGTAAATATACGTTAGGTCCAATTTTAGGTCAAGGTGCGCAGTTTAAGAAAGATTAGGAAGTCAGAAGAATAAGAACATGGGGAAAGGGAGAAGAAATACTAGTGAACATAGAACTTTTACAAGAGATCAAGTACTAGGGGAGGGAGCCATTCTGGAGAATGGAAAAGTGAGTGAGAGGCTTTAGGAGGGAGGAGTAATGAAAGGGGCCTTGTGTATTTGATATTGGCCTTAGTAGTTGATACGGTGAGAATCCACAGTAGAGACCTCAAACAGTTTCATATCTCTATATTAATATGTACACAGTCCCCTTCTTTCCAAGAATTCTGATTACGTCCCACCACAAATGTTTCCTTTTTACAACTCCTTATGAAGTAAAGAATTCTCTATCTGGGGAAACTGAAGCACAGTTAAGTGTTACGTACACGGTCACACGGTCATTACTATCACAGCCAGGATTAGAGCCTGTCTCTTGTGTCTACCTGACCGGAGAATGTTTAATCTTGTGCACCGAAGCCTGTCTCTCCTGACTACCTGACCAGAGAATGTTTAATCTTGTGCACCGAAGCTCCAGAAAAATGCCCCTTTGCCGTTGAAATAATTCATTTTAGCCCTCGAAGGAGGTAATTTTTCCCATATGGCTTATTATTTTACTCGTGAAAGGCTGTAATTGTGAAACCCTGAGAAACACCGTTCTGTAGCCCAAGAGCAACTCAAGCATGGCAAGCTAAAAGTAGGTAACCAGGGGAAACATTTTAATAACATATTGAAACACAACTTAAAGCAATGTTAACATCAAATCAATAGCTGGGAAACTATAGGAGCCGAGCTATCCCTCCAGAAAGAAATAATCAGCGGTGAGGTTATCTGCAGTGAGAAGACATGTTTACTGCCTGTAAACAACAAGATGGGAGGCGAGCCTCTTTCCCCAAACTCCCCTTGCGACAAATTTCCCGTTCAGATTTTCCCAGCCTGATTTTTATCCCTTCACCCTCAAAGATACATTTTTCAAAGCGGGATTATTTGTAATTGGCATTATTTGCATTTGTCTCTCCACAACCATAATCTCTTGGAAATTTGAATATTTTTGTGTCAGTGGACACGACGGAGGGTGCATTCCTACCCTCTTTATATACCACTATCTTTAAAAAATAATAGGATGGAGACGAGATAGTTTTTTTCCCTGGGGTTAAGGACATTTTAATTAATTGGATGGAATTTATGGGGAGAAAATATGAATTCTACTGACTTGACTGAGGAGTGGAACTTCAATCTATAGGTCACACACCTGCTGATGCTTGCGTGCATAAAGGTACTGATATTCTGAAATGTATTAATATAATTGAAGTTTTTCCTGTTTTCTTTTTCATTTATAGAGTTCTGAAAGATGTTTTCTCATTTTAAGAGTTGCTGGACAAAGAGCAGTTTTTTCAATGGATCATTCGGTCTTTGCATTTCATGATGCTACCTAGACCACCAAGTGTTATGCAAGATAAATAAAATCAAAAGGGAAGATTCACTACTGAAAGTCAAACTAACCTCTGTCTAGTTGGGATTTCATTTAGGTGATTTGATCAAGCCCAAGGTGGCCAAAAAAGATATTGAAAGAAAGGAAATAGAAACGCTGATAATTATGGGCCTGGAAGTCATGGATTCTAATTCTGACTCTGACACTTGCCCACTGCATGACCTTAGGCAAGTCACTTAACTTCTCTGTGCCTCAGTTTCCTGTAAAATGAAGATTGTAAGTTCCTTGAGGGAGGGATCATGTCTACCTACTTTATCATTCTTCATGCTCCCAAGTCCTTAGTTTAATGCTCTTCACACACTAGGCACTAAATAAACACCACTGACTGATCTCTAGAGGATTAAATACCTGTTTCCCCTTCTTCTCAAACAATCAATCTGACCCTGAGCTCTGAGGTGGCTGCCTATTTCACTTACTAACTGAGAAGGGCTCAGACATTAACAGAAGGGAACCTAGAAACTAGCTGAAGGCTTCCTTCAGCTTTCCCACTGAGTATCTGCACTTTGAACCAATGCCTACATCATTATGTATTGCAAATATCTTTCCATCTTGCCTTCCCCAAAGTTACATCTGTCCTCTTCAAGGACCAGGCGAAGAGTTCTTCCCATCATTTATCATGTAGGCTTACCCTCTGGTTCTCCCACTTTTCTAAGTAACAGGCAGATCCCTTCACGCTTTCAGAGACTTCTGGAAAGCTGCATCCTCATCAATTTTATTTCCTGACTATTCAAGAAAAATAACAGATCCACTTACCTTCAGGTCTTTTGGGACAGTAGGTAGAACCCCTGTCTTACAGGATGATTGAATCCAGTTATGGCCATCAGGGCTTTTGTGAATCTCAAGTTGATTATGCATACACATCTCTCTAAACACTAATAACAGGTCACCTTAGGTTGGTTGACTCTAGTGACACTAAATTTATTCATCCTGAAACACTAATGTATGCTCCAAGTTAAGTGAGAAGGCAGCCTAAATTTAATAATACAGCCACGTCATGTTTTTTTTTTCCTTTGAGAGGAGAGTATCTCACGAATGTGATGGAGTACCAGAATAGCAACAGGTAGCATGATTTTGAGGTTACATTGATTTGAAGAGAAAGCAGGAATCCTGTTAATTTCCGAGGTCAGAAGAGAGTATCCCTGTCCTGGTGCGGGGAAAAAACAAAAGTATTTCATGATGAAAACCAGTGAACGCATTCATTCTGCAGCCTCTTCATTGAGATTTATGGGTCAGGGAGAGACCTGCTTAATGTTATGAGGGTGAGGTGATATTCGTGATCTCCACCCCTCCCATCCCAAATACCTGGAGCTCACTGAAAGGACTGATTTCAGATTTGATGGCTCTTGTATTTGTCAAAATGTCTTTCCTCATCAGTGATTCTGTTAGGGTTTTCAGTGCTGTGCCTCGGTCTCAACGCAATAACAACTATTTCCAAGTGTGCCTATACAGTCCCTTATTTACTCCTCGTTTGAAAATAGAACAGTTCCTTAGCTCCACAGAAATCTTATGAATTTTTACCAGGTAGATGTGCATTCTTAAAATAAATCAGTAATCGTCAAAAGCTTCTCAGTATCAACAGAGATGCATTCTCAAGCTAATTGCTTAATGTCTTTTTGACAGTTAGTTCCTAACACTTCTATAGCTGAGGCAGGTTTGCTTGGCTCCTGGTTATTTTTAGACATGCTCCTATTCATCATATTCAGAGTGAAATTCTGTTTGTTTCCTTAAGCTGGGCATAAATCTAATAAAGAAGCAACCTTCATTACTCTGTGGATCTTTAAGCCCACTTCAATATTTTCAGGCTATTTTCTTCCAGTTAATAGTCTCTTTCCAGAAGACTCACTCATCTTGAATAAATCTTGTTTTAGTTTAAATAACCCTCCTCATCAATCTATATGCAGAGACAAGCACCTATATACACATTCATCTACCTCTACAGCATTCACAAAATGCCAGCTTCTGATTGTTTCCCTCTGTGCTTTTCCAAGTAATTCCCTCTGGGAATTTTCACTGCATCATGGGATTGTCATTCTCCCAGAACCGATATGCTCCTCCACCGGGGCCAGGGGAGAACTTTGTCGGATGGAGATGTAGTAGAACTATTCTTGCCAATGCTAAGCCCATGGTCCTTCTCCCCTTAGGTTTGAAGTAGGGGCAGTCGTGGTTATGAAGTCCTGACCTAAATCATCCCCAGAGCTATAAGGCTAGAAAAAGAAAGACATTCTTCTTGAGATGAGCCTGAGAAGTATTATTTATTGAAACACATTGTAATTCAGTGTAACGGTGAATCAATAATAGTGAAATTATAGTGGCCGAGCAGATCATCCTGGCAGCAGGACACTTCTGGTTGACCATGAGACCATTAGTGAGGGCCATAAAGAGAGGCAATTCCCACAGGCAGGGGCTTCAGAGATTATCCAAATGTGATCCAGGGTGTTTTAACATTGGGGGGGTATAGCTTCTGAAGGAAGTCAGTAGTGACTGACTGTCAGTAGCGAGAGAGCTGAAAATGGGGTATTCAAAAATTAGAGGGTACTATTTGTTGTCATCCAAAGTCCTGGGAGGATCCGGACCACCAATCTTGCAATATTCCTCCTTTAAGGTTCTTTTCTAGCAACCGTAGCCAAAGGAGGGATTTCTCCTTTGAAAGGCAGTTTAGGATTTTTAACCAGGTAAACTGTATTGTGTCACCATTAAAAGATAATCTTTAGGTCAGAATCTCCAGCTGCATAAGTAATTGCCTGGCAGAAAGTTGGACTTTGGGAGGTACAACAATATTTTTAACTCTTTGACTCCATTAGTATATTACTACTTTCAAGTTTACTAACTAGATTATAAAACTACTCTACAATTGTACGACCAGACAAGAGATGAAGATGCTTCGTTGAACCCTTTCTTCATCCAAGTCAGTAAAGCAGGACTCTGCTTACTCCCCTGGAAACTATCCCATATTCCCATTCTTGAGATTGGGAAAGGTGACTAATAAACTAGTCAATCACAAAGCGGGTAAGTGGAGGTGCCGCAATTAGAACCCAGGACCTGACCGCCAGGCTGTGCTCTTTCCACTAGACCACACCATTTCGCCAAGAGATGCGGACCTCCTCAGCTGTTGGCTTTGTACAGTTGGGGAACTGATCCTTGCAATTGGGAAAAGAGGGAGCAAAAGTCACTCCCCGGCTTGACTTTGCTGAAACTGCTATTGATGCAATCCTAAATTTAGTGTTGCTTTTTCCAAACGATAATTCCGTAGTGACTCACCTCTGGTTTGCGACCTACTGTACAAGTCCCTTCTGTATCTTCCCTTCCCATCTCCCCGTAACACACGGGATCTTTCCCTTTAATATCTCCTTAGTCCACCATTTCTCTCTTTTTTCTTTTGTAGTATTGTTGTACCCTTTTAAGTGGATTTATCCTTATTGAATTTCCTCTCATTTGGTTTAGTTTATTCCTCCAATTAGCCTCCTCTGTTTGGGTTTTTAATCCTACTCTTCAAGTCTGGCAATTGTGCACTGGGCAGACTTGACAGAGGAGCTCTCTGCTCCATCATTCAAAAGAGAGCACATGTTAGTTCCAGAATTTAATCAGTTGGATTCCATTTAATTCCTCCTTCAAACCTGATTTTATACCTTTAACCACCTCCTCCCTTCTTTCTGGGCCATCCTGGACCCTTCTTTCTGTCGTCTATCTGTACTGTATTACTCTAGTGGTAAAATGACAGGCGTGTATTAAAACCTTCAAGGTATAACACATCAGTTTCTTTGTCAGAGAAGAGACCTGATTTTGCTTGGTAGATTTTATTTCTCCTCAGTTCCCTGAAAGTAGAAACTATATCTTCTGTGTTTATTTTTATCAGTCGATCAATCGATAGCATTTATGGAGCACTTCCCATGTGTAGAGCAGTATACTGAATGTGTGAGAGAGTACGGTACAGTTGGTAAACATTTGGAGTTTAAAATCTAGTGGGAGAAACAGTAAAAAAAATTACAGATAGAGAAAACTACCAAGTATAAGGATGCATGCATAAGTGAGTGCTGTATAGAATTCAACCATTTTCTAGCGCACCTGATGTGTTCAAAGCATGTATTAAGTAATTTGGTGAAGTACCAAAATATGACATTCCTTTCCATGAAAATGTAATAGGACAGAGAAGCAGACATATATAGATAATCTACAGCAGTGGGAGTTGAAAAACTAATAAATACAGATGGAACAATAAGACAGGAAAAAGGATTTAGCTAAATAGTGAGATACGCGCAAAAAGCACTGGGATGGCTCAGGAGATGGCATGATGGGAAAAGTGAGAGACATTAAATTGGGGGGTGCATCATGGAGAAGGGGGGCTACGTTATGTCCCCTGACCTTAAAGAACTGTAGAGGAGGCTAGGCACTTTGCAAGAATGTAAATCAAACAGTAACAAAAGATGGTATCCACATGAAGAACCCATCAGTATCTCTATCTTGCTTCGCTCTATTTCAGCACAAATGTTGTGGAGAATCTACTCTTCCTTTCATTTCCTGTTACTTCACTCACTTTCTGCTCACCGCACCCGGTTCTCCTTATATACCTCAGCAGAAGTGGGGTAGAAATGGACACTCTTTAGTTTCTTTTTCCTACTGCCTAGGTCTGTGACATATAGCTCTTTACTTATATTTCCTTCTTGTTCCTTTGCTTTTTAGGGGGTTGTTCATAGGCCGGATTAACTGGGGGTGGATCATAGTCTATATAGTAACTATAAAAAGACAGTTGTCTAAATCTGTCTGCAGCCCGGCTTGGCTTTACACATTGACGAGTCAGAAAGCCAGCGGAGTGATTTTGGAAGAGGGACAAGAAGGTTTTAAAGAGAGAATCAGAGCAATTGTCTTTTGTCCCACCCACCTCCCCAAAATAGCTGAATTTTTTTTTTTCACTGACATTAGTTGGTCTCATTCTGTGAGTTATAGTGACACGTGCAGTGTGCAATTGGGAAAGGTTTTCAAATTCATATTTACCCCAGAAGTACCAACTGTAAAATGATGTACTACAGGACAGTAATTGGGAAAACCACAAAAGATAGGAGAAGAAATAAACAAGCAAGCAGTGAAGTTAAACAAAGGCCACCGATTCAAGTAGTAGAAGAAAAATAGCTAAAGTGGTACCGGGCATGTTGATTGATTGACTGGAATGGGAATAATAAGAAGCCAGTAAAGGGGGTATAAAGACTAGAGGAAGGCATTTGACATTTAAAGGCCATTTAAAGGACAGGATGGATGGAAGAGGGGAAAAGTACAGGGAAGAACAGAAAACGATGTCCAAAAGAAGAAACGGAGCATGTGGAGTGAGGCAACCCCTTTACTTTAAAGGCTGAGAGGTTCTGAATATCAGCTGAGAAGGGCCCTTAACCCTTGAGAGAGGACCTCAGTCGAAGTGTTGAAATATTCCAAAAATGCACATTAAAATGCCTAGTTACTGTGCAACAAAAAAGCAGTATTTGCAGTGTGCTTTCATCAGATCATTCACGAATGTGTCTTCCAGTAAAAGAAACAAAGTGGGATCATTTCGAAAGCAGTTTGTAAGTGTTAGAAAAGTTGCTTCTTAACTATCAACCTCCTCGGTGATCTTCCTTTCCTCTCTAGTGTCCAATATCCCCTCTGCTAGGCAGATCGTTTTTCTACATTATTCTGCACACATCTCCCTACTGCTCTAAAACCTCCCACGGCATCTCTCACATCAAGCAGAAAACTCCCGACCACTGCCTTTAAGGCTCTCGATCAGCTCTCTCCCTGCTAATCCACTCTTTTCTCCCACTAAATACCAGCTCGCACTCTACATTCTTTTCATGTTCATCTTCTCAATTTTCCCATCTCCAACCCCTTGCTCATGCCCTTCCTCTTGCCTGCTATTCCCTCCCTCTTAAAATCCGTCGGACCACATCTCTCCTCATCTTCGAAGAACTTCTGCAATCCCGCCTCCTCCAGGAGGCCTTCCCCGATCGATTTTTCTTCTGCCCTCCTCGTGTCAACTCTGCAGAAGTGCACTCACAGCCAACACCGTGCTTATTATTGGTAAAGAGGCCAATCAAGATTTCCCCTACATCTTGAGGGAGTCCTAACAGAAAAACCCAGACTCTTCCTGCTGAATTTGAGCACCACTTGATTATATAGGTTTTTATATCCTATACCCTGTATGTATTTTTACATGTACAGCACAGGCCCGCTGAGGATCCATTTGGAAAAACATAACTGCTGGA
Source organism: Ornithorhynchus anatinus (assembly GCF_004115215.2). Taxonomy (NCBI): domain Eukaryota; kingdom Metazoa; phylum Chordata; class Mammalia; order Monotremata; family Ornithorhynchidae; genus Ornithorhynchus; species Ornithorhynchus anatinus. The sequence continues at coordinate 6,183,528 of NC_041751.1, read as the reverse complement.
GTGAGGAGACCTGGGTTCTAGTCCCAGTTCTAGAAACTTTCTGTGGTGCAAATTTCTTATGAAAGAACCACCTAAGGCATTCCAAGAGGAAACCTGAAGAAATAGCTTCCTGGTGTGGGTGTCGGAGAGTACTGGCAAGACAACTGCCTTCTGGGTTACGTTGCTGTGATCATTTTGTTTGAAATCGGAAGCCGCACTTAAAAAAAAAAATCCTCTGTGTGCACTTTTTTGAAGGTACTTTTTAAGCGCTTACTATATTCCAGGAACAGTATTAAGTGCAAAATAATCTGGTTGAACACTGTCCCTGTCCCACATGGGGTCCACGGTCTAAGTGACCAGGAAGAGGATTTAATCCCCATTTTATACAGAAGTTAAGTGAGGCACAGAAAAGTTAAGTGACTTTCCCAAGGTCACCAGGAGTCAGGATTAGAACCCAGGTCCTCTGACTCTCAGGCCCGCACCCTTTCCACTAGGCCACCTGCTTCTCAGTGTGCTGCATCTCTGCCTTTCTCCCCACCATTCCACTCCATGCCCCAGCAGGAATACGACCGGTAGGAGCGAGGCTCCGTGGAAAGATCCTTGTCCTGGGAGTCAGAGGTCGTGGGTTCTAATCCCATCTCCACCACTTGTCTGCTGTGTGACCTTGGGAAAGTCACTTCACTTCTTTGTGCCTCAGGTACTTCATCTGTAAAATGGGGATTAAGACTGTAAGCCCCATGGGGGAGAACGTGATTACCTTATATCTCCCCCATCGCTTAGAACAGTTCTTGGCACATAGTAAGCACTTAACAAATACCATCATTATTATTATTATTATTATTATGAGGAAAAAGGGAGTGTGAGGGGCACAGAACAAACTTTAGCCCTACAATCAATTCTTGGTTAAAAATTGGGGGGCCAGAAGTTGCAGGACCAAGATTTGGCCGTCATTCCTGACAGGAGAATCCACTGTCACCATCGGGCACACATAGTGAAAATTTACCGTTTTCCTCGATGCCAAATGAATGACCATCTTTCCGACTCATGGGCTTTCTTTACAGTTTGCCTGCCCGTAGAGAGAAACCAAAAGAGCTTCAGTCAGACTGTCTGGAAGAAACAGAAATCAACTGTCTACCGAAGTACCTTCCCAATTTAGGGGAGATATTGAAATAGGGCATGGTGAGCCACTGGGTTCAATTCGGTCCCAACAGAGGAGCGTTTCACGGTTAATGCTCTCGGCTCTTTCGGAAGTAAGGTCAGCTTACCTCTATCACCTGAAACTCAAAAGAAATGAAAGAAAGACTCAAGATACAAGATGAACGTTTTGCTCACAGATAATGAAACAACCCATTCTTCCGGTATGAAAGAGGGTTGTTAAATGTATAAATTCAGACTTTATTTTTTACCAAGATAAAATTAGGCATAATTATTTCAATTCGAAGTTACGGACAAGGTTGATTTTGATATGAATACATATTTACCTCCATTCAGCTATATCCCTTTGACTTGCCTTGTATTTTGCAATTCATTCCTTGAAGTGATCCTCTGAGAATTTTCAGTTTAATTGCTCTCTCAAGCAAATGGTCTTGTACTGTTTGAAGTGACAGGTGGGTAATAAGCTAATAAAACACGTTTCCCTCAACAGCGAGTTTAAAAGCTTTATACAGAATGAAGTAAACTGTTTTTATTCTGTGTTATGGCACTAGGTTTTAATAGACACTCGTTCATGTCTCTGACACCTGAACCTTGACCTACTGTACCATAAACTGATAATCTTGGATTGAAAGAAAGTGCAGGTTATTGGCAAGGTCTTGAAATGACCTCTACCCATTTTTAGTTTCTTATTTCTTGTGTTTACCGGTCTTGGAAATGACAGCAGCGTGTATGTGGGTGTGTATATATGTTTGTGTGTTTCCGTGCGTGTACGCACATGCACATGCGTAAAATGCTATTCGTTGCTGAATTGTACTTTCCAAGTGCTTAGTACAGTGATCTGTACGCAGCACTCAATAAATAAGATTGAATGAATGAATTTGAGGAAAGGGCCTCATGAGTTCTAAGAACACTTGAAACTTCTGGATTAGGCAGCATGGTTGAGAAAGGGGAGGTGTTAAACAATTTTTAATGGCATTCTTTAAGCACCTACTATGTGTCAGGTACTGTCCTAAACGCTGGGGTATATACAAGCATATCAGGTTGGACAGAGTCCATGGCCCAAGTGGGGCTCACAATCTTAAACCCCAACTACATGTTGAATAATTAGCCTGTCAAAGGGCAGGGACTGTCTCTATCTGTTGCCGATTTGTACATTCCAAGCGCTTAGTACAGTGCTCTGCACATAGTAATAATAATAATAATAATATTGGTATTTGTTAAGCGCTTACTATGTGCAGAGCACTGTTCTAAGCGCTGGGGTAAACACAGGGGAATCAGGTTGTCCCACGTGGGGCTCACAGTCTTAATCCCCATTTTACAGATGAGAGAACTGAGGCACAGAGAAGTTAAGTGACTTGCCCACAGTCACACAGCTGACAAGTGGCAGAGCTGGGATTCGAACTCATGAGCCCTGACTCCAAAGCCCCTGCTCTTTCCACTGCGCCAAATACTATTGAATGAATAATTCTATTGTATACCCCTGAGTTGTTTAGATCAGTGTTCTGCATACCTTAGATGCTCAATAAATATAATTGATTAATTGGTTGATTGAAGATCTTCAGGTTAGTTTGGAGCAATGCTCTTCTAGCCCTCTTGAATTCCTTTTCTACCTCTTTGTATATCCTTTTGCATTTTCATTATATTTGTAATAGTATGTAGTGGAATATGCACGCACACATTTTGGAAGTTCGCGATAAAGAAATGGCTCAGTCCCTGCCCACAGGGAACTTGGAAATAAACATACACTCATCCACTTGTAATCCATGGACTGTATCCAAATACATTATAAGGAGCTTATCTGAAATTTCCAATTTAAATTTGACGTTCCTTTAAAAAAGATTATCTTTTTCCGGGCATCCTAAGTACTCTGGAAGCTGGTTTCTTGAGATCATTGGGAAATAAGACTGGGTCCCTGGATGTCCAGATTGTTGACAGTTCTAAACAAAAACAGCCACTCACTTTGCAAAATAATCCTCAAATGCCTATTTATATATTTATTCTCAGTTTTAGAATGTAGGATGCTAAGGTTTTTTTTTCTTTTAGCAGCAAAGTCGGTGGCTTGGTGACTAACTTGATTCACAGCAACAATGTACACATTAAGTGGAAACCTTAATACTAAAGTACCATGACAGTAGGCAGGATACATGATATATTTGGCATCAATTATTTTTATGTGTAAAGCATACGAATGAAAGTCAGATCATAATAATTTCTCCATTACCATGCTATCATCATAATGTTTAACACTACAAGTCAAGAGTACCTATTTTACCAGCCAGTATTTGCCGCCTTTTGTTACATTAAGAGAAAAAAAATAAATACAAGATTTTGAAATGCCACAGATATTTACATATGAAAACAGCATGTGCTCTAGATACTTCCATAGCAAAGTTACTAATAGTAAATGAATTGCAGGCCATTCAGAATCATTAAGATTGACAGCGTAAAGGCTTTGGAGCCATTACAATGTCAAAGAAAGACAGGGTCTTCCCTCCCCTCCCCACATACATTTTAAAGTTTTGTCAGATTTTCCATAATTAACCCTGATATTTGATGTTTTATATCTCGGCCATTCAAAATCACATTGGGTTGCAGCTACCTGGCAGACAAGCATTCAGGCTGTGTGTAGATTTTTCAGGGATGCTGAAAATGCCATTTTGACTTCAAAATGTGGGTGGTTTTATGGGTCTTGCTGAAAATAAAGCACAGATTCATGGAGAAGAGCCACTCTGAGGGAGTATAAATGTGAAGATTTGCATCACCCTGCTTCGGAGCCTACTTGGAACAGGTAGAACTTTTTTAATGACGAACATCCAAACATTACTTGTGCTACTGTGTACTGGTCCTCCCCGTCCCCCGTCCCCCCCCCCGGTGACAATCCCCCATGTATTTCAAATTTCAGATTAGTATTTTGAAGAATCTGAAGCTAACAATGTTAGTGTATGGTTCAAATGTCCACAATATTGCATAAAAAACTTAGTCTCCAAATGAAGACACGATAATGAAAGGTTGGCTTTTACGAGGAACAGGGGATCCCAACATGAAGCTATAGGCTTGTGATTGCATCCATAAGGTGAATATATTTCAATAGGGACTGTGGGAAGAAAAAATAAATAAATTTAATCATTTTATTCCAAAGATCTCAAAATGTCTTTCCAGTGATTATCACCTTTTGGAAGAATGGAAGTCAAAGGAAATTTCAGGCTATTTTCTGGGAATCCTTGTTACTGAATGCTAGCTATTAGGGAAATGTAACTTTTAGGGGGGAGCTCCCGGGGCCTGGTTAAAAATCGAGTAGGGAGGGGGCAGGGGTGGAGAAAAATGGAGGAACATACAGCCCCATAGTGTTTGTGAGAACTTAGCAAGTCATGCAGTGAATATTCCCAGAGGAAGTGGCTTTCATTCCCGTTACCGGCCTTGGGTCCAAATGTGTTAAATGTCTGTTAGAAGGGAATAAATGAGGACTTGTCACAAGTTCATAAGTTATTCCTGTTTCTTAGAAAAATACTTGGTGGAATTGTCGACAGAGATGGGAAGTTGGGAGGAGGAGAGGTTTTGCAGGGATGATGAGTAGTTAAGTTTTGGACAAGGTAGGTCTGAGGTGCAGGCTGGCCTGCCAAGGAGAGATGCCCAGGGAGTAAGGGGAAATGTTCAGTAGATGAGAGGTTGGGGCTGGAAAGGTAGATGTGGGAGCCATCTGCTTCAGTGGAGTACCGTGTCAGTGGAAGAATTCCCCCAGAGAGTGGGTGAGGAATAAAAAGAGTTGAGGGAGCCAGAACTGAGCCCTCAAGGACACCTAGAGTTAGGGGAAAGAATATGGACCTGGAGTCAAAGAACTTGGGTTCTAATCCCGGCTCCGCCATCTGCCCGTTGTGTGGCCTTGCGTAAATCACTGAATGTCTCTGAGCCTGTTTCCTCATCTGACAAGGGTTATTTAATGCCTGTTCTCCCTCCTACTTGGACCACGAGCCCCATGTGGGACAAGTTATTTAATTATCTTGTATCTGCCCCAGTGCTTAGCACAGTTCTTGGCAGGTTGCAAGCGCTTAACAGGTATCACAGTTAAGATTCTTATGGTTATTAAGGGTGCAAGGTGGCAGAGCAGAGTATACAGAGTAAAGGTTTTAGGACAAAACTAAAAGAAAGCATTCAAAGGTAGGAGGACAACCAGGTTAATGGCGTGTTGACAAAACCGAGACCCGGTAGGGTTTCAGGGCAGAAAATGTAGTCCGCCGTGTCACTGACGGTTGAAAGATCAAAGAGAATTAGAACAGAGTAGAACTCATAGAGCTTGGCTTTTGGGAGATCACTTGTGACCTTAGAGAATGCAGTTTCAGTGGAGTAAAGGGGTCAAATACCTGATTAAAGGAGGACACAAGGGCACAAGGAGGAAAGAAAATGAAGACAGTAGGTTTAAGATATGGTATTAATTACATTATCGCTACTAATAATTATTGTGGTATTTTATGAGTTCACTTTCTGTCAACTGCTCGGGTAGATATAAGATAATTAGTCTAAGTAGGAGGGAGGATAGGTATTTAATATTTAACCTCCACTGTGCAGATGAGGGAACTGAGGCACGGAGAAGTGAAGTGACTTGCCCAAGGTCACACAGAAGACAAGTGGCGGAGCCAGGATTGGAACCCAGGTCCTTCTGACTCCCAGCCCAGTGCTCTATCTACTAGGCAATGCTATTTCCCTGGATCATGAATGATAGAAAAGGCATCACCTTCCACCTCCTGCTCCCTGCCCACCTCAAAATAAACCCTTCCCGAGGCAGCGGTCCAGAGATAGGGAAGGAACCGACGTGATTTAAACCCAGGATACAGCCCGACACACTCATCACACAAAGGGTATCTGTTCGAGGAAATGTAATTTAGTGCACTTTATAGCCTCGCTGCCTCATTGCTGTCAGTTTTTTTTCGGAGCCGTAAACAGAAAAAGATCTTACGTTGATAGATTGTGCTTCCTCTCAGAATTTTGGGATTCTAAGCTTGTGGTGCCAAATTGAGCCGTGTTGGGCAATATCCAATCAGAAAGGCAGCCCGCCACTAAATTATTACAGTCGGAGAGAAGAACGATCCCTTCATCGGAAGGTGTTTACCCGAAGATTTCGTATTTCTGGCTCGTAACCATCTGGACTTTTCTCCAATATTTTTTGCGAAGGTTAAGTGAGTAACTCTAAGCCGGCCAATTTGCACCGAGCAGGTCGTGATTCCTGTCAGTGTTTGGCTTCTGATTCTGGGCAATTTTGTTTGTCGTTTCCTTTGTGTGTTAGGGTTACAGCCTGCAATTTCCACCAATCCTGGTCATTATTTAAATGAGACAAATGGGCTCTTGTCAAGGAACGTGATCTGAGTGACATTATTATTCTGACCTAGTGTAAATGTCATGACCCGCCTTGGATTTCCAGCAGCAAATGAAAGGAATCAGGCAGTCAAGGTGACAAGAGGCCTATCCATAAATCAACCACTTAGACGTTACGATAAGTTTTATTAAAGAGCAAATGGATTTCTTGACATTATGCTTTTATACATACGAGGCAGTAAATGTAAATGAAAGCATTTTCTCCCCTCGAACAGATAAAACTGATTAGGCTCAGGAAAGTAGAAAAATGCAGCTTAATATAATGCAAATGGCCTATGATTTGGGCACCAGGGGTGGGGAGGGATTTCTTATTTATGCGTGATGGTCTAGAACTTCCAAAATATTAGAAGTGGATGCCACGATTGAAATGTTACTGGAGCAAGGCAATTCATAGTTAAACAACTGAAACAGCCCCCTATTGTAGCTCATATAACTCATTACCTCCAATATTTTCCCCGACAGAAGGTTTAACAATTATTTCATAGGTTTTCAAAATTCCATTACATTCTGGTTTATGAATGATCTCAATGAATCGGGAGGGGAGAATCGAGCAGTTTTGTTGTTCTTTCCATTTATGCTCACATCTACTGTCCGTTCTGCTTCCACATATGTTTACGCCCCCATTCTGGGACAGATGCTTCAGATTTAGACCCTCGCTCTCCTTTTCTGCTCAATGTGTTTTGTGTTGTCAGATCCTTTCAAATGTGTGAAATGAAACATGTCTCTCAAAAATAACTTTTTTGCATCCTTCAAAACTTTATGAATCAGATCGCATAAGTCCCTCTTTAATCATGAACCTCTTATGTATTCCAGCATGCAACAATAGAGATTGATGTAACTCTGAAGAAAATAGAAATATTAAAAGCAGTAACTAAGAATTGCAGAACAAATTCCTTGTGTCACTGTGGAAATTATAGCTATAATGCACTGAAGGAAATATTTAGATGTTTGGGGTTTTCCTAAAATTCACAAGAAAAAATAAACAGGAGAATTTTCTAAATGTCCAAGTGAGATGAAGTTTTCTACTGGAGTGAGCAAACTCTGTAGAGTTTTAGCCAGCCTAAATGATCTAATCTCAAGATCTAACTCACTTTGTCAGTCCTCACATGGTGAGGAATGTGTATCGGTATGTGAAAGGAGGAAGCCTGAAGAATATTTTCCTCGTTCAAGCCAAGGGAGGTGCTGATGCCATTCCAATAAAAAGCGCATTCTACAACACATATTCTATTTTCAACAAACTAAGGTTCGTGGCAGGAAAAGGAGAATTTCGGAGAATAAAAAGATGAGTCAGTTTAATGTCTTATTTGAGGGTTCAAAAAAGGTCGTATGCCTGGCTCAGGGAAATGGGTATCTCTCACGAGAACCGTGATATTTTTACTCAGAGAAAATTTGCCCACACCAAGAATATTAAGGACAGCATGTAGTAATACCACCAGGCTTCCCTCACAAACTTCTGAATAGCTCCCTGGCATAGGCCTGAAAATGAACCTCTGATACTAGAAAATTTGAAGGTTATTTTCACATTACACCCACTAGCCAGAAAAATGGGGAAGATGGAAAAATAGAGTCTCTTCTTTCCGGGATGAACTCCTGGATGGAGACTGGGGCTAAAATTAGATAGCCTCTCCATCGCCCTTTAATAGAATCTGTGAATTTCATACTCTAATTGCTGTCAGAGTTTTATGGGACAGAGTTCTCCATCCAATCCCCCTCTTGCGTTCTCGCCACCAACGAAACAGAAGTGGCCTAAGGGAAAATGATTTCCTAGACTCTGGCCAACTTATGGAGCTCTTGGAGGAGTCAGAGAAATTACACCTTAGTGAATAACTGTGGGTGAGAGGAAGGATTGTGGTCCCAAACTTTGCCTCTGTTATGTCTCTTCATTTTCCTTTTGGTAAGTAGGTATGGAAGTTAAATGGGTGGAATGGTCCACTCGTGTGTGTTTGTGACTGTTTTTCTATGGAACGTAATATGGGTTACTCGCAGCCCCCCGTGTAAACCGACGGTTGTAAGCGAAGGGATGGGAATAGGCTCGTCTCTTTCGTATGCTGCTCTCAATGCAGGCTTTCTCCAATCTTTCCCATCTTTTCTTATCTTTTCATTTTTACCCCTTTAAAAACCCAATTAATTTTGTGTATTTATCTGCTTAACAAAATGAGGCCGTACACTGTAAGAAAATGGCATGTGGAAATGCACGTTGTCAGGGCAAAAATCTGAGCTCTTTCTCATTTTTCAAAGTTTTTAACAACAGTTTTGAAACATTATGTGCAAAGACAAAAATAAAATCAATTACTATCTGCCAATTGCAGGAGGTGAGAGGATAATAGAAAAAACATATTAACTATAATTCTGCATGGGACAATATAAGATTCTAATCTAATCTTATTGTAATCTTCTAATTTAAATTTCAATTTCTAAGAGTGGGGAAAATTAAAGATACCGCTGTAGATTTTAACAGAGCCTAGAAATGTTTGTCCCGGCTTTTACTACAGTGTTCATTCAGACTTTTCCCACAACACAATCAACATTAGCAGCTTAGGGGATTCTCAAATGGAGAAATGAATTGCTTCATGGAGAGCAAATCAGAGAAGAAATAGGTTTCCCCTTCAACCTGCAGACTGACTTTAATGGCTTCTATCAGGGACACTCCAAGGCCTTTTTCTTATAGAGTTCCCTTTGTGGACAGTGATTCCCTCTTCTTTGTTGTCTGATACCACTAACGGAAGGGTAAAATTCAGTTTTATTTCTATTATATGTTCTGTCATTTTTTTTTGGCAGTTGGTAATATCCTATCCAAGCCTTGACGGTCAGATGTTAGGGTGCAGTGAAGGATTCTGGATACTTTAATAGAGACCCTAAAGAGACTTCATACTTATATCGCTGAGATATATATATTTTTCTTATCGTATTGGCCTCTCTCTCTAGGCTATATTCCAATAGTTGTTTTGTTTTCGGGGTTGTTTTTTTTCTTTTCTCGATAATTGATAACACATCTAAGTTGGAACGTCTTCTGGGGACGTGATGAACACCAAAATATTCCCTGGTTTTAATTTTTTTTTAAATCTGGAACTTTTCCAGCTGCCCTTGGAATTATGCTTAGAGCATTTGAAATTCTTATGTTTAGAAACATTTTCCTGGCCATCTATTCCATTGGATACCGATGTGATTGATAACACATCTAAGTTGGAACATCTTCTTGCGGTGTGATTCACACCAAAATATTCCCTCGTTTTAATGATTTGGGGTTTGTTTTTTTTTTTTTGTAATCTGGAACTTTTCCATTTGACCCTGGAATTATGTTCATAGCATTTGAAATGCTTATGTTTAGGAATATTTCCCGGCCATCTATTTCATGGATACCGATGTGATTTATTTGATTTACTAGGAAAAACCATCCCCTCGACTCTGTCAGAGTCTCCCCATCCTAATTTTTAATCTTCCCTATGTTCACCGCTATTTCTGAGGAAATATTTGAAAAATATTTTCCTGTCAAAATTTATCATGTTTGTCCAGACATACTAGAATAATTATGATGAGTCTATCAGAGACTATTTTCCTAGTAAAATGTGGCATGAAGATAGGCAGGAAAAATTAGGAAATTCAGAAAATTTTCAGTATGGGGATCTCCCTTGTTCAGGAGCGACATTCAACTGTTTTCTTTCTTTCCTTTCAGTGGCCTTCCCGCTAGTGGATGTTCCAATCCCCAGAAAAATTACTCAAAGTAGATGAGCGTTTAAATGATTACATGTACTAAGCGCTTGCAGGTGAGGGAACTGAGGCTCAGAGAAGTAACGTGGCTTGCCCATGGTCACACAGAACCTAAGTGGCAGAGCTAGGATTACAACCCAGGCCCTCTGAATCCCAAGCCCATCTCTTTCCACTTGGGCCACGCTACTTCTCTCTCTCTCTATAATATAACATAAAGAGAGGAATATATATAATTCCTTGGAATACATCCTTGGAGTACTCTCCCTATACTAGACAAGTTTATATGGCAGTGACCTACCCTTCAATAGTTCAAGTAGGCATTTAAGGAGCACGTGCGGGTAACACGATCCACTAGGCTGCAGGATCTGAAAAAAATCTAGGCTAAGTGAAACAAATTATTTTATGAGTGTATGCTCATTAGTTACTCGGAATTGCTAGAAGTGATGGTTTAAGCCAGACCTTTAACATCACCAGAACAAATTGTTAGTATGAGCTGTTCCTTCTAATTTTTCTGGAGAAAACTCTGTCATATAAATGCATGAAAATTAGAACAATTTTTAGAATGTAATTTATAGGACCTTGCATACCATTTAGCTAGCAGATCATGACAGCCACTTTGTAAATGTTATAGTAACCTTCCATTATGTACTGTAAATGTGTATGTAGACAATTTTTAAACATAAATTACAGGGATTCTTAAAATGCATAATACTTTCCAGATTGTAATGGCTCATTGGAGCTGTTATGGTCTTTCGTGTAAATATGTATTTAGTGTCTTTCCTAAAATCTGTTTTGTTTTCCCAGTTGACTCTGATGTCTCTAGAATGAGGCCTATGTTTATAAATCCATATTTAGGGAATTTTAAATACAGATTTTTGTACCAATAGCCTTTTAGAACAATCCAGGTCTTCGTTGTCTGAGAAATTAAAGCTCTTTTATCAGCTATATGGGTTGTTGATATTCTAACTGACATCAGTTCATCTGCTACTCTTGTATTCTAAATCTTTGAGATTTAGGCTGTAAACCAACAGCGGGTCTGCTTACCAACCAATTATAATAATCATTGTTATGGTATTTGTTATATGCTTACTATATGCCAAGAAATGCACTAAACACTGAGGCAGATACAGAGCTAATCCACCCGAACACATTACTTTCCTACACAGAACTAACAGCCGAAGGGAAAACTGTGGAATCTATGAACAGGATAACCAAGGAAAGAGACACAGACATGTCGATAAAATGATAATAATAATAATGATGGCATTTGTCAAGCGCTTACTATATGCCAAGCACTGTTCTAAGCACCGAGGGGAGGGATAAAAGGTAATCAAGTTGTCGCACATGTGGTTCACAGTCTTAATCCCCATTTTACAGATGAGGTAACTGAGGCCCAGAGAAGTTAAGTGATTTGCCCAAAGTCATACAGCTGACAAGCGGCAGTCATCCCGGCTCTGGGCCAGGGACCCCTACCCAACCTCGGCTTCCACTCGGGCCTCGCGGGGACCCCCTTCTTCACCCCCCCCCAATCTACTGAGGAAATTTATCAAATCTGCCATTTTTGAACTTGGCTTAAATGCTAGATTGATTGGGAGAAAGATCAGAAAGGATTCAGGAATCAGATTATCACTCCCTTGAGAGCTGGGGCCATGGGAATTTTATTTGTTTGGAAACTTCCAAACATCCACTCCACTGCTCAGTGGGGAATTAATTGAACCTGTAAAAGTTGAGAAAGAAATGATTTCTCTTGAGTGTGATTATCAATCGATCAATCAAATATAATATCTGAGTGATTATTCAGTGAAGAACACTGTACCAATACAAATGTAAGAAATTATGTATTTTCTTATCTCTAGATCCATCTCTATGTCTTGTGAGACCTGAGAATAGACACTGGACATGCTTTGAGGAATGGAGAGCCTGAATAAAGTAAAAGGGAGTGGAGATTTGGAGTACTGAGTAGATGTCATTACATCATTGGTTACTGAGGTAGAAATGAACTGGAGTGATTTATTTCCAGGGACTGGAATAGGCCAGTCTGTCAGTCAACAGTAGTTTCTGCAACATAGTACATTAAAGCCCTGTGGAGAGGAAACCATGTCTGCAAGACAATGACTCTCCCCCCCTTCAAAGCCTTACTGAAGGCAGGTCTCCTCCAAGAGGCCTTCCCAGACTAAGCTCCACTTTTCTTCATCTTCCACTCTCTTCTGCATCACCCTGATTTGCTCCCTTCTCTCTTCCCCCACTTCCCAGCCCCACAGCACTTACGTATATATCTGTCATTTTGTTTATTTGTACTGATGTCTGTCTCCCCCTTTCAGACTGTGAGTTCGCTGTGGGCAGAGATCGTCACTTTTTATTGTCGTATTGTACTTTCCCAAGCGCTTAATACAGTGTTCTGCACACAGCAAATATTTCATAAATATGATTGAAAGAACGAATGAGTGAAAAGGTGGAAGACAGTCTCCTTGTCATAAAAAAGTTCACGTGTAATGGAGAGGCAAACACAAATCAGCATGATAGTGTACCTGCCAGGGGATGAGTTATCACCACAACGCTTTCACCCTGTTTACACTCTGAGCAGAATTTGGTTCATTCTACAGTAAAAACATTACAAGACAAACTGTGTCTTCCTCAAATAAAAAGCACTGTTTTTCCACTTGGTCAGAAAGTGAGACAAAACTCTTCTGCTCCCTGAGATATTCTTTGACTATTTCCTGGGGGGAGAAAAAAGGCCCAGTGCTTCTGCAAAGCTATGGACCACACAAACATTCAAACAGACTCCCTTTTCAGAAACTTAAATTTCTTCTCCTTTTTTAAAAAAAAGATATTGTGAAGGCCTGACAACACCCACTATACCCTTCCCCAGAGACAGAGCAAAGGGCAGCTGATGGCTTCAATTTGCCCTCTAATATCTATGAGGCTAAAAATCTCCCTTTAGTTCTCAATTTTGAGAGGCTTTCAAAACAGCCATAAAGGTTCTTTTGCAAGAATAGGTCCCCGATTTCTCAGTCACTATCATCAAAGGCATTCATTTTGTCCTCTTTCACTTCTATTTCTAATTTTAATTGAATCTGTCCTTTTACCTCCATCACACGCAAGACTCAGAGGCCCTGGCCCTTCTTCAAGCTGATTCCCAGTTGCCCTTGTGATACCTTAAATACTGTTGGCCTCTTTCTCTCTCCCATTCCCCTGCTCTTCCTCTTAGGGAACCGTGAAAATGATCCTGATTGATTCCCAGTTTATTAAAATACGGCTGCTTGTTTTACTTAAAGGGAGGTTAAGTCTTGTTGGTCTATTTTCAATAAAATTGTAATACAAAACCAGTTATTCAGATATATGGTATAAGCTTATGGAATGTGTTAATAACAGTTACAGTTCCTGAGATAAATACCATCCCATTGCACACACAGAAACAGACACACACACCCTCTCTCTCTCTGTGTCTCCCTCTGTCTTAAAAATGCATCTTTTACCGAGCAAAATAAGAAAACGTTCAGGAACGAGGCCTGAGTTTAATTGGAAAGCTTTTAAACGTTCAGGGGACGCACGTTGTTTTCGTAAGCCTAGGAGAATACTGGTAATGTGTCAACGTCTGATGAGCGAGTGCACTGATGAAATGAATTTAAGTTGCTTATACATTCCCTGAATCACATAGATTTTGTGCTGAAACTAGAGTAAATTACATTCGACTGGTTTTATACACCCCAAGAAGTAGCAGACAGATTCGTTTGTCGCATTAAAAATAAACGTGGAAATATGGGAGGTAGACAGAGTCGAACCGGTAATGTGCATTCTGCCGTTCTGCTGGCGGTGCCCGTCCACACCGGGGCCACGGAGGAGAGAGGTAGCGGGTGCTAGCTCTGGAAATTGTTTCTGAGTTTGCGAGTGGTTTTTCAGAGCTGAAGCCGGCGTGATAAAGTGCTGCTCTTTCACCAGAAAGAATGTTTGCTTACTATTTCATCATCCCCTGGAGGCGCAGAGAAAGAAAATAAGCACATCAGTTGTCATTATGACAGGATAAAAATGGAGCCATCATATTTCAATAACACAATGCAATGAGCAGCCCCATCGAGTGATGAATTATGGACTCTCGCTTTCACACTCGACTATAAGTTAATATTATCTCCCCAGGATAATTAGAGTGAAGTTCAATTACTGACCCTGAATTGCCGTGTGGGCCACACCACGGGTTTTGACACAACGTTTTACACATTTATCTTTTCACCTAACACGCTAAATCTGCATCACAGTGGTGATTAATCTTCCCGGGCCCCTTCTAGCTTGTACTGTTCTTCTCGCATGGATTGGCTGGTCCCCGGAGTCCCCTAGAGCATAATACGAGCAGGTCTATTACACTGCGTTTTTCTGCCAATTTATGTCCCGTTTCGTGGTCACTCCCGAAGTTGGGTCAAACGAGCAGTTCACCAAGTTCATTTGCTGCCAGATACGGCTATGCCCACTTTCCTACGAACCAGCAAGGGGTGAAGTGATTTATTTGCCTTCCGGGTGCAGTGCCCACGGGTTCCCTTTGAAATGGATGGGCCCCTTTTATTTCCATGGGGAACTGAGAGAGGAGAGATGCTTAATCTTTAGGAAGGCTCCAATGAAGGACTCTCACCCCCTTGAATACATTTTGTCATTCTTCACTGGGGTGAGCAAACATTCTCATGAGCTTGCCAGCCCTTATGAATATTTCCACCTCCTTTGTTTTGGGGATTAAAAAAAAATGTTAATTACAGTCTATCGCATCAACCTCAGCAAGTAACACAAAGGCGAATAAAGCAAAATTAGAGTTTGAAGACACCCTCAGTTACTCCTTGGGTTTTGTTTGAAATGGATAAAGGCGGCGAACCCAACTCACCATCACCATATTCTCCCTCCAACCTACTAAAATTATTTTTTTTCGACCTTGGGCATACGGACAAAATTGGATTCTAGCTCTGATGCCTTCAGGTTGGGAACGGAAAATCACAACTAGCCTCTCTCTAGAAGAGCATGGCTAAATGGAAAGAGTCCGGGCTTGCGAGTCAGAGGATGTGGGTTCTAATCCCAGCTCTGCCACTTGTCTGCTGTGGGACCTTGGGCAAGTCACTTAACTTCTCTGTGACTCATTTCCCTCATTTGTAAAATGGGGATTAAGACTGTGAGCCCCACGTGGGACAAACTGATTACGTGTATCTACCCCAGCGCTTAGAAGAGTGATTGGCACATAGTAAGAGTTTAACAAATACCATCACTTTATTATTCCCCGTCCTCCCGCCTTCCCCAGTCTTTTCCTGCCAGCAAAACTCGGTCTTTTGCTCTGCTTCAATCAACACAGATGTTCCCACTGGCAGCACAAAGTCTCCAAAGGAAACTGCGGTTCCTTACCTTCCCCATTTCCCATCTCCCTGACTGGTCTTCGACCGAGTGCTGGAAGTTCCTGAATAGTTTTATCAGATGATTTCAGCCGTCTCTATGTCACGCATCCATTTTGGTCAGTAAACTCCCAGCAGAATGCCACAGTGCAGTTTGATCCGAAGATTTTTCTGAGCCATTTCACTGAAAGACACTGGATTGTATATGAAGGTTCTATTGTCAAAACACAATTCGTACGTAGGATCATTTACGTCAAAATGCATGTTTTCTTCCAGGTAGCCATGGCCTCTGCTTCTCTGGTGAGATTTAGACAAAAGGCTGTGATTGCTTTTGCAGCCTTCCAAAATTTCCTCACCTGGATTTCACCTGCATGTTCTCAGCATTTAATGGATTATCATGCGTAGGCCTTGCAGAGATTAAAGTAGAGTTTGCACATCAAACAGGTGGGCTTGAAATAAATCAGAATATCCCACTGTCACACAGACACTTCTGACTTTCTGTTTTATCCCCTTTAACTTGCCTTCTCACAACGGCAACCGAGCCCCCACTAGAAACAGCTGCGGGAAGATCGAACCCAGAAATTTCATTTCAGCGGGAATATCCTGCTTCTTTTGGTGTTATCATTTTACAGTTTCTACATTTATCGTGTTCGTCTTTCCGTGTGTGCCTGTTTCTCCCTTTCCCAATTTTAGAGTGAGAGTCCGTTATGAGTCAGAGATGCCGTCTGCATTATCGTTCCTTATGCTTTTCCCAGCATTCGGTATGTTGTTTCTCACACAGTCGGCACTTAGCAAATGTGACGGAGCCTCTTGTGGAGAGGAAAAGACAAGCTTCAGCCCTGAGACTGCCGGACCAAGAAAATGCGTGAACGAATCAATTGCGTTAGTGCAGATTCTCTCACAGTCCCTCTTTTCTGCCAGTCATATCCCTGTTGAAATAGAGTGCAGTGAGAATCTAGGTGAGCACAACACATTACAAAAGATATAGAAAACCTTTTTCTTTTTTTAACATACAGGGTCGTTTTAGGCTCAAGTGACCACTGCATAAGGCTGATGCTGAGCTGTTATCATCATAAATCCAGCACGTGATTGGATTGCTAGCCATTCGATCAGTGGTATTTAAAATCGATCAATCAGTGGTATTTGTTGAGTGCTTACTATGTGGAGAGCACTGTACTAAGCGTTTGGAAGGGTACAGAACCGCAGAACTAATGGAAATGTTCACTGCCGGTTAAGAGCTTACAGTCTAGAGGGGGAGACAGACATTAATATAAATAAACAAGTGATTTATTATACACTATTTAAAGATATGTATACAAGCGCTGTGGGGTTGGAGTGAATATCAGATGTCCAGCGGTCACTGGCTAAGTGTAACCACTACAGTTTCCCCCCTCCTCCCCCATTATAGCCAGTTAAATTTAAATTTTGCTGATGGGTCTGTCCACCTTGCAGAATCCACAAGTGACTCTTCAGACAGACACCTTCAACATCACTGGATTAGTCCAGCAAGTCTATTCTTCATTGTTTTCACTGTATTTATGTGCTTACTGTGTCCAAGCACTGAAATGAGCACTGAAGTAGATAATCGTGTTGATTACAGGCCCCGCCTGTCCTAAAAAGGGCTCAGTGCTAATCCCCATTTTACAGATGAGGTAACTGAGGCATAGAAAAATTCAGTGACTTGCCCATATTCACATAGCAGACAAGTGGCAGAGCCGGAGTTAGAACCAGGTCCTTCTGACTCTCAGGACCGTGCTCTATCCTCTAGATCACGCTGCTTCCCTAGTCTTCTTGGAGACTGTAAACACTCTGTGGGCAGGGAATGTATCTACCAACTCTATTATGTTGTACTTTCCCGAGCTCTCAGTTCAGTGCTCTGGACACAGTAAGAGTTCAAGTAAATATGATTGATTTCAGAAAATTATAGTGCTTATATAATACAATTGATCGAGAACCACTACTTCTGAAATTCCTGTGGAAATAACTGGATGTTTGTAGGGTTTCTCTGGTATGGAGTAGTCGTGTGTATCATCGGTGCGTGGAAATGTGTAAACTATGCAAAGCTGTTCACAGTCGTCTGCATTTTTCAGTGGTATTTGTTAAGCACTTACTATTTGCCAGGCAGTGCACTTTGTGGGATAGATACAAGGTAATCAGGTCGGATGCGGTCCACGTTCCCTCATGGGACTCACAGGTTGTATCCCCATTTTAGAGATGAGGTAACTGAAGCACAGAGACGTGAAGTGACTTGCCCCAAATCACACAGCAGCTAAGTGGCAGAGCTGGGATTGGAACCCTGGTTCTTCCCCCAGACCCATGCTCTGTCAACTAGGCCACACTGCTTAAGGTTTTGGATAACGTTTCCTAGGATTTCTAATATGTAATAACCTAGTGGGTGGGATTAATCTCCTGGAAGATTGGGAGCAAAGTCTAGGACTAGTTTACCAGATTCCTTGTTGCTTTTCCAAATATGGAAGGAGAGAATTCACGGATAGTAAGAGGTATTTAGAACAACACCAGAATTACTGTACTACCTTGTGTAATAACCTCTAGTCATAATTAGGGACAGCTCAGAAACAGCTCTGGAAAGTTTAACTTACTGATGGGATAAAATGCAGCTCTCGGGGTAAAAAATAATACAAGTGAAGTAATAGTGTTAACTGCAACAGCGAAGATGGGCTAAGATGACGAATGCTTTTACACCTCACAATCAATCAATCAATCATATTTATTGAGCTCTTACTGTGTGCAGAACTCTGTACTAAGCTCTTGGAAGAGTAGAATATAACAGTCGATAGACACATTCCCTGCCTACATAGTGGATTAAGCAGAGTAGCAGGTTTGTTGAAAAGTCTTGCAGGGAGGGAATGACAAGAATATGGTTTGTCGCCTTGAGAAATTCTAGGACCCAAAAAGAAAATGAAAGCTTTGGACGTCCTTCCCAGAGCGTTCCTGTTTAGTGCACTTCCATTTGTCTTCCAGTCATCAGTTCCAAGAAGAGCTTCACAGGCCGCTTTATTTCTGCATAAACATGTGCATGAATCCACATGAACACCCTAAACTTCAGACTCACTGGACCCCATCGTCCCCCTCTTTGAAAAGATTCAGCCAGCCATTTTCTTTTTGAAACCTTAGGTCCAGGTGTCAGCCTGCTGCTATTCTGACCAAAAAAGTGAACTTTTTTCCCCGAAGAACATCTGTTTTAATTCTGTAACTGCGCTCATATTCCATCACTTAAACTGTCTCTAGGGTTTCTTTCAGCTGTACTTCGGGTACTCACTCAGCACATTTTCTCTCTGAATCAATAATATAATATTTGTACTCTCTAACATGAAACAGAGGGATTTTTTTTTTCTTTTGGTAAACGCATGAGTAGTTGTGGATTTCACTGGCAGCCACACAATCCAAATGACAGGGCTGGTTTGGGGAACCCAGAAAATATCAGGCCCCGGGAAGAGTTTTGTAATGTGGGCATTAGGGAAAATAATCAGTTTATCAGTTCACTCCAACTTTACCATACGCAGCTATAATTCTGTGAATTTTACCCTTCCACTGCAGCTCACAACCAACAGTGATAAAGAGGTACAACAGTCTGTACATTTCAGAAGTGCACCTGTGTGTATTATTTACCCACTTGCCAAGGTGACATGGTCTCTCTGGCCAATGAGAAGTTTGTGTGTGTGTGTGTGTGTTTTCCTTTTTTTAATGGCATTTGCAAAGTGTTTACTTTGCGCCGGGCACTGTACTAAGCACCGGAGTCGATACAAGCAAATCAGTTTGGACACGGTCCGTGTACCACATGGGGCTGATAATCTCAATCCCCATTTTACAGATGAGGTAACTGAGGCTTAGAGGAGTTCAGTGACTTGGCCAGGGTCCTACAGCAGACAAGTGGTGAAGCCGATATTAAAACCCAGGTCCTTCTGACTCCCATGCCAGAGCTCTATCCACTTGGACACCGCTTCTCTAATTATTTGTTTGCTCATAAAAAATATAATGTCACTTGAGATGAAAATGGAGCCTTGCCTGATTCCAGCCATCTTCTCAGCAGCTGATTACAGGTATAGATATCGAGTTGGCGGGGATTGAAATGAACTGAAGATTTTCCCTTCTATAAGCGTTAAGTTGGGATGAGTGATTTGGATATAATTAAAAACCTCTCCAAACTTCAGCTGAAATTCAGATAGAAGTTCTTTGTGGATTATTACGTTTTTGTTTTCATGCTACCCTGTGATGGAGCCGAGATTAGAACCCAGGTCCTGATGACTCCCAGGCCTGGACTCCATCCACTGGGCCTCGCTGCTTCTCAGTTGTCTGGCGTCTGTAAATGAAGGGTCCAGGGGGCGTGGGTTTGAGGATGCTAGACGGTAAACTTGTTGTGGGCAGGGAAGGTGTCCGTTTATTGTTGTATTGGTCTCCCGAGCACATAGTACAGTGTGCAGCTCACAGAAAGCACTCACTAAATACTGACGGAATTCAGTGGTTGGTTCTATTGGATAAGCTTCACTCTGCCTCTCCTGATATGAAATGGGGATGATCACACCTGAACGACCACTACCTCAGCCTGGATTGAGAAGATAGAAATCACCAACTCCTGAAAGGGCTCCTATGTGACATCCAGTCAAAGTTCAGACTGTGAACACTCATTTTCTCAGGATCACTTTTTGCCTCCACAAAAAAAGACTACTAGTCCTCTCCCGACCATTTAGTACAGTTCTCTGCCCACAGAGAACACTCAAAAAATACCAGTGAGCCACTGAAATGCGAGTTCAGCAGCTATTCCGTTGTTGTTGTTTTTTTCTGAACAAATTCAGCCCTTCAGCTGCCACAATTTGGAATCGATACCCGTTATTCCAGGCAAACATTTTTTCGGGAATATTTATTGTGTCGATTCCCTCGACTCGTTATAACCACGTAAAGCTTACTCGCTAACCAAAACGCCTGTTCAGAGGGCTCAGTAGCATAGTCTGTGTTATAGGAACACCTAGCCTAGAGAGAAGTTAGAGACATCTATCAATCAATCGATATTGATTTGGCCTTTACTGCGTGCAGAGCACCGTACTTGGGAAGGTATAACGCAGCAGACTTGGTAGACGTGATGGTCCACAAGGAGCTTGCAGTCTACCTGGGGACCGACTGAAGAAGCAGCAACCCCCTCGGTAAGTTTTACGTATTTAGCAGTCGATTGATTGATAGATTTTTGCTTTGGAACGTAATGTTATGGGTTGAGATGAGATTATTGATTTTTCTCTCTCCCCAGCAGTTTAACTCAAGCCTCTCTTAAAGGAATCATTGCTCAAACTGATGATAGGGAGGGTTTTGGGGAGGGGAAGACAGTTTCAAGACCTGCGGTGAGGGAGAGGGATTAGGAAAAAGAATGACAGGACCTTTTATGGGCACGTCCTGAACGAGAGACGGGCCGCCATCAGTCGCCAAGGCCGCAACGGCGTCGATGCGAACAATCAAGTCATCGCTTGATTTTCACGTATCAGTAACTGACTAGCATCGTCACATTTCAGAAAATTGAATTCGGTTTTATGAAACATATGTTTAAAAGCTGTACACTTTCAATAATTATGCTAGAACATCCCTGTTTTTATGCAAAACTAACTAGATATTGTCATATTAAAATAGGAAATCAAATTCATTGCTTATGAAACACATGTTTAAAAAAATAAAAGGAACACTTTAATTATTTCAAGAGCATTCAGGCCAACTCACCAGCCGACTGGATATTGCATTTGTTTAAAACTCAATCATGCAAAATGAAGACTCGATTTGAAAAATTTTAATAAAGATAACCAGCCTATCATTATATCATTTGAATGCTAATCGGCACTTTCATTCAGCGGAGGGAGCATCGATAGTGTCAACTTAGCTGGAGGCTCTTTATTTTGCAATAAAAACATTTACATTCTAATGATTTTATTAAAGCATAGTAGCTGTCAGCATCCTCAGATGACTCTCTGGCAAACTGTATCAGTTATCAACTCATATTGCCTTTATCAAAACCACCCAGTGGTGTGACTGGGCCTGCCACAATGAGATGTCTATTGCTCAGAGAGCTGGGTATTTAATCATTTCTTCTATAGTATTGTTCTGCTTACAGTGCATAAATAAGTGCTTCAAATAACCCCAGAGTGCTACTGACAGTGAAACAAAGTATCGGTTCCATTTATCTTTCTCAAATTCTTCAGAAACCTTCTCTCCGCCACCCCCCTTTCTTTATTTTGTTGTTGTTGCAGTCAGTTTTCTATATATATTCACTAAACCTATCATCATTCAACAGCTTTGAATTTTTCTCGTGATGAGCAGTAGGACGCCCAGAGATAGAGTCAGAAAGGTGATATTATTTGTGCTGGGGAAGTGATCTAATGAATACTGGAAATAACTGGATTAGAGGTGATAGGTGGGCTGTGAAGAGATGTTGACCTTAACTGGAATAGCGAGGGGGAGGAGGGGAGAGAGAAATCGGCTGCTGGCTTTTCATTTTTACCCCAGTCACATAGAGGATGACCCGCCTGTTGAGAGAGGGGAAGAGAGGGAAGGAGAGATCACAGGCTCGTAGACCTTCTGTATGGTCCTTGTCAGCTTTCTGCCAAAGGCGGGAGAGAGAGAGAAAAAAAGTGATGCTTACTGTTAAGTGTCAGCCCTTTTTTCCTTCTGTCTAAACCTGTGGAGCGATGTTAGGAGGATGGCGCACTGAAGGGTAGCAAAAATGCAACTGACACGGAATGTGTTTCTTTAAAAAAAGTTTGCCTCATAGTTGGGTTCCTCTGATGTGAAACCCGAAACCACCTTGAGCAGGCTTGACTGGATCTCCCATTGAGGCCCCACTTGAGTAATTAACTCAGATCAGGAAGAACCTTTAGGTCAAAACCAGAAATATAGTGGATCAGATCATTTAGATGCGGCAAAACCTCTTCTGGAGAAGATGATGCTCGAGGGGGACCGAAGCCGACAAGAGAGTGGTTTGGAGAATCGAAGCAATAACCCGGATAATTTATGACGGAGCCCATTTTGTCTTCAAATCAGACTTACACTAGAAATTTGCAAAGTTATTTCCAGTCCCCCCCAAAGCTACTTCAGTCAGTCAGTAGATTGTATTTATTGAGCGCTTATTGTGTGCAGAGCACTGTACTGATCACTTGGGACAGTACAAAATATAACAACATAGGCACATTCCCTGACCACAACGCGTTTACGGTCTAGAGGGGGAGGCAGACGTTAATATGAATAAATGAAATTACAGATAGGCACGTAAGTACTGTGGGGTTGGGTCGGGGAAACGAATCGAGGGAGCAAATGGAGGTGATACAGAAGGAAGCGGATGAAGAGGAGAGGAGGGCTTAGTCAGGGAAGGCCTCTTGGAGGAGATGGGCTTTCAATATGACTTTGAATTGGGGGAGAGTAATTATCTGTCGGATACGAAGAGGGAAGGCATTCCAAGCCAGACGAAGTCCGTGCTGGTGAGCTGGAGGAGATTGAGGTACGAGAGCAGGTTGACATTAGAGGAGTGAATTGTGCGGTTCTGAATTGTAATAGCAAGGTGAGCTATGGCAGGGGACAAGGTGATTGAATGCTTGAAAACACTTGAATCTTACACATAGTTGAAGACAAAATATGCTTAAGGGGGTCCCGGAATATCCAATAGCTAACTATTCCTATAGATTGTAAACTCACTGTGGGCAGTGTATCTACAGCCCTGTTGTTTTGTAATTTCCCAAGTGCTTAGTACAGGGTTCTGCCCAAAGTAAGCTCTCAGTAAATGGCATTGATCGATTATTTGTCTAGTTAAGATGAGATAAAGCAGCCTGACCCAGTGGCGATGGGAGTCAGGACGCCTGTTCTACTCCTGAATCAACCATTTGCTGACTTTGTGACCCTGCGCGAGTCACTTAAATGATCTGGGCTTCAGTTTCTGTATCTGTCAACTGGGGATAAAATGTCTGTGCCCCCTCCTCACTAAAACTGTAAAACATGTGGGACAGCAACTGTCTTGTCTGACTGTCTCGTATCTACTCCAGTGCTCAGGACGGTTCCTGTAACATAGTAAACACTTACTACTATACTTAATATACACTTAATACACATGGAGCTTGGGGGGGGGGGGTCCTCCCCTCCCCTGACCCCTCCCTTCCCCCCAACCCTCCTTGCCCCATTTTTATCGTTATATCGAAATCTCTCAGACACATGGTACAATGTTGTGCACACAGTAAGCACTTTATAAATATGAGTGAATGAATGAATACCATCATTTTTAGTGTTGAGGTCCTTTGGTGTTATCAGGCAAAATCAAGTGAAAGAGAGGCTTCCCTAAAAATTCAGTTGTTCCTGTTATGTACGGCACGGGTACTTTCCGGACACATGCCGAAAGGGCTTCCCTGAATGATGGAGGTATATGGATTTTAGACTTCAGTGAATGATCTTGAAGTGCAAATAGGAATACAAGGTTAAGAAGAGCAGTGTAGCTTAGTGGGGAAGCAGCGTGGCTCAGTGGAAAGAGCCTGAGCTTTGGAGTCATAGGTAATGGGTTCGACTCCCAGCTATGCCATTTGTCAGCTGTGTGACTGTGGGCGAGTCACTTAACTTCTCTGTGCCTCAGTTACCTCATCTGTAAAGTGAGGATTAATTGTGAGCCTCACGTGGGACAACCTGATGACCCTGTATCTCCCCCAGCGCTTAGAACAGTGCTCGGCACATAGTAAGCGCTTAACAAATACCAACATTATTATTATTATTATTAGTGGAAAGAGCCCGGGCTTGGGAGTCAGAGGTCGTGGGTTCTAATCCCTGCTCCTCCACTTGTCTGCTGTGTGACCTTGGGCCAGTCACTTAACTTATCTGGGCCTCATTTACCTCACCTGTAAAACGGGGATTAAAAGTGTGAACCCCACGTGGGACAACCTGATTATCCTGTATCTCCCCCAGCAACTTAGAATGGTGCTTGGCACAAAGTCAGCGCTTAACAAATACCATCATAATTATTATCTGCTTGTGTCACTTTTCTGAGCATTCCTCCAATAGCAGACTGGAGCAAAATGCTTCAGGCTAAAGCTAATATTCAAAAGTCACATCAATACCCCAGAATTATCTCGGTGTCTTCCTGCTCTATTGTCTTGTGCTCTCCCGAGTGCTCAATACAGTGCTCCGCTCTCAGCAATGAAAAAAAAAAAAGGACCGTTGTTTGATTGACGATGAACTCTCCCATCAGGAAAACATCAGTGTGCGGAGCACAAGAGACCTGCAGTCTTCACCCTCCTTAATCAGCTACCAGCAGAGCTGGAACGAGAATCCAGATGCTTTGATTTAGAGTCCTCTTTCAAATAACTGGGTTCTATCACCAGGATAATGGCCACCAAAACCACACTCCAGCCTCTCTTGTCTAGGCATTATGATGATTGAGAACCAAGGGCATTTTTAAGATACTTGGCTCAGGAAGATCTGGCTAGAGTAGGGTGTGATTTCATCATATATCTGCTCACTTTCTTGTTATAACATCAACAGCAGTGACTCTGAAAGCTTAGAATGTGTCATCAGAAAAAAAAAGAGAGGAAATCCCTTTTTGTTGAAATGGAGCTCCTATTTTACAGTCAAGAACAATGAGTCAAGAGTGATGATATTTATAAAGACTGGGGGCATCCCAGCAGATCACTTGATTGTTCCCTGCCTTTAATCGTGCATTTATTTAAAATACAGCCACTTCACTGGTAAGACTAGTAAGGCTACTGTTCAAGTCATTTACTTTAAGGATCCTAGTTGTTTGTTTTCTCTGGTGCTGTATCTATAGGAATTTGTAAATTATCATTAGAGGAAATTGTCACAGAGGAAATTACCTGAGATTTATAGTTACTTCCAACACACACTTTAGTTTCAAAAAAAGCTAAGCCATTTAGGTAAGGATTAAGCTAATCCTAATTAGCCACACTTTGGCTATTGTTTTCCATGCTAAGTGGCTCTTTGTTGGCTAATAGGTGAATATCACTTTCAAGCCAAGCTAATCGCTGTTTGGGGCAGTAGGTGATTCTCACCATTTGTGAGTTGCTTCTTGAGTAAACTTGTTTGGTCTCAAAGTTTGAAATAATACAAACTTTGGTTTGAAATGTTTTCTAGGGAAGCATCTTGTTGGACTGTGGACTTCTGGCTGCTATCAAATAAACCATTTATTTTCTAAAGCAACTATTTAATACACAAAACCCAGCGTTCTGGTCGCGACCAGAGTTTTCTCTGCCATTCTCTTAGGACCTAGTTCTGAGATCCCGAGTAGGAAGTTTTAAAGTTTAGGCTCTTAGGGAAACTTGAATCATTATCTGTTCATTTTCAAAGTCTGTAAACCAGAGACTTTTAGTGGAAGTGTGTCAGGTGACAAGTTGAGCCTTCCAGAGCGACAGTCCTGACTGAAAGGCTTCTAGAATACGTACCCTTCCCTCTCTGCGGGAATGGTGGCGGACGACTTAAGCAGATGAATTTAGGAAGACAGAAAACTGCTGAATCAATCAGTGGTATTTAATTCATGATTAGTAGGTACAGAGTAGGATAGGGTAAGCAGACACTATCCCAGTCCTCAAGGCAGATTTCTTAAAAGAAAGGAATTGTAAAGGAATGCTATCAATTCATGACCTTGGGCAAGTCACTTGGCTTCCCTGATCCAGTTTCTTCAGTTGTAAAATGGGGATTAAATACCTCTTCTCCCCCTTAATCTGTAAACCTCTGTGGGAAAGAGAAGGCCTTTGATCTGATTGTACTGTTCAGTCAATGGTATTTATTGTGAATTTACCCCATGCAGAGCACTGTACTAAGCACTTGCGAGCAGTTAGAGCACTTGAGCACTAAGCAAGTGCTCTATCCACTAGACTTCACTGTTTAAGGTCTGAGCACTGACCTGGGAGTCAGAAGGACCTGTGAGTCTGCTGTGTGACCTTGGGCAAGTGACTTTACTTCTCTGTGCCTCAAGTGGCTCATCTTTAAAATGGGGATTAAAACTGGGAGCCCTCTGTGAGACCGGGAATGCGTCCAACCCAATTACCTTATATCTACCTCAGTGCTTACTGCGGTGCTTGGCACATAGTAAGCACTTAACAAATACCAAAATTTAACAATGCAACGGAGTTGGTAGATGTATTTATTCTCTGCCCTCAAGTAGCCTATGCAAGTTTACGGTCCATCCCAGTGCTTTAACGTACTGCTTGGCACGAAGGTCTTAATACCACTAATGTAAATAATGATCATAAATGTATTTCAGTACTGATGTGAAAATTTGAATCTAAGTTGAGTCTTTTTCTGAGTTTCAATCAGACCCAATATGCAACATACGGATAGAAATA
The DNA here is from genome assembly GCF_004115215.2 of Ornithorhynchus anatinus. Taxonomy (NCBI): domain Eukaryota; kingdom Metazoa; phylum Chordata; class Mammalia; order Monotremata; family Ornithorhynchidae; genus Ornithorhynchus; species Ornithorhynchus anatinus. The sequence continues at coordinate 6,156,635 of NC_041751.1, read as the reverse complement.
TATTAGCCGGGAGTAGACGTTAATTAAAACCTCGTAATAATGTTTTGGCCCAAGTTACCCTTGGGAGTTACAGCACCAGATACGTGTTCTGTACTGCAATTTCCAACGATAAGCAGAGAAAATCACCAGATTTACCACATTCCCTGCTAAAGGCACCACCTCCAGAGATTCTAAAGAATGTGACAGGATGTACTCCCCACGCCTTGGATAACAGTCAAACTCAACCTGTTTTTGAGATATATTTCCATGGATTTTTTTTCCTTCAAGGACCGTGGAAAAACAATGATAATAACAATAATAATGACGACTGTGGTGTCTGTAAAGTATTTACTATGTGCCAAGCATTTGCTTTGTAGTGGGGTAGATACACATTAATTGGGTCAGATGTCGCTATGCCAAATGGGGGGGGTCTCAGTCTGAAAGGGAGGGAGAATGGGTATTTCAACCCCATTTTTGCAGAGGAGAAAGACAATGAGAAGTTAAGTAACTTGTCCCAGGTCACACAGCAGACAAGTGGCACAGCTAGACCATGTTCTTTTTTTTTTTTAGCTCCTACCGTAGGCAGAGCATTGTGTCAAGAACTTGGTAGGATAAATGGAAATAGGACAAATAGTCCGTGCCCTCAAGAAGATTGAAGTCCGATGGTAGAGACAGAAAGACCCTAATAGTTTGCAAATAGTGGGATAAGGAGAATTTAAAAAAAAAAACCTCCAGCTATTGATAATTGATTTGGCAGTACAAATTAACAAAAATTGAGATAAGTACAAAGGACAGGCACGTGTATAAATTGAGAATACTCTGGAGTCGTTGTTAAGAGTAACCACTGGATTGTGATGATGTTGAAAGGAGGAGATTCATCATTCATTCAATTCATTCAATAGTATTTATTGAGCGCTTTCTATGTGCAGAGCATTGTACTAAGCGCTTGGAATGTGCAACTCGGCACCAGAGAGAGACAATCCCTGCCCAATGACGGGCTCACGGTCTAATCGAGGAATACTTCCTCCAAGAACTGGATTTCAGGAGGTCTTTGAAGATGGGGAGAACTGAGCTCTGAAGCATCTGATGGAAGAGGTCGTTCACCAAGAAGTAGGGTCTGATCTCAGTTCCGTAGACACATTTCTACGTGTAATCTGAATCTCCACTGTACAACCTCCTCACCTCCGTTCTCAGAGTTCTCCACTTGGAAGTGCATCTAATTCCATCTGCATAGAAGAAGTGGGACCAAAATATCATTTTGTGTAAGCGCACAGGCGGCTGTAAATAGGGTAGTGATATCTCCTAGACAGAGAGCTGTTGTCAGGGCAATAGGGTTGTATTCAAGAAGGGGGGAGGATCGGAGTAAGAGGAAAATACCTGCAACAAGTATAGTCCTTGAATTTAGTAGAGCTGAGACAGGGGTTGGTCCTTCTATTGCGAATGGGAGTCGTGGGTGAGAATCTGCCTTTATTTTACCCCTTCTTGGGAATTTCTATTCTAATCCTAATGCCATCCATTTTTTTTCCGGTGAAAATCTGCTTATTTTTGATTGGTTAGACAACATCAATGAAATCACCAAATAAAAAATAGCTGCCTCCTGTTCAGTCAGAAAATCAATCAGAGGCCAGTGAATGTACTTCACATTTTTCCAGGGGTTTGTAGTACAAGGTTTTGAGTTTCCATTTGAACCTGTCCTGCTCGCTTCATGTTGCAAGACTACTGGTCTGACCTCTTTGATATTTCAGTGTTGGCAAGCATGCAACCTGACAAGGCTAAGTCCAGATACAGAGACTGCCAGACATAGAAGCTTTTACTCCAGACTATTCCTTCCCACCTGTTATTCAAATGAAGACACTGGCATAGAAACACACATCCTTATAATGTGAAGTAAATGTCAAAATGGAACAAAAGAAAACAAAACACACGTGAATAGTAGAGGAGAAAGCTTCAAATATGGCATAAATCATTATTTTGGCAGGTAATTTTTTACATCTCTGTAGAGTATCTCTTTCTTATTGATAAATTTATTAGTATAAAATAGAGAATATCTTTATGGAAAGAATATATATGAATTTGAAACGAGGTGCAATTTTGGAACCATGGCATACCGTAAGCAATTACAAGTATGTTTGAAGTGGCATTTTGCATCCCTGTTTCAGAAGTGTATTATTCTTCCAACCAAAAAAAAAAAAAAGCATTACTTTGAGATTGAAATGACTTCAACATGAATTAATCTAAAAATTTTCATCAAAGAAAACCTTGAAAGAAAGGCACAGTTCAGTTGGAGGAAGAGGATTATTTAACTGATTCTCCACATTTCTTTTGGGCCCAGCTTGGGCTTTAACTGTGTCTAACATCTCCAGACCAGATCTCCACCGCCATAACTAAGACACCTTGGCCTTCAGAGGAAAAACTGTAGCTTTGACATCCCAGTTGGCGTCGGGTTACTGGGGGAACTATGGGAATGCGTTACCCACTACTCATCGAGAAACGGCTTTCAATCAGCCTCTTCTGGACTGCGTCACCCCAATGCTTGCCTGTTCCAGATGAAAAATTTGAAGGTAGGAAAGTTAGTGACCTGCTTAATTCGGAGACAGCTGTGACCCAATTCCAACGGTGACTTATCTTTTTTTTTAAATAGTACTTCCTAAGTACTTACTATGTGCCAGGCCCCGTACTAAGTCCTGGGGTAGGTACAAGATAAGCGGGTTGAACACTGTCCCTTTCCCTCACGAAGGTCAAAGTCTATGAAAGAGGGAGTAGAATGGCCCTTCCCACTTTTCTCCGTGCCAGGGAGAAGCAGTGTGGCCCAGGGGAAAGAGTATGGGCCCGAGGGTCGGAGGACCTGGTTGTAATCCCAACTCTGCTACATATTTGCTGTGTTGCTTTGGACAAGTCACTTAGGAGAAGCAGCGTGGCTCGGTGGAAAGAGCCCGGGCTTGGGATTCAGAGGTCATGGGTGCGAATCCCAGCTCTGCCACTTGCCAGCTGTGTGACTTTGGGCAAGTCATTTCACTTCTCTGTGCCTCAGTTACCTCATCTGTAAAATGGGGATTGATTGTGAGCCCCACGTGGGACAACCTCATCACCTTGTATCCCCCAGCACTTAGAACAGTGCTCTGCACATAGTAAGCGCTTAACAAATACCAAATACCAAAATTATTAACTTGTAGGAATATAACATACTGCTAGGTACACGCAAGAATTTCCTTAACAAAACACATTTATGGCCAAAATGATTACGTCACTCTGCCAGGGCCGTGCTGTCAAAATAAAGACCGAGAGGTTGTCAGGCTTTGAGTGAAAGGAGCGCCAAATTTTGTTTTCTATTTTACAATCTCTATGAAGTTTAACCTTTATCAGAGAATTCATTTTTTCATCAAAACGTTTATCAAATTATTCCTTTTGAAACTATGTTTCAACAAACCGGGCTGCTTTGAAAGAGTGGCAATTTGCATAACTACTGATTTTAGAACACAAAACTGTTAGAAGGCTTTGAAAACTTTGTCCTAAAAGGATCCCGGTTTTTCTGTTGGCTCAGAAATTATATATAATAAATGGCAACTTTATTTTTGCCCTCACTTTTTTTCAATAACTGGCAGCCTATTGTCTATCTCATAGATTGGCACGTAATAAGCACTTAACAAATACCATTTAGAACAAATTTTAAGTTGGCAATATCCCGAAGCTGATTTGAGAGCTCTGGATAAAAGCTCCTACTGCTCTTTTTGATAGTAAGTCAGTTAATTGCCCCACTGCAATAGTAATGCCACGTTCGGCTCTCTCAGATATTTTTGGCTTCTAGTGATATGAGGCCCGATTATCAGCGGCAGCATCGATCATACCACTTCCACTTTACTAATGCTGAGATGGAGAGAAGTTCATCCCAATGTGGTGGCAGGGAATAGTCTATTTCCCTGAATATACGTTTTCATATTAAAGTCTCCAAATATTTGCTCACACCTTAGTTTTTAAAAATACAAACTTACTGTAAAAATAAATCGTTGATTTAATGAATATACCTCTTTAAACCAAGTTGCAGAAGAGCAGGATTCGACCAGTCGGTGTAGCTCTTAGAGGAGAGGAGAAGCGACCGTTGCCATTTCGGGGGCGAAGGATTCAATTAGGAATGATAAAGCTGTGAATTTGACATTTTTTCCCCAAACCCGCTCACATCAATTATTTCATGTTCAACCACATAAGATCCCTTCAAAGTAAGTGGAGGTAGCAGACGTCAGCACCAAATCCTTTTTACAGCTGAGAAAGAGAGGAAAGCGATCTTGAACCTGATCCGGCAACATGCCAGTGGCGGAACGGGAAACTTAAATATGTATTTCCGGACTCTGAGAACTCCACTCTTTCCATTAGATCATGCCACCTTTGGAAGACGGAGAAGGTGGTGATTTGGCTTTGGTAGACAGTAAATATATTTGAAGGTGATGGAGTTTGTTTCTCTCTGGACTCAGTCTAACCATATATTACCAGTAAAGACTAGAATAACTGAATTTACACCTAGCAGGCTGAGAGAATCTTGTTTTTGGAAGAACGACCAAAAATATTGCCCAAAGTTCCGACACAACTAAAGTTGGCTAAATAAATGAGAGAAGAGTAAAGTGATCTGTGCCTGGTAAGTGCTCAATAAATGTGATTGAATGAATGAATCAATCAGTGGCATTTATTGAGCGCTTACCATGTGTAGAATATTGTAATAATAATAATAATAACAATAATGATGGTATTTGTTAAGCACATAGTATGCTAAGCACATGTTAAGCACATAACACACTGTTCTAAGCACTGGGGGGATACAGGGTGATCAGATTGTCCCAGGTGGGGCTCGCAGTTTTAATCCCCATTTTACAGATGAGGTATCTGAGGCGCAGAGAAGTTAAGTGAGTTGCCCCAAGTCACACAGCAGACAAGTGGCGGAGCCTGGATTAGAACCCATGACCTCTGACACCCAAGCCCGGGCTCTTTCCACTGAGCCACGCTGCTTCTCATCCTGTAGTACGCGCTCTGATATACTACACAGATGGAAGTTGGACGTGTTCCATATCTTTAGATGTACAGATGTTTGGGACATCTATCTTCTGGAAGAATCATGGTTATATTTTTAGGAGTTAAATCTCTAAAGATTCGCGGTTCTAAGAAGCAAAGTTTCTTATTCTTGCTGCGTAGTGTAAAATCGAACTAAGCCCAAACCCGAGCTTTTATTTGAATTGAGCATCACAACAGGACTGTCCTACAGAGTGTATGTAATCGATTCAAAACGATCGTGCAGATTTGGGCTCAGTTTGATTTTACACTATACAGCAAATCCGCACTTCTACCTCTGCAATTAAGAAGGAATTTATAGTTGTCTCCTAGGTAAAGAAAGCCTGATCAAGTGCATAATTGCCAGCACAACACCCACTTAATGACCCAAACGGTCCACACCAAAGCACAGAGCAAAGAAGAAGGGAGATTTGACCTGTTTTTCTAACACGAGGTTATAGTTCTGGGTTCATTATACGGGAGTTAATACTTAACGTTTTTTAAAAACTTGTTGAAAAGGTAATTAGTGAATAATTCCTTCGGCTATTTTACTGTTTATCCTACCCATTGAACTTGACCTCACTGTCCCTAAGAAGCATTATAAATTTAGAAAATCTCCTGTGAGTTGGACATTTTAATGAACGACTCACAGCAGTCAGCTGTCAGTGGCCGGCACAGTGGAGGGAGAGGGAGGGAAAATTTATCTTGCCCGCACAATATGTAACGCTGCTTTTCACAGGGACCTGGACTAATTTAACTCCGCAGTTTTCTGAATTAACAAGGCTTGTCTTCAAACCTTTCGACATAGGAGCACTCTGTTCTGTTATTATTTTATTGCTCGCCTTTCCACCCTCCCTCAGGACGCACATTATTTAATCCATCTGGAGCCTTAGTAACCAAGTTCCCCAGCTCTCTCTGACCTCTGTGATTTATATTTCATATTTCATGCTGCGGTTGGTCTTTTACCACTTACGTTCCCCCGTCCTTCTCCCGGTCAATTCCTCCCCACCCTTCCATCCCTCCCCCCCATTTTTTGTTTTTGGAGAAGGGATAAATATTTGACAAGTGAACTGTTTGTCATGCAAACCCTAACACAGTTACAGTTAGAGAGGAGGATAATTCAATCTGCCAAGACCTAAATGCTGATAGATCATTGGCCGCTGGAAGGCCGTGGGTTATGTCACTCATAATTTTTCCCACTGATACAACTATTTTATGGAATATGACATACATCTTTAGGTGTTAAATCATCCCTGGTATAATTTGTCTGTCAGGATTCAAAGCGAAAGGAAATAAACCACCATCGCGTCGTCACGTTGTTAAATCCCATCGCCCGTAGAGGGCCGGCCCACACCCCACACGGTCACGTGTTTGTGTGTGTCTCTTTAAAAGAAGACGAGGCGAGCAGAGAAAACAAAGAATTGAGAGGGGCCTAAAAAATGAATTTACATTATGAACATTGGCCATGCAATCACTCTCCCTTCACTCAGGGCATTACTTGCTCCATGTTCATATCCTTCTTATCAGATTTTGCATTTAATACTCCTCCTCCCCCCGTCCCCAAATCTGACGCCACACAATAGCTCTGATAAAACGGAAGCAAATTTCTCCTATTAGTGACTGACAGCAATTTGAACGAAATGAAGTTGTTCCGTGATATCGTTATATATACAAGGTGCAAATAACCTAGTTGGAATAATCACAGCCTGTGTCCTTTTAAATGATTTTTCTCCCCCATTTAAAGGGATGCCTTTGATGTGATAATATTAATTCCCTCTGTGCTGGAAGGAAGGGGAAAAAGAAGCTTGGAGAAGCGGAAATTAAATGAGAAATGCGATGTCAGTCAATCTTTTAAACCAGGGCCTTATTAACTGCTAATCATTTTGTCATTTTGTCGCTCAAAGTAATGAATTTGATAGGAGGGGAAGGGAATGTTTTATGTTTATTTTTATTAGTTTTAAACAGAAACAGTTGAGGAAATATTACATTATCAAGACGAGCGGCGTTTAAGTGGTTTCTGTTCGGCATACCACCATTTTTCTTCTCTGCTGTTGTCTGATTTCCATTATTATGAATAATCCGTCTGTCTGTTCAAAAAAAAAATCCAAAAAAAGGTATTCTTCTTCCGTCTTGCATCGGGTCCTTCAACTGGCGTTTCATCAGTCTGAGCTTGGAATTCGATTATATCTTATTTGTTTGCGGTAGCAAGCTTAAACTCTATCAAGATGGTTTTAGGATCTCAAAAGTACACCAGATCACCCTCAAGTCCCAATCTATAACTATACATGCCCTTGAGCGGTCTCTCTTCTAGAACCGTCTTTACTCTTCAGAAGTACCACGATAGCATGAGCGGGACTGTATAATTTCATTAGCAATGTATAGAAGTTTTGGGTTTCACGGCTGTCTGCGGACTTCTGAATCTCTTCCGCTTGGGTAGCCCCCACCCGTTGGACCTGGACTTTACCTTGATTTCCGTGTGACGACGCGAACGTCTTAGAGCGTCACTCCTGCCGAGATCCTCCGCTGTGTCCGGTGTGCTGGTGGTGCAAGCAGCGTTTTCGCAACAAGTAGGCCTCTTGTCACCAAGTCTTTGGCTTGGCCCTACCTTTGGGGACTTCTGAAAGGTGACTGTTGCTAAACCGGATGGGGACGAGTCAAATATCCAAGGGAATCTCACGGTAGAAAGAGTCTGGGCCTCTCCCCTAACTCAAGTTTGATCCGGTTTCTATGTGTTCTGCCTTTTTCTGGCCTGGATCCCAGACCTGGATCCCATTAGGCCTTGCTCCCTTCCCCGAAGTCGTCGAGTACCCTCTGTCTGGATTAGGGTAGCAGTGTGGTTCAGTGGAAAGAGCCTGGGCTTCGGAGTCAGAGGTCATGGGTTCGAATCCCGGCACTGCCACTTGTCAGCTGTGTGACTGTGGGCAAGTCACTTCACTTCTCTGAGCCTCAGTTACCTCATCTGTAAAATAGGGATTAACTGTGAACCTCACGTGGGACAACCTGATTACCCTGTATCTACCCCAGCGCTTAGAACAGTGCTCTGCACATAGTAAGCACTTAACAAATACCAACATTATTATCTTCCCAGAGCAACCTCCCCATGAATCCCACCATTTTTATGCCACTGTTTTTGTGAGCACTAAGTAGGAAACCTTCTTAACCTGTTCCTTGTAAGGACTGCAAAGGCAACTCCAGTCACCATCTATTATGATTTCAAGGTCAAGATATCTCAGGGAATTCTCAGTACTCGGGATTTGATAGGAAAATGTAAGCAAATCATTTCACTTCAAATACATCTAAGACAGCAGTATAAATATTTTCCTTTATAACCTTCTCTTGGTCAAGCTTTCTTCTAAATTCTAGCTCTTTCATTCATTTCAAGATGCATAATCTTGAGGACATTTTAGCTGTATAAATCATATCCCTTCTAATTTGCCCCAGAAATTTTACATCTTCCACTTCCAGGCTTAACTTCCACCATCCTCTTTCCACCATTGCTCCGTTCTCTCATCCATCGCAGATTTGATATTAATTCCCTCACTCCTTCAGTCATATTTATTGAGTGTTTACTGTGTGCAAAGCACTGTACTAAGCACTTGGGAGAGTACAATATACCAATAAACAGGCATATTCCTGCCCACAATGAACTCACAGCCTTGAGGTGCAATAATAGAATGAAAATTACTAAATATCATATAATATAAAATACAATGGAATGGGAAATCTCATGAGGAACAAAATTTGACAGTGAAAAATTAAATATTGAGATGGGACAAATGGACCTTTTTTTTTTCACCAAAGGGAGAAAACCATCCAAAGATCAGGTGGCAGTAGACAGATAATGGAGCTGCATTGTGAAGAGAAAGCCTCAATAATAATAATAATCATTGCAGTATTTCATAAGTGCTTACTATGTTCCAGACACATAGACCCAATGCAGCTGCTTCAGTGCAACAGCTTTATTCTAGCCTTGACCCCAGCTCTGCTCATTTCAAGGTGGGGTGGGGCAGAATGGCGTAGCGGAAGAGCAGAAGCCTGAAAGCCAGAGGACCGGGGTTCACATCCAAACTCTGCCACCGGGCGATAATGGGAAAGTCACTCACCCTTTCTGTACTTCCGTTTCCTCATCTGTAAAGCGAAAATAATAGCACTTGCCTTTCTAGCTATCTCACAGGGTAACCGTGAGAGTAGGAACGAGATAGGCAATGTAAGGATGCTTTGGGAATGAAAGCGCTATTCCAAAATGAAAATATTATTAGTTCGAATTTAGGGATTCTTAACTGAGCGCTTGCGTGTTCAGCGTATAGTAGAATGTAATAGAGTAACTAGAAACAATCCCATTCCTGTCCCCAAGGAGCTAACAATCTTGCCGGTTTAAAGAACCAAGGATCGTCGGAGAGATTCAAGAAGTAGAGGGGAATAAGATTGACTGCACAAATATAAATCTTGCATAAGCTGATGATATTGTAATCATGTAAGAATCACTTATTTCTCAGAATCATAAAAAATTCCCTCTGATGAATGTGAACCTGGATACTATTCTACAGAGACGAATCAACTGTTTAAATGGGGAGATGCAGTAAGTCTTTCAAATCTGTTGGGGGTCCTAACCTTTAATATTACATTTTCCTGTAATGATAATAATAATATTCACGTGCTTGCTATGTATCAAGGACTAAAGATAATTAGATCCCACCTGGGGCTCCCAGTCCAAGAGGAAGTACAACAGGTACTGACTCCTCATTTTGCAGATGAGGGAACTGAGGCCCAGAGAACTGACTTTCCCTAGGTCACACAGCAGACGAGTGGCAGAGCTGAGGATAGAACCCAGTTACTCTGATGCCCGGGCCCAATCCACTAGACCACACTGCTTCCCTAGGAACGTGTCCGAGAAGGCTATGTTAGGCTGCCCTGCCTCAGTGGGAGACGAATGGGTCAGAGTCAACAGAGTTAAGTTTGATCATTCTAATGCAGCTAACATTTCTCTATGTGTGTGTCTGTGTGTGATCTGAGAACTTCTTGCTTCTCCACTGGGGGCTGCCATAACCCAGATTCTGACGGCAGAAAGTTTTCCTGCATAGATTCCGGCCTATCCCACTCTAGAGAAACTCCACTAGGGAAAGCCTGGGTGGGCGGAAGTTCCAAAACTGTGAAAGTTATCCGAATAGGACCCTATTAAAGGGATCGAACGCTACTATGTTTAACAATCTGGGGAGCGCTTCGTTTTGCTTTCGGGGCAGCACCTCATATAAACATCCCAAAGAGTCAGAGAGAGAAACGGCCCCGTTGTAGTTTTGTTTTGTTTTTTTTATAAAACTCCAACCACATGCATTTGCCTCACTGCGTGACAAGAAACTTATCCATGTTATTCTTTAGAAAGTACCAGGAAGAGCCTACCATCTATCTTAGTTAAATGCTTGTTATAGCCTTGGAGTCGCCTTGCCGCACTCTCCTTGTGAATTATTACTTGAAGCTCAGTTGCTTAAAAACCTTTTCTGTCTCTGTGTCACATTCGGGACATTCAAAGGCCTTGCAGTCTGAACAGCTTTTTAGAAGACCCACCGTGCAGGTCCGCCGCTGTTTAGATTTACCGAAAAGTTTATTTGGCTGTTCCGACTGCATAATTTTTCACCGAAAGCAACATTTCAGAGATTTCTCTTTATCCACGTTCTAGCCCGAACTGCAAACATCATTAAAATGATAAGTTTGAGACGCCCACCTTTTGAAGAGCTCGGCTCTGCACTGTGATGGATATATGGGCAGTCAAAGTGTCACAGACCAGAAGGCGGGGATGGTATACATGAATTCACAGCCCTCAATCCCTCAGTATACATGTTACCCAACTTTCAGAACAGGATGCAATAAAAATAAGATATTTAGCTTCCTGTTTGAAACTCCTGAGGGTACGGTAACTTGTCACAAACTTTGGTGTTTGTGAAAGGAAAGGAAACATCTTCTGGTCTCTGAACGAGAGGGTCACTGGCTATTAACGCCGTGTGTGACTTCACATCGAGTTGTTTGGATTTTGGAGGGGAGGACACTAAAAGAGGAGGTCCAGCTCACAATTCCCTGCCGTGACATTCGGCCAATGCCACTGGACTAGCCCCATATCTCCTTTGGCCACTTAATAATAATGTTGGTATTTGTTAAGCGCTTACTATGTGCAGAGCACTGTTCTAAGCGCTGGGGTAAACACAGGGGAATCAGGTTGTCCCACGTGGGGCTCACAGTCTTAATCCCCATTTTATAGATGAGGGAACTGAGGCACAGAGAAGTTAAGTGACTTGCCCACAGTCACACAGCTGACAAGTGGCAGAGCTGGGATTCGAACTCATGAGCCCTGACTCCAAAGCCCGTGCTCTTTCCACTGCGCCACGCTGCTTCTCCTAGTGTTTCCTGCCTGGGGCTTAGTGGAAAGCGCTCGGCCTTGGGAGTCAGAGGACGTGGGTTCTAGTCCCGCCTCCGCTACTTGACTGCTGCGTGAACTTGGGCAAATCACTATGGGAAGCAGCGTGGCTCGGTGGAAAGAGGCCGGGCTTGGGAGTCAGAGGTCACGGGTTCTAATCCCGGCTCTGCCACTTGTCAGCCGTGTGACTGTGGGCAAGTCACTTCACTTCTCTGGCCCTCAGTTACCTCATCTGTAAAATGGGGATTAAGACTGTGAGCCTCATGTGGGACAATCTGAATACCCTGTATCTCCCCCAGCGCTTAGAACAATGCTCTGTACATAGTAAGTGCTTAACAGATACCAACATTATTATCATTATTTACTTCTCTGTGCCTTGTTACTTCATCTGTATAATGGGAATTAAGACCGTGAGCCCCACGTGGGAGGACCTGATTACCCTGTATCTACCCCAGCGCTTAGAACAGTGCTTAGCACATAGTAAGCCCTTTACAAACACCATCATTATTATTCATGGAAAGATCAAAATCCTTTATGTGTAGCATTTCTTCCCATTTACTACGATCACCTTTTTCTTCCCAGCTGCTATTTCCACACTGAGAAGGGTCCTTTTTGGCAAAGGAAGAAATGCCTCCAACCCAAAACTCTTTGTTGAGCAAATTCAGGCACCTATTTCTCGTCTGCTTATCCTGCCTTCTTTCTGTTCTTAACAGTTGTCACACTGTGGCTTAGCGGAAATAGCACAGATTTGGGAGATAGAAGGAACTGGGTTCTAATCCCGGCTCCGTCACATGTCCGCTGTGTGACCTTGGGCACCTCTCTGGGCCTCAGTTCCCTCATCTGTAAAATGGGAATTAATAATAATAAGAACAATAATAATTATTATATTTATAGTATCGGTTAAGCACTTATCATGTGCCAAGCCCTGTCCTGAGCACTGGGATAGATACAAGGTAACCAGATTGTCCAAAACGGGGGCCCCAATCTTAATCCCCATTTTCAGATGAGGGAACCGAGGCCCAGAGAAGTTAAGTGAGTTGCCCCAGGTCACACAGCAGACAAGCGGTGGAGCCTGAATTAGAACCCAAGTCCTTCTGACTCCCAGGCCTGTACTGTATCCACTAGGCCAGGCTGCTTTTCAATTTTGAGTCTCCTCAAAGGGACCGTACATCCTAACCTAATAGGAGACCCAGAATATCTGAGAAGCAGCGTGGCTCAGCGGAAAGAGCACGGGCTTTGGAGTCAGAGGTCATGGGTTCGAATCCCGGCTCGACCACTTATCAGCTGTGTGACTTTGGGCAAGTCACTTAACTTCTCGGTGCCTCAGTTACCTCATCTGTAAAATGGAGATGAAGACTGTGAGCCCCACGTGGGACAACCTGATTCCCCTGTGTCTACCCCAGCGCTTAGAACAATGCGCGGCACATAGTAAGCGCTTAACAAATACCAACATTATTAATATCTATTGGATCCATCCCAAAGCCTGCCTTCCAAAAATTGGTCTAGTGGAGGGAAAGATCATTATTTTCTAGGACAGAGTGCTGTCTGGGTCCCCCGAAAACATCTAGGCTCCACCCTGGTTGATTGTTTACGAGCTCTAAGAGCCATAAGGAGTTCTCCTACCAACGCTCTGAGGAAGGGAGAGCAAGACATTATCATTTCCATTTTACAGATCAATCCAACAGGGATCTACTGAGCACTTACTGTGTGCAGAGCACTGTACTAGCCACTTGGGCGAGTACAGTGCAACGGAGTTGGTAGTCAGTCCCTGCACACGTTGAATTTACAGTCTAGAGGGAGGACTGTGGAAACTGAGGCACAAAGATGATAAATTCTCCAGATATTGCTATTGCTTTTGCGGTGAAGTGGACTCCATGTGTTTGAGACCGTACCCGACTTTGAAATACTCATTTTGATATCCCTGAATGCTCCACCTTTCATCTGTAAAATGGGGATTAAGACTAGGAGCCTCAGGTGGGACAACCTGATGACCCTGTATCTACCCCAGTGCTTAGAACAGTGCTCTGCACATAGGAAGCGCTTAACAAGTACCTCCTTACTGCAACACCGTGCACTTGAGTTCTTACCCCTGGAGCATTTAGGTACTCTCCCCACTCCACCCCCCCAATCATCTGTGACCTTATCTTTATACCGGCTCGCTTCCTCTACTTTTAATTTATTTCAGTATCCCTACGCCCTCATCACTTGTAAATTCCCCGAGGGCAGAGACGGTGTCTTCTTATTCCATTGTACTCTCATCAGTCTTTAGTAAGTTGCTCTGCCCACAGTAAGTGCTCAATAAGTACCCCTCCCTGATGGACTGATAGTGCTTACTCCATTTCAGGAGGCTGCACGAGTAGTCTGACTGTTCAGTAGAAACACGCCATTGTCTATGTGCAAAGAAAACTTAGATCAGTTTGTCCACAAGTTTCACCATGTTCCGAGATTTATAACAAGTTGAAAAAAAAGTCAGCCACCTCCCACGTTACCACCCTCTTTGTCACAGACTCGAAGCCCTTAGCGATGCTTCGTCTTGTAATCCATCAGCCCACATTTCTTCAACTAATCTTGCCCGGCGTTTTCATGGCCCCACAAAGACCGAATCCGAAAACGCCGAAACATCTGTAATATATTGAAAGCCCTTGCTCGAAGCTGCCGCGATCCTTCCTTCCAATTTAACGCACGGATTAGTACGAGGCCAGGGTATAGGCGTTTCTGGGCCGTGGCTGTCCACCTTTAACCCTGAACGCGAGTCTGATGCTCAATGGTTCTTCTGTTTTTGTTGTTCCGGCCAAGGAGAGTGTACCCGATCGGCCCCGGTCTTTTGCATTAATAAAGATGGCTGATGCGATGTCTCTCTCAGGCCGCATTTTACATTCATCATCAACCCAGTTGTATGCGGGCGCACTGTGTGTGTGTGTGTGTGTGTGTCCTCTGTGTGTCAAGGCACTTCATTAACTTCTAACTTCATTACAGGCTAGGTTAAAAAGGAAGACGTGCAACAGAGACAGTCTCCGTATTCAAATGTTATGACCTTCATGCTTTATGATTTATTAGAGCAATATAGCATAGGGCAATATCACATAAACATAACGTATTTATCAAACTCATCTTCCCAGCCGAACTTGTGAGCACAAAGAACCTGAATTTATATCTTTCATATGAAGACTTTGTTACCCGTGCATATCAATGTCATGTTAGAGGGTTTGTTGTTGAACGTTGGAGGGAAGAGTGAGGGAGGAGGCTGCGGAGAGGAGAACGACGGTCGGCGTTCATTTTCTCCTTCCCTCGTGACGAGGGGCACGTAATTGTTTTGCCTTCCGCCCCTGAATTTTCAAGCGTTCGAGTGGTGCCTTCTGGTGATGTAATTCTGAGCAGGGGAGTTTGCCTTTTGCCCACAGATATGTGGAAAAAGTTCAGTGGAGGCAGTGGCTTCTAACCAAATTCTAATTGGTTTAATGTGCATTTTGTAAGTGTTTATTTATGCCGTTATAATAGATTGCAACAGCCTCGTAAACCTTTGGTGAGTAGGGTTGCCGATACATTTCAGACGTGGCTTGGATCTGAATTTTGGCACCGGGACGCAGTGGCCCACAGAGATTATTAGGCTCTTAACGAAATATTTTTTGCGCTTAAGAGGAGAGTTTCCACCTCCCAGCATATCAAACAATTGCTAATTACTCCCGAGGCCTTTACACTCTAACCCCAAGGCCTTTATTAACTCAGCCTTGGAGATGCTTATATATTTATAAATAGTGGTTGGCATATTTCTGACATCAGTTTCTCATTTGCGGCGTAAACTAATAACGTAAGATGGAGCGAGAAAGACACCGAGATTATCCTCAGTGACCCTCGGGGTCACACTCTGCTTTTCTGTGAAAATGAAAAGAAATGAGCTGCACCTCAGATCTTTAAATGAACGGCCGAAAAAAGATATCAAATCCTTAAACTCGTTAACGACTCGATCTGACTTGGTTTTGTTTGGCTTTAATTTCTAGAGGGGGGAAGAAATAAGAAAGCGCGAGGCAAATAAAGGGAATATGCTCCTTTTTATCGCATTGCTCCTGGCCTCTGAACTCCCAGATGAGCTTACTGAGTATTTAAATAGCATTACTCTACATTTATGCAATTTACATACATTTAGTTGTGCCGTGTAAACAAACGGCTCCTAACATAAATAGAGCTTGTCTCTTTTATTACTTCCAGTTTGGCATACTTTTATTAGGAGGAACATTTTTAAACGGTGGAATGAGAATATTAGCAGCTCTGCCAGAGTAACGGGGCTTCGTTGGGAGATGACTTTTTAACGCTGCCTGACTCTCTACTTTGGTAGCTTTCTAATACTGTGTTTCCTAATGATGGCCCGGTGCCATATTTTCTGGCCGTCTTCTTCCCGTGCATTTGTGGGGATTGCAGTACTAGCTTGAAGACATCGCAGTCATTACTATGCAGCATTAGATTATTATGTCACCCGTTTAGGATTGCTTTTGACTTCATTATAAAACCTGACAAGAAAATAAGATGGATTACAAGGCAACCAGCTGAGCTGAAGTTGAGATTCCTTCTGAGCATCCCAGGAAATCAAGTCTTCTTTTTTTTTTTTTTGGTCCACAATTAAAAAACCAAAGCAAATGAAAATAATTGAACACGCTATCATCTGATCGTGAACTGCGAATGGCAGATAGAACCTTAGCTAGTTAACACCAGATGTTCTTTGTAGCAAGCGGAAGATGTCGCAGTGGTGTGGGTTTTCAGGCATTCAAATCGGCAGGTTTGAATATTGATCCTCTGAAGCTCCATTAGCTATATGCTGAGCATCGCCGACAACGCAGATTGATGTCTCTTCCAACTGGGTCTCAGATTGAATCACTTGGGGGATCCAGCTATTGACTCTGGAGACTTGTATTTTGCTACTATAAGATCATTTTTTTTCTTCATTTTCCTCTTGTTCCCACCTCCTCATTCTTGTTTCCTCTCTAGCTTTTGTGTTTCTTCACTTCTATTTTTCCTTCTTTCTTTCTTTCTCTCACCTCCGTTGTTTTTTCCCTTCTTATTCGGTGAAACTTTAAACTGGGGCTCCGGATGATGGGAAACTCTCTTTCTATTGGGCGACTCAGTCTGGCTTTGACGTTATGATGCTTTCTCTGTGAAGCAGAGCTTTGCAGAGATTCTTTTGTTGTTCAGAACATCATAAATATATTGATGAAAGTCAGAAACGATCTTCCTCTTAGCCGAACCATAAAGACACGTCGTGACTAATATTTTCAGTAGTTTCTAGGATGATGAAACCAGGAATTTGACCACAGAGATAGTTTGGGGCTGTGAGTTGATTGGACGGTGTATATGACCAGCACAGGGTGTAGCTGGGTGTGTCTGGGCGAACATACACCGTGCACAGTACAATACTGTTCCTGTTGAAAAGAAATGCAAATGTTAGTGCCACTGATCAATATACATCTCTGCTCGACCTCATGCCCTCAGCTTTATCAATACATCGGAAACATAATTTGTATCAGTGGTTGTTTCTTTAATTAAGATCTCTTCCAAATCTTTCTCATTGATTCATGCCATTAACTCATCGACTACGTTTACTTCTGCTGAGAAGGGCCTTTTTTTTTTTTCATTGTTTGTAGTTGATGATGCCAAGGTAAAGTAAATATGCTCTTGGATAATGGGAGCGCATTCCTGAAGGGAAGTGATGAAATCAGTCCCGGGAAGTAGCCCCTTCAGGGTGGGCATTCTGATATGCTGCAAAAGAAAATCAAAATGGCTGCCTCACAACCCTTATCTCCTTATCTGCAGTGCATGAGGGCTGAATCAACTTTCAAAAGTCCATTTGACATTGAGATGCCATTGACAATCTGTAAATCATAAAGGGCATTGCATCTAAAATGAAATTATTATAATCAGGGATTTTTTTTTCCCTTACTAAAGGTTCTGGTTCTGACCTTCACCATGACAGTAGGGTAGAGGGAGGGAAGTAAATTGCTCATTCATCCATTCAATAGTATTTATTGAGCACTTACTGTGTGCAAAGCATTGTTCTACGCATATGGGAAAATACAATAAAACAATAATCCTCTAAAAATGTTCATCTTCTAGATTTAAGCAAGGGGATTCTAGGCTGCCGTGTACAGTTGGCAGGCAAAGATTGGCTCTTTGGTGTTAGAAACGGCAGAGGTGATGCCAGACCAATCTCAAGATGGATTTCCCAAGTCAGAGTTTAGGATTATAGGGTTTGTGGGGGATTTTTAGAGGAGGAGTGTGAAAAGAGGAAAGAGAAAGAAGGAGAACAAGAGGATGGAAAAAAGTCTAAGGGGAACGAGGGGGATAAAGAAAAAAGAAGAGAGAGACTGTAGGTGAGCTGGAAGAAAGGTAGAAAAAAGGATAAAAAGGAAATATGGAAGGGAGAAAGGAAGGAGATGGAAGAGTGGTGGAGTGAGGAGAGCTTCAATAATTATAAAAATAATCAAATTCCAGGTTGCAAAACCCATAACTTGAAAATGCTGGGGGAGGCTGAGATGCTGGAGGTATTTTGGTACTGGGAGATACCGAAGTGCCTACAAGACTGGGTTCTATTCCTTGAGTAGACTGAATTAGTAAGTGTTTACCAAGTTCTCCAGTTTGGGCTGTCTTAGCAAACATAACCAAAGAAATATGGAATATGATAAAGCAATTTATGGAAATAGTCTACTCCTTTAAAAATGATTTAGGATAAAGTAGACATGGTGTAATGGGTAATAATAATGATGGTATTTGTTAAGTGCTTACTAAGTGCTAAACACAGTTCTAAGGGCTGGGGTACATACGAGGTAATCAGGTTGTCCCACACGGAGCTCACAGACTTAATCCCCGTTTTACAGGTGAGGTAACTGAGGCACAGAGAAGTTAAGTGACTTGTCCAAAGTCACACAG